>NC_141223.1:24507500-25007500 GCF_054856515.1 Filicampus tigris | reverse complement strand
CTGCAATGGTTTATTCCTTCTGGCTAGTAATTGGAGTTACTCCAGTGTTTCTCAACCTTTATTGCGTGAGGTCACATAATTCGCATTGGAAATAAATCTCACCGCACACCACTTAGCAAAACGATTCATAAAACGTGGCCATTCAGGGTTATTATGTTTCTTGTGTCATCGAAACTAATGTTGACTTTTACAGTAAACCTATATGTTTTTTTTATTTATTTGACTTGTGATTCTTGAAGAAAATTCAATTTGCACAGCGTGTGGGGCAGACGGTGTAACTGGCCTGACCGGGTTCTGGTTGAGGTATAGAGCTTGCAACAGTACCACGACCAATAAGATAAGCGATTCTGTATCGTCATACTCGTGCATGAATGTGCTGTCAGCTCATTGGTCACAGAGCAGGGGATGTCCTAGAACCGTCACTGTAAGTTGTCATATAAATGGAACTGTTTTTCATTCTCCATTGTACGGACTATTTTTGACTGTCATGATATTACGGGACAATGTGCCTCCCTTTATAACTCAATAGGGGATGCATAGTTACATTTCTAAACACGGGACAATTCCGTTTTTCAAGGGACGTTTGGCAACCCTAGCTTAGTCCGACTATTTTTTCAAGTTTCCCCTCCATCGCCTACAAAATGGGCGTCCGTCATAGGCAGACAGGCGGACCGGTCCGACACATAGGCGCATTGCCCGGCTCTTTGTGTTAATCGCTTGTTGTTGTGTTTGCCTATCTCTCTTTCCATCTTCCTCAGTGTGTCTTGGTCCTGCCGCTTAGGGGTACACGTACTATGGAGATGAGTATCGAGATGCAGAGCAGAGAGGGAGAACAAAGGAGATATACACAAAGAAGAAGGACGAAGAGAATGATAATGCATCTTGGCCAAAGGATATGATGGTAGGTGCTAAGTTAACACCAATACCAGCCTGCTTCTTTGGAATACAACATTCAGTCATCTCCAGTCCATGCTTATCAGCAGCCGTTCCTTCTGAAAGAAGCCAGGGACATAATAGCAGAGCTGCGCATCGCCAAACCGTCACCGCGTTCCGTTCGGATTATTTAATCGACCATGTGGTCCCGGTCCATCCCTAGTCGGCGACAGCCAATCGGCGTAGAGAATGTAATCACCACGTCACAAGCAAGCGCAGCACGAGCACACGCCCACCACACAAAGAAAAAAGATCTAACAAAAACAACAGACACACACACACACACACGCACAGCGTGGTGATCAGTGAAATAAATACAATATGGGGCACATGTCATGACTCACAAAAATCATTTATTCCAAGCCACAAGGTACCAGGTAAAAACAATGAAGGCTACACTTTTATTTATTAGATAAATGCGGAAGTGCTCAAGTTCTTGAGCTGTCGAATTCTGCACAGAGGCGGGTCAGAGTGTTTTCGCAAGCTGGAGCAGCGTGGCGTGGTGCATTAGAAAAGGGCAGTCGGATCCATTGTGGACGTGAACACAGCCATCTGTAATACAGAAAATGTTAATTTTACAGATTCTCAGAAACATCACTTTCAAGAGTTGGTGCCTTTCCCACTCAGCCAACAGATATAAATAATCTTACTGATTGTTTGAAATGCCAGAATATTCAATATAGCCCGGAAAACACTCAGGCTGCATAAACACAGAGGTGGGCATCATCTATCCGTCACTAAGTTCCCGTCTGTATTTCTGTCCGACTCATGTGGCCCCAGTCCGTCCCTCCTCGGTGACAGCCAGTCGGCATCGAGAACATAATTTTCACATCACACGCAGGCGCCACACAAGCGAATACTTTGCCAAATAAAGAAAAATATCAAATAAAAACAATAGACACACGCACACACTAAAGTGACCAGATCCAAACTCACCAGATGTGGGACAGGGAGTATGCTTATGGGGGACAATGTGGGACGCAGCTGATTCTCGCGACGGACACCAAAAATGCATATGGCACAACTTGACAACTGTTCAGTAACATATAATATAATAAACTGTAACAAAATAACAATTATAGATCTACAAATAAAAACACAGAATTGCAGTTGAAATTATCTGCAGTTACAAAAATACAACACAAACTGCTAGTAAAAAGGTACATCTCTGAGACATTAATACCAAAAGGACAGGGGCGGAGCCAGAACATGGCTAATGGGTGGGCCTGAATATTTCTCTCGCTAAGCACAATCCTCCTGTCCAGACACATCGTATATTGAAATAAAATGACAAACTGAATAATATGAAGTTCAGATCCTCCTTAGACAATCACAATTACGCCATTCTTAATATTCAATACAATAAAAAAAACACAACGAAACAAATTCAAAAATAATTTCATAATTTACAAAAAAATTCAAAAGTATATATTTTTTTCATGAATCTCACTGGGTGGGCGGTCTGTCAATCTGGGTGGGTCTGTGCACATAGATTCGCCCTTGCAATAGGAGCTCACAATAAAGGCTAAAATTAGTCATAGTCATTAGTCTCATATTTTGAGGTAGACGCACTTTAACAATAGTCACACTCAGACAATAGAACCTTGTCAAATGTAGAGCATGAAGTGCAGTAACAATTTACTACAGTAACAAAGACAATCCAAACAAAGACAGGCTACTACAACTACTGCAATTCAAATTATTTTCAAATTAAACAGCCACAGCACAAAACAAAAATAAAACAAGAAGTATATCAAAAATAGTCATGAGATAACAATACTGTAACTACAATCAATTCAGTTGTAAACAAACGTGTTCACCATAGCAGCACTGTGCACTTCAAGAAGCAAGGAAAGCACTGATGAAACACTTTAGGTTATGTCCATCACAACTCAAGTCTTTCAGTTTTCTCCATGACAGCAACAGCAGCCACAAAGTTCACAGAAAGCTTTATCTGACTTTATCTGGCTTCACCCACGAACAATGAGTTCCCAAACCTTGTTGTAACATTTCATTTTCTTTGCAGTCTTCTTACGTTCCTTAGAGTCCTCCATTTCGCATCGCTAAAATGCTTGTTTTTGTTGTCTGTTTGATTGACAGCATACCCTTGCCTCTCACAGTCCCGCACACAGACAGTCACACCCGCCCGAACACTAGTGAACACACACACAGCCTGAGACCCGCCCCCATAAACCCTCCACTGTGTGTTGTCTGCTCTCCTCACACAGGCGTTTAATCAAAAACAAGATTTTAGATGCACGTTTGAAAATTGGTGCCTGCCGATCAGACATGCGGGACAGCGAGTCAATCGGGACATATGGCCTAACACACACACACACACACACGGAGTAGTGATCTGTGAAATAAAAACAAAATGGGGCACATCATTTTGCGTATACGGGACGAAAAGGTGTACAACACTTTTATTTTTTATTTGTTTGACTGCGTGTCAGGAGTGGGGCACCTGCGTGCTACGTGGTACCGGTAAAGTCCGGAAGTGAGCTGTGCTCACTTCCATTGCGAGCCCCGGATTAGTTTTGTCATATTATTTGGGTCCAACAGCCGGCCAGAAGTCGCAGTCAACAAGTTACTTATTTATTTTGCACACTTCCACTTCTTCGCGGCCTGCAAAGTAAAAGCATAAGAAGTGCATGAACTCCACCTTGATGTGCCAGCATCATCCTTGAGTCTTGGCTTCAAAATGCCAGCGACAACAATGGATATCGTGCCTGCTACAACCATAAAAGGACCGAGATGACTAGACGATGCATTTAATTTCATTGCCAAACTAATTTGCTTTGTAGCAGCAACGAGCTGCGTGCTGCATCCTCTCTCTCCTCTCAGAGTGGGAAACTGTATGTCACCGCAACATGTGACATAATGGACCAATCAGAGCAGCAACAATTCTTGACGTGTACGTGGCATGCGTCGCTGACCTGTCGCCAACAGCACAATGCGTCGCTCACGTGAATCAGTGCAGTTGTCGCTCCGGCCGAGGCGGGAGTGGAAAAACCCCTAAAAAGAAGCCTTTCACTGAGTAGGCTGAGATGAAATTTGGCCACCTCACGACCGCGTCAAACGCACGAGGGCTGATTAGTAGGCTGGACTAAAATCCACTTCCGGCCATGCTTAGTCCAGCCGTTTTTTAAAATTTGTCAGCCCCCACCCCTTACCCAAAAAATGGGGATACGGCCGGGTCGGAGGGTCCGACCGGTCTGGCCCAGAGACAGAGACCAGCTCTGGAGTTTACACTACACTTTTCTAATTTGCATTAAAACTTGAATTTTGATCATACTTTGTTTCTTTTTTAGGATTAATCACACTAAATGAATCCTCATACGCTCACGGAGCTTCGTCTCACAAGAAATAATGACATGTCATGGGAACATTGAAGTTGACTTTTAAGACAATATTTAAAATAATGTACACTTTATGGGCATTTTTTAGAGGTTCCATTTGCCATGATTGTTCAAGCGAATGCAACTAGTGATGATTCCAGCAAAAACAGAACATTGAAACTTTTGAACAAAAATAATGACGGGCTCAATCTACAGCAGGCCCTTGGTGGAGTTTGCAGTGCATCTTGTCATACAGCAGATTGGTTCACGTCTCTCAACAGGAGACCTCTGATGACACCTGGTGGACACCTAAAGAGTTACCATAATTTGCTCTGATGACTACCTTTCAAGAGGCTGCAGGCAGTCTTGCGGGTGGGGGGGCAAGACTTCTTATGCGCTTGAGTGAGAAAGCTGAAATCTGAGAAAAGGTCATTTATTTCAGAGGTAAGATAAACTTGGACGGTATACAGTCATTAAACACATGGGGAAATTGTTTTCACAAGACCAATTCCCACCTAATTTCTGTAGAGCAAATCATTTTGAAAAATTTTAATTATGAAAGTATTTCTTGAGATGGAAATTTCATGGTTTTGTAAACTTAAGGCTAGAGAGAAATACATGGAGAAATAAAAAGGAAACATTTCACTCTGTGTAGTGAAAGTTTCACTTTTTGAACAAATTCCATTTCCCACGATATTCTAGTTTGTAAAGGTAAATAAGTATTATGGTAAATTTACCTCACCTCGCCTATTAAGTCCTGTACAATTATATGCAGTACTGGTTCACCGCAGTCAGAAAATACGCAGACACATATCAACATTTCCAAGTTTAATAAAGAATGGAAAAAAAAAAAAAAAACTTTTGCTCGTCTTTTGGCACGCAATCTCAAACAATCTGTCAATAACCATCTTCACAGAGGCACTTTCCTAGCAAACAGGCCAACTGTGAGCCAGCGAGCTGGTAAACACACTATTCACGTCCACAGTTAATGTGGGGATTTCTTTGCTCTAGGTATCAAACCACCTCAGCCACCCAAAAAGCATCAAACGTAGGTATCAACATGGCCAGTTGACAATCATGTTTTAGTGTTTTCTTTTATTTAGACAAACCCAAATAAAAGGCACATAAAACATTGCGCATATGTTTACATAATAATTCTCAATGAACATACATTTTAAAAAATGTAGGAATGTTTTACCTTTCTGCTAACCAGAAAGCCTAGCCTTCGTATGTACAAAACTTATTGTTAATGATCTAATACAAAATGTTTTATAAAAAGTTTTTTTTCCTTGCATGTGTCTGTCATAACTATAACTAAGTCCTCTGATCTAAACCGTCTGTACAAAGATATACATTCATTTGCCTTCACAACATTTGCCATATTAAAACTAAACCCCTCCCCTCAAAAAGAACCGATGATTTGGCCAAATAAATGTTTTTTCCCTTCCCACCTAATGTTATTGATTTATAAAAAAAAAATGTCAGTTTCTTGCACAGTCATGACACATAACTAATCCTGTTTAAAGATATTTCTTTCACTGGAGAAACACCACAATCATATTTCCTCAAATAAAATGCTAATGCCATAGTTTGGTTGTCAGACATCCGCCAACATCTGTAAAAAGGCTTCCTTCACAGTATATTTCATCAAACAAGACAAGGAGGAAGCATCAGTGTGTGGAGAAGTCTTGCAAATTATTTCAGGCACAATTGTTGACAGCCACTAGAAAAGGACATATGACAGCACATGCTTGATTTTACCCTAATTTTTTTTTAGTGTTTTGCTTTCCTATAAAGTCACTATCCTTCTATTTAAAAAAAAAAAAAACAACTTAAACCTATAATGGACAAATTCAGTCCACATGCAACAATGTAAAAATAATAGCTATAAAATGATTTTTTTTTTTTTTTTTTTTTTTTTTTTTAAAGTCCAAGATCATAATGCCATTCCACATTTTGAGCATTTCCCTTGGAGGACAGTGTTGACATGCAGACAATGAAATGAGAACATCTGGGCTACCAAATCACAAAAAAATGTGGCCTGGGCAACAACAGACAGGACCCTTATGTCATTCCAACAAACTGAAATGCCCCTTTAAGTACCACTCTGTTGTAGTGTGCATATCCTAGTTTGCCGCAAGTGCTTCTAAGCGCCTACACTGAACAAAATTCACAACTTCAAACAGGCTTCACATTGTCAAATTTGTTTGGACTGAACATATCACATAAAGCCACAAAATTATTGAGTCTGGGATAAAAAGAAACAAAAACAAAAAAATCTAGGACAGCACCGCATTCAGGCCGGTCAACAAACAGGGCTCAGACATCATGTTGGGGGATAACTGAAAGTCATCAAAGTGTCAACACAGTAACATTTCATGACACGAGACTCCAAAAATGTAGAAACCATCTGTAAAAAAAAGTTCATGCTGTGAGACCAACAGGGGAAGCTACTCTTATGCCTTGATGTTCAGATCTTAAAACTCATGAGGAGGACATTGCTTTTATTTAACAAATCCTACCTAAATTTGAAAGTGACTGGCTGAAAAGATGACCAACTGAAATCTGACCATTAACCTTTGCTTCCTCATAATGAGACAAACTTTCAACCTGTTTTTCCGACATGGAACAATAATTCCTGAAATGATGGATTGTGAGCGAGAGCTCTAAAATTTTATTAAATTATCTTTAAGCTCTGCTATCTTGACCACCTAGTGTCCAATACCGTTTAATATTAACAGGATTCTGTAATAAAATATGGTAATCAAGGTAAGAACCAAATTGGCCACTTCACAGGAACAATAAATCCTCCTTGTGGATCACTGAAGTTTCCAGCAAACCCAAAAATAATCATTTTAAAAATGCAAGGTGTATTGAGGAAATTAACTTAAAGCAAAGTCAAAAATATTCTTTGCAATAATATGTTCTATGTGCCCCTATTAGTGATTAATATTGCACTGGTGAAATAAGAATTAATGCTCACTTTCTACCGCCCTCTTCTGTTGACTGAAATTGACGTCAAAGTGCCCTCGGGCTCGCATTACGCACATCACACCTCACCTGTTTTGAGTTTGGTCATGTTACATTCACAATGCCGTCAATTTAGGGAAGGAGGATGACAAACAAATCTTATTCCACCAAAACAATATTACTCGGAATACCATTTTTACACTAGTGGGATTACATTAAACATATTGCAAAGAAAACTTGACTTTACTTCCAATTTTAAAATAACGCTGGTGATCATTTTCCCACGCATTTCCTCATCACTAAAAGTCTTTGTAAAGCTCAAAATACAGTATATTGGCGAAGAGGTTTTTTGTATGTTTACAGCTACAACTTGTCTTTTTGACAGTGTTCATCTCAGAATAGGGTATCACCACCACCTCAACCATGACAGTTTTGCCCGATGGGATTGTTGCCCTGCCACACGAAAGCCACCTCGGGATTAAATTCATTACAGAAGAATCTGGTCCTTTTATGCACTTGGTGGAGAAAGCCTTATCCATTGATCATTGTTTGGCACTCTTGTTATTGGACGGCCATATCAATGCTGAGATTGTTCTTACATTGTAGTTTGTGGTGCAAAGTCAGACTGGCACTTTCACAGGTCAAAGGCAACAAAAATAGTGTGTTATATTTACACACACACTCACACAAACACCCACACACACATACAAAATGACCAGTCATTAATATATTATAAAAGACTAATCTCAGTCATCTGAGTTTTACTTGCAGAATTGGGATCCTATGCCTGCTAAAGTAAACATTCTAATCTACCCAACAACTTTGGGCTTGCACAGTCCGTGTGCAACTAAGCAAATCTATTGACCTCTACAGTAAAATAAAAAATAAAATAAAAAATGTAATCTTTCCATTTGACCTTGGATAATACTGTCTTTTAAGGGCAAACCCTTGGGAGACTTGCTTTCACTTGAAAAACAAAAACAAAACAAAACAAAAAAAATTGAGAAAAAAAAAAAACAACCTCCCTTCTTTCTGTACCGTTAACTGTCATGTCCTCATATAAATACATTAAAACAATCCAAAATCGATGACATCACAAAAGTGTGAAGAATATCCAGCAGTGATGACAAGTGACCAGTTTCCAGCCATTTACGAATAAAGACACGGGAGGAGTTGATTTAAAACAACTGTTCTAGCTAGCCTCGGAAACATCGAAGCAATCCGGAATATTGCTCGCCACTGCCCTCCTAAATGAAAGCTGTTTTTCCACTTAAACCTTTAAAATACAGAAACTATTAAATACTGATTAGTCATCTAAAATATTTTAAAACTAACAACATTAAACAGAATCTAATTAGGAAGCATTTTTCACACCCTCTGGTAATACAACCTGGGCGTAAGATTTGTTGTAGTAAGGTGTCACATTCATTGACATCAAATGCCCAGCACGTAGCAAATCGTTTCCATGTGTTTGCTAGGAAAGCAGCTGCAATGAGCCAGCTAAAAAACACTTCTCTTATGTTAAAAAGAATAAAAACAAAAGTTTAAAAAGCAAAACATAAAATTATGGATGGAAGTGTAACTGCTGACAATGTAATAATTGGTGATAAAACCTTCAATATTGATGATCATACTAGTGAATATTTGTTTGAAAATACAGTCTGTACTAAAATGTAACAATATACAACTTTGAGTTAAGCTCAAGTTATCTACAAACCCCAATTCTAATGAAGCTGTATCGTTTTGTAAAACTTAAAAACATAATAGAATGATTTAGAAATCCTTCAACCTATATTTAATTGAATACACTACAAAGACACAATACTTAATGCTCAAACTGATAAAGCATTATTTTGTTGTTTAGGTTCTTTGGGCAAATATTGTATCATTTTGAATTTGCAACATGTTCCCAAAAAGCTGGGACAGGGGAAACAAAACACTGGGAAAGTTGGGCAATGATTTAAAAAAAGAAAAAAGAAAATAAATAAAATAAAATAAAATTAAAAAAAAGAACGATTTGGAACATTCCACATGCTTACGAGTTAATTGGAAATTGGTGAACGTCATAATTGAATATAAAAAGGAGAATCCTCAAAAGGCTCAGTTGTTCACAAGCAAGGACGGGACGAGGTTCACTCACAACTGGGTGAGCAAATATTCCAATAATTTAAGTCATTCACCGCCAGACATTTTCAGACCCCCTTTAACCCCCATACCCTGTGGAAAAAAAAAAATAGAAAAAAAATAATTAAATAGGTTCCTGGGATTGAATGGTTGGACTGGGAAAAGACAAATAAATTTGTCAATGGCAGTGAATCAGTTAAGAACAATGGGCCTCATTTACTAATAACACATATATGCATAAATGCACAAGCGTGCATATATTGACAAATTTGAATTCATCCTAAATGACAGCGTGTGCTATATTTGGTCCCACTAAACAGAGTAACATTTGAGAGTAATGTTTACTGGCACCAAGTAGTCTTATTAGAGTAAAATGTACTCTTTGTATCATATTTTACGGACCATTAGGCACACCATATTATTAGGCACAATGTTATGAACAGGCTTATTAAAAAAAAAAATCATAGATAAGACGGGTTATAAGGCGCATTATTTTTGTGAACCTTTGTATGTTGAATAGTTTATTCTAATTGTACCATTTATTTATTTGATAGATTAAGCGCAATTACACTAGATTCAGACAGACATGAAAAAATCAGGTAGTGCCGCGTGTCTTACTTGCTTTTGTTCGCCGTGCAACGACATGGGGGTTGCTTCGACCGGAGGAGGGGATCCTCCGACAGATGAAAAAAAAAAAGTTTGAACATCACTCGTCAATCTTGTGACCAGTGGTTGTGTTTTTAGTTTGGCTAATGCTAAATCCTGTCTTGGTTGACAGTTCAACAGCTGTTAAGTCAATGCATTCACCATTATCCAATCTTTTTTGCTTGGTACCGGCAGCTATTGGAAGCTAGCTGTGTCGTTGACCTGGCGTCGTCCGGTCCCACATTGTAACATTGGAAATGCCAAGAGCAAAGCTCAGCTTACGTTGGGTCTAATGGGCACCCACAGCATTAGCCAGTAGGACTACAGTTCCCAACATTCTTAGACACGAAGGCTGAAAGTTCCACTACAATGAAAACTGATGTCTACTAGCGATGAGATATGGATATCAATGAGAACGCAAACAATGTGAAAGTAAATAGGAAGGAATTTAACTATGTTTACCTCTTGATCCCACGGACCGCAATGATATTATCCCACATAGTAACATTGGAAATGGGCAGTAAGAAACGCTCAGCTGATGCAGCATGGGACTAGTAGAACTACATTTCCCATGAATCTTAGACACAGAAGCAGGAAGTAGTCCTAGTTTGGGTCTGACGAAAACCTGCTTAGCGCTTAGCTGCGGGTAAGAGTGAAAGTGCGATGGTAATAGGAAGGAATTTGAATTAAAGACAGGGTGTCCCGCATTACAACACCCAGTCAGTTTTTGAGAAAAAGGATTTTAAGTGGGCCCTATGGACCGAAACATGCGGTATATTGAGTAAAAGATGTGTTTTTTGACATTTTTTTAGAAGCTGATCCATCATTATTTGCGCGCACAACAGACACCCTGGACTGTTGAGCAATTCAAGTTGTACATCAAGCAGGAATGGGAAATAATTCCACCTACAAAGCGTCAACAATTAATGTCACAACTTTTTGGGGGGAACGTGTTGCGGTCTCAAATTCAAAATGAGTGGATATTTGCCAAAAACAAATGAAGTTCATCAGTTTGAACATGAAATATCTTGTCTTTGTAGTGTATTCAATTGGCTATGGGTAGAAAAGGATTTGCAAATCCATGAATTTAATTTATATTTACTTTTTTACACATCTCAACTTCATCGGAATTGGGGTTTTTAAGATAAATGCAACGACTGTGGCATAGGTTAAAATACATGGTGCAAAATAAAAAAATAAAAATGAACTGCCTGTAACAGCTTCTAATGTGAGGCCTCTATCCGGTAGTAAATGTAATGTATTTGGGATCCCCAAACTTTTCAAATACATAATTCAAAAGGGAAACATATTGCTTGGAAATTCTTTGGCATTAACGTTTGCTTACATGTTTGGATTAAAAAAATACAGGGAATGGGCTCATTTAAATTAGACCCCAGCCAATCTTCTACTGTTGTTTGTCCCTTCAAAGTATAAAGGTCAGAATACCTCTCTATTTTCCAAGGATGGGATCCACCTGGAAAGTCTTAAACTCCTTACTGATTTTCCTTATGAGGAAGAGTTGCTTTGTTTTAAAAATGTATAGGGACGGCTTTGGAGTAATATTTGATTTACATGATTTTGCATCAATGTGATGAATTAATTCGTCAGATACAGTATGTAGATCAATGAGTTTACAACTTACTATTAAAACAATCAGAGTTTTCCAAAGCATTTTTTCCCTCTCATAAATACAAACAATTCAAGAAATTTTAGTACTGATTGTTGCAATTCAGAATCCTGGTGGGTAATAGGGTGTCATTGCATTATTTCGGACGGTATGCCAACTTGAGTGTTTAACGTAGTGCCCATCCACTGGGAACGCTATTATACTAAGATTTGACAGGTTCATCTATTACTAGGCAGTTACATTCTCAACAGTTACTCAGCGGCTAGAAAACAAACTCTACCAAGGAGGTGAGGATGGCAGAACTTGGGATAGAAAAGGCATGCTCTCCATGGGCCTCATTGCAATGTTAAGTGGGCCGGTGATATTCATGGGCATTGGTGTGGTAATGGCCACGGGGTGGGCGAGATTCATGTGGGCTGTTGTGGGGATGTTGACAGAGGCCAGGTTCACAGGGCCCGTGATGGTGACAGGGTGCTGCAGGTTGACGGGGTTTGTTATGTTGACTGTGCTGGTGGTGATGTTCATCTGAGCAGCAATGGTGACTGCATTGCTGGCATTGCCGCCACGGTTCATGGCCGAGGTGATGGCTGCCGAGTTGGTGACAGGCGTTGTCGTGGCGGAATTGTTGTGCACATTGCTGGAATCTACAATTAAGAAAAAATGTAAAAAAAAAAGATAAAAACCCAGTCACCTTGGTATGATTTTTCAGAACTTCAGTACAGTAAAGCCAACAGTCCAATCAGCTCCGTCGTTCTTTACCTGGGTCACTGAAAATGTAAATACATCATTTCAACATTATGCCAACTGTAGAAATATTGGTGGAGAAACCTACCTTTGTGAGAGTTGTCAATTAGGACTTGGAAGGAGTTATTTAAAATCTCTCCTACCGTCAAATCACCTAAGGGGTAAATTCAAAAAGCAGGATCAATAGACTAAACGGCTAACTGTCTGATTGTTTAAAAGCTGTAATTTTGAACATTAATACATTGTATAAAACATCCTGAAATCTATGGGCAGGAGGCTAGATGAACACAACAGTACATGATGGGTAATAGGACTGTCTGATTAGTTTAGGGCAAGGACATTGTCAATGCATAGTCATTGTCAACAAGTCTGGCCCAGGTCATCGATTGTTAGCTATTGGGGCATTTGTGTCCCACTTTTCATCTAAGATATATGTAATACCTATCATTATTTATTTCAAATAATATGCCAATCTAATCAATCAAAGGAAAATAGCCAGGTAGTGTGCATCTAGCCTGCATGATGGTCCAGTTTGTTGTTAATTCAAATAATCTACTGATCCTGCTTCATGAACTTGAACCGAACACTGGCTAAATTAGACATACTAAAAAGTTATAAACCTTAATTTCACCAGTCCTAAGAGAAAACATAAGTCTTCATGGGGAAATGGTGCAACATGACTAAAAACTGGCCACTTGTGTTGAGTAGACTTCATAATTGCATGTTTCAGAGTTTCTGCTACCAACTACAGGACTGGATTACCTTTTCGTGGCCCTGAGTGGTTCCACTGCCAGTCATTTATGCCTATTCAAAAATACAGACAAATGAGGGGTTACAAAAATACAGGGCAACATTGCCATCATCTGGGGTCTTTGTTTGGCATGGTTAAAGGTCAGTTTAAAAAAAAAATTTGAATCATATTAGTTTGCTTTCAGTTTTTTTTTCATCTTAGATGATAGACCGTTTATTGGGTTTGCAAGATTATTTTTGTCAGAAATGAGCCGGATGCCCTTTTTCCAAACTATTTTCATTGGTCAGAAGTAACTGATTTAGAATAGTCTGTTTTTTTCATTCACATTCATAAATATTCAATATGTAAACACGCTTTGTTCCCACTGGGTCTGTGCTCTCCTTATGTTGATATGGAAACAGTTTTCCTCTGTTTGTTGGATCCGAACACGTGGGTGTCTTGGGGCCAACCGTGTCTCCGTTGAAATGTAGCCGGACGTCGGCAGAATTGTACCAGGCGACAGTGCACTCTTATGCTACGTTCACACTGGCCGCTATTTTAACCATTAGCGCGAAGTGATCCCATACAGCGTCAATGCGGATGGCGCGAAAGGGGGAGCAGGCGACAGGGAAGGCAATGTGGCGCGACATAAACCAGAAGAACAGGCAAAACACCTGGTGTTGTATTATTTGCACAACATGATTACTAGGATGGTCCTTCCAATGGGGTACATTTTCAAATTTATATTTTTTTCTGCTCCAACCCCCCTGAATTTGTTGGAATATTTGGAAAAAACTCCCCCGGTAAAAATGATCCCAATTCCTGCCTCGATGATCTAGAAGTTTAGCCTCATCTCGTTTTATGGCTGACAAAAGGACAATAACATATCAGTGCTGAAGTTTCAAATGCTCCTAGTTTCTGCTATCTCACTCTGTCCGGGGATGGAATTTTCTAAAACCAAGCTTGTCATTGTGGTCAAATTTTGTAAACCAAATCAATACATAAGGGTTTTGGTTGATATTTGGTTTTGCACTGCAGACATGTTGTTATACCGGATGGTGTTTTGATTTATCTTTAAATCACGGCTGCAGCTAAGCAGAGCTATTTGATTTCTCCAAATGAAGACATTTCTGGCTCTTAACTTCACTCTGAAGAAGAAGCACTTGGACTTCTAATCTGCCATATTGAGCAAAACAAGAAGTCTGTGAAGAAGGCAGCAAATGATGCGAATGAGGCAATGAATGAATGTGAATTTAATAGTTTTGATGTTAAAACGTTTATACTTATACTTTTATACTAAATTTTAGTACAAATTTCAATCGCTATGTCACAGTTACCTCTAGACGAAAAACGCACTTTGGGTGTCTTCAGGGCAAAATTCAAGGTCATTAAGGCAGGGGTAAATCTTGTCTGATTTAGACAAAACTTCACCAGAAGAGTTTTTTTCAACTATTCTAACAGATTTAGAGGGTTGGAGCGTTAGAATATCCTAATTTTAATTTTAAGGACCACCCAAATGATTACGTATAAAGCCATACTACAAAATATAATACGTCAGTGTTAAAGCAATGCATGCTGTAATTTGTTTAAATAAATAGATAATATAATAAAATTATTTATTTATTTATTCGTTCATTCATTCATCTAAAATTGAAAATATAAATATACTTCTGAAAAAAATGAGTCTGATTGTAAACTCATTGTAAACATTGGAACAGGGGCGACGATGCGCTGGACTTGGGATGGGACGCGCTGCCTTCGAGCCTACTGGCAAACACACACATACCTGCCTCGCCCCCTTTTCGCTCAAGTTGAGCAAAATCGAACCACCGCAACAAAATCGCATCACAGCTGTGAAGCCAAAGCCAATTAGAGTCCGGCATCTATTCAGCAAATGAAAGACAAGCTGAATGTCTGTTGGCACCCGTGAGCTTTTCAATGCGTCCTGCAACTGCGAGAACCAGCGAAGGAATTGATTCAGTATACTTGCATTTACTTGATTGCAGCTGTTGGTTGTAATTTATGTGCGCCAAGTTTGATATTGGACAGCACACAATAACCAACCACAGGTGATACCAATTCACTAATTGTTTGACTGACTAGCGGCTTTTTTCCTTGGGAGATATGCCGCAAAAAGAAAGGCCACTCGTTTGTCAGGATGACCCTCAAGCAAAATGTGCCAATGAAGGAAAAATCAACTCAAATAGTGATGAGCTGAAGCACCACGAATGTGGAAGTGCTTTTACGGTCCTATGTCTTCTAGGACCTTTTGGGTGTTTCTAGATGAAACCTTGATAAAACACAACATTTAATTTGATTTTTTTAATTTAGCTTTAACCAATATTAACATAACAGGTCCGTTCTATCAACATGAGAATGAAATACAATAGAGGTTTACTTATTCATATGATTTTATTATAATAATAATTGGAGATAGACCGATGTGTTTTTTTAGGGCCGATACCGATTATTAGTAGTCAGGCTACCAATAACTGATATTTGGAGCCAATATTCATTTTTTGTAAAAAAAAAAAAAAGAAAATATTGGCATCAAAATCTTAAAAAAAAAAAATCTTAATTTTGTTGAAACGTCTTTAAGCATATGTTTAACATTTTTTCAGATTTGCATAATGTAGATTTTTTTGGGGTATTATTATTACTCTAAATCTTTGACAATATACATCTTTGTTACCAAATTGTAACAAAAAGTTCAGGGAGCACCCAGTGTCGTCAGCATGTCTTAAAAAGTGAAATGAAAACACTTTAGAGTTTCCGACAATAAATGAAGTTCTTAGAAATTTCAAAATGACAGAAAATCTAACTTTCACATATCTTTGATTTGATTCCAACAGTTTTAAATTGATTATCAGCCATCAGATGTTTTAAAAAGGCAGATCCCGATATTCGTCAAGACGCAGAATATGGGCGCCGATAAGTATTGTTAATAATAAAAATGATAATAATAATTTATTAGTAATAGTGCTATTATTATTAACATCATATTGCTTCATTGCTCTTTCAAACTAAAATGCAGTTGGCAGACTGAAACATAAGTGCCTTTAACTCCTTCACTGCCATAGACATATTTATTTGTCTTTTCACAGTCCAGCCATTCAATCCCAGAATTCTTTTTTTTTTGTTCAAAATTTTTCAAACGTTCGGGTAAAAGAGGGTCTGATAATCTCTGGCAGTGACTGAGTTAATCATGTTCGATATTTATGTCAAATGCTCAGGTCGATTTCAGATTTACTTAATTATTTCTGTATTTATCTGCAATTAAAAAAAACTGTTTGCACCCTGTGGGCTCATCCAGCACACAAAACTTTTAGAGGTGTATTGAAAATACTGTAGACTAGAGTGCCAAAATGAAATAAACATGTCACCGAGTATTTAATTTGTGTGCGTCTGGGAGACCGTAGGCTACCATTTTTATGAAATAATCTGTAAAGCTGCAGTCATCAATAATATTTTATATAAAACAGTGAGTGGATGAGGATGGGGGAGAGGGAGATAGAGAAAAGCCCCAAAAAGATGCATAGCCTTATCGATCCACAGTAACGTGAACAACATAAAACAGTCCCTCCAGGATTCAGCAAGGTTGTGATCGCAACTATTAACGCAAAATCAAGAAAATCCCTTCAAATCTCACTTTCCCACAACTTTGTTGAAACGCCGCAACAACGATGATTAAAAAAAATGAACATTTCACCTAGGTTTGGGGGCTATTTTGCCTGAAATGGCTCTGCGGGCAGCCTACTGGAAATAGTAGCTGAATTCACAAAGTAGAAAATCTGTACGTCAGATCCTTTTTCAGACGATGGCGCCCGTTCATGGCAGAGAGAAGTGGAGCAGAGAAGCATTTACCAACTAAAAACACGGCATAGGGCCGTGCAAACCAGGATCTGGACCTCCTGCACGGAAGCAGGCATAAACTATTTTGTTCTAAATGCAGTGTAATAATAGATTATAAAAAGAAAGTTATCCATCGACAAGCACTTCACGACTGTACCGTTCCAACTACACGTGAAAAGTTTGGAAAGAAACATTGCACTCTCTTCAAATCCTCACGGAGGTAATTGAATCAAGGTCTGTCGGGAGCGCAAAGAATTCAGGTGAGAAACTTAGTTATAAAAAATTTGTATGTGAATAACGTGTTCAGCCTTGGGAATATGCTGACGTAGATGAATCATTAAACCTGTCTTTAAATGTGTTAGTTGAAGTTTAATCCATCCATCCATTTTTCAAACCGCTTTATCCTCACAAGGGTCGCTGAGATGCTGGAGCCTATCCACCAGACAAATTTGAAATTATCAACCTTGTGTACAAAATGTTACTTGCGCACAAAACCTTACTTTACTATAATCACTCTAAAATCGATTGATTGAAATATTTATTGACAACAAAGCATGTATCAAAATATACATTGGCACACTTGCTGCCAAAGTGATAAAAACACAATAAAGCCATCGGCTTAAAGCGGAACGCAACCCAAACATATTTTTTTCAAGACTATGTTCTATGCAGGCCAACTAGTTGAAACAAAGTATTCTGATTAATTTTGTGTTTGTGGAATGAGTTGAGCAGCAAAATCTACCCGTTTTTAGCCATCCGAGGGGGCGGCCATTTTGTCACTTCCATTGCCTGAAAATGACATCACTCAGCTTCAGAAAACAGGTGAGTGTTGCGAAGAAGTTTTCACTTTCTTTTCATATCTGTGAAGCTATCAACACCCCACTGTCTGTTAGTGAACACCCAGCGACTAGAGACTAAAGCAAACCCAAACCGAAGTAATGGAAAGGTGAAAGCTTTTAGGGGAAAAATTATTTCTTCAGGATTTTAATCATACCGCTCATCTGTGAAACCCAATGGAATAATGTCATGGCTTGGACTTGCTTGCATGACTTCTGGAACGGCTCATTAATGCTCATCCTCATTCTTGTAACATGGCAGCCGCAAAATGAATTGAGAAATCTACAGAAACATTTTGTCTTACACTTTAAGATGCAACTAAACTGACCGGGACCTCTTTAATTGTGCGGCAAGATAATAACCCAAAACACACTGGCAAAATAAAGAAGTTTGTCAGGGGACGCAAGTAATTTTACACTAGCCAAGTAAATCTTCAGATTTACAGACAATAGAGCATATATTATATCTGCTAAAGAGGAGACTGAAGAGCATAACACCCAAAACAAAAACTTGAAAAATACAGTAAAAGCCTAGAAAAGCATCACAAATGAAGAATGAAAATGTTTCATGATCGCATCCATCCTTTGTTACAGCTACAGCGGTTGTGAAATGCACTATATGAATAAAATGCTATTGTATTGTATTCTTCAGTACTTTCTAGTTAATTGAAATAACTTACAATTTTTTATCGACAGTATATATATATTTTTTTCCAAGTTATTTAATGTTAGTAATGCCCCAAGACACTGCCCCCAGGCTGGGGTTTCACTTGTATTTTTAAGTAGACCCTCACAGCGTGTTACGTTGCATATGAACAACGGTTGTTATGGCGGCTGGCTTGACTAAACTGGCTCTGGCGCTAATTACTACATTCGCTGTAGACGGTGGCGAAATAGGTCACAGGAGAGCCGCCGATGGGACCATCATCTCAATGTTGATGCTCCACAGCTCTGACGGTCTGACAAAATATGTCCTTGCGGGTTAAAAGAGTAGACCTAGAGAAGAGTGCTAAAACAGCGATCTGATCACAAGATCCCATACAGTCAGAGATGGGCAATTAATTTATATATCTATATATATCTATAGATCTCTCTCTCTCTCATTTATATATCTCTCTCTCTCATATATATATATCTCTCTCTCATATATATATATATATATATATATATATATATATATATATATAAATATAAATATAAATATAATTATTTTTTACAGCTAATTGTATTGTTTTATTGTGTAGCCCTGGTATTTAAAACAGGTTTATTCAGTTATATTAACTCATTCATTGCCAGACATTTTCGGACCCTCTTTTACCCTAACATTTGAAAAAATTTGAAAAAAATATAAATCAGTTCCTGGAATTGAATGGCTGGACTGTGAAAAGACAAATAAATTCGTCAATGGTAGTGAATGAGCTGAAAAAACATATACTCATATTAACAATAAACCTTGCACGATATCACAAGTCTTTAAATTCATCGATGAGGTCACTGGGTCTGGAAAAAAAAATAGCAACAAACAATAACCTCTGGTGCTCATTTGAGGACCCTGCCAACATTTTTCATGCACCCCTGATTATATCATGTTATAGGAATAGCATATGAAATTGACAGAAGATTTACAATAATGATCATGTAATGGAGATTAAAGAGGTATGAACATCAAATGTTTACTTCTTCCTGCTCCTTTTTGAACACGTATATGTAAGCGCATAATTCATTACTGGGTTCACTACTCTGTAACTTTCATTTATCCTTTGTTTCTGTTATAGGTTTGCTTTTTTTCCCTTTTTCCCTCATGTGTGAACTTATATTAACATTTTTTTAATACATGTTGTATTTTTTTTTTAATCCCGTTTACGAATTTTGGTTAATGTTATTTCTCCATCTTAACTGTAAGGTAAACAGATTTGTTATTTTGTTAATTTACAACTTCAACCTAATTTAGAACCGCAATCATACTGGCTCACCCTGGTAAATTTGTTGGCGAGAAAGCGGCATGATAATTGGCCTTTTTGCTCTACAGGCTATGCACTGCCGCCACAAGGCGTTTCACTTGAGTACTGCAAATAAATTAAAATTGCAAGCCGCTTTTTTGCATTACTTTGAGGGACAAATCTAACCAAATGCTTACTTGTTGCACGGCACAGCAACTATAGCATTTTTTGGAACTCAAAAGAAACCATATGTAGTAATTTTACAATAAAATTTTAACATATCTTGAATGCCAACATTGATCATTTTATTTCAGTATTTATACTATGGTAACTTGATGTTAAACGTACATATCTTAAAAAAAACAAAAAACGATGGGATGCGGACACACAGAAAATACAGGTTGATTGACTGGATTGTATCCAAGATAGTGAGTCAAGTCAGAATGAAATTGTGGAATTTGGAGACAGCCTACCTTTATTGTTACATTGGTTGCTGAAGCTGGCCTGACCATGAGTCTTGAGGTGACTTGTGATGTAGGCAGCACTGAGCATTTTGCCACAAATGTTACAGGTGACTTTGCCTTCATGTCTGATCATGTGAGAGCGTAGACGGTCTTTGGTAGCGAAAGCAGACGTACAGGCCTAAAAAAACAAACAATCAAAAGAGACCACCCTCAAATTATTACCTATATTTAGAAAGCCAGATGGAAGCTCCCTGCATGCAAAAAACATCAACAAATAAACGTACTTCTTTAAGGGAAACCTTATGAATAGATAAAACAAGTTGTGTTTCTTATTTAGTATCTAATAATAATGCATACATCATAGAAAGTTATTATTTGAAAAGCAGGGGTGGGAGAAAAAAATGAACTGATTCAAGATAAATCGAGATTAGGGATGCACAATAATTATTGGGACGATAATTATCAACCCGATATTGGGGGAAAAAATGACATCACTAAATTAGGTTGATATTGAAAGCGGCCTCTAATGCACTAATGTTCGTCTGGTTACTGTCCCATCAAGAATCCAAGCCTCTGCTACATGACATTGGAGGTAGTATGACTTCATAAGTAACAGTGAGCCATTTGTTAACACATCTTTTTTTTTTTTTCACGGAGTGGTTTATTTGAGCCAGGGCTCTACGGTGCGAACAGATTTCACAAGGTGGCTAAAACATTGTAGGTTGTACAAGCCAAAGTCTCCTCGACTGTAAAAACAATATTTATTATAAATATCGATACTTGGGGTAAAAATATTCACCACTTCGCACCACTTGCTGGATCCCTTTCACAGGATTTATCGTTTACCTTGGGGGTGTGCAGGACAGTTATCGTGCATCTCTAATCGAGATGTATTGAAAATTGGTAAGCTAATCAAAGCCAAGACATCTCAATTGTAACCGAATAGAATCGGGGTGAATAAAGACGACCAATCTTAATGTAAATGCTCATTCCCCGATACAGCTCCAATTAAATTGTGCAAGTTGTCTTATAATGCATGCATAAATTTCCACTCACTACAAGGGTTTGGAGACTTACTCATACTATTAAATAAGGAAAGTGTGTCCAAACGCTTGAACTGTACCACATATACATTAAACACGTACTATATGATTGTATGGTCATGTTCAATCTGATGATATAATCAGAAAAGGATCTTAATGTTGTTGACATCAGTTACCGTTACTTGGCACTTGAAAGGCCTCTCTGAGGAGTGGACATGTTTGACATGACAGCTTAGGTGATCAGGCCTGCAGGGAATGATGGAGACATGAAGACAATTAGTAGCAGCCGAGACAGCTCAGTAAAGCAACTTGAGGGAGGAAACTGAATTTCCTTTCAATCAAGTAACTAACACTGACAATGCAGTTCCTAAATGTAAAATGTTGTGTTACAATTTAAAAAAAAATTAATTAAAGCATAGTCACATTTTGATTATTCTATTTTAAATTCATTGTGACGGTCGATAAAGGAAAAATAACCTACCCCCCAGGCAATTTAAAAAAAATCTAAATCAAATCTTTGAGTGAAACTGCTTCAGGTCCAATACATCAATATTATTTTCCTTTTTGGCTATTTCAACAGTAACTTTAAGGTTTAGTTTAATTTCCAATGCCCTTGCTTAATAAAAAATAAAATGTTTGAGCATACTAATGGGAATTATTCTAGCACCAAATAACGAAAACAACAACACTGTATTTTCCGGACTATAAGCCACACCTTTATATAAGCCGCACCCAATAAGAAAAAAAACAGATATAAGATGGACCTAGTATCTATGTTGAAAAATTACATATTTCATGCATTTTTACAGAACGATTTTGAACTGTAAATGTACATGAAACTACCTGAATAGCTACTTTCCTAACAGTGCCTTTTAACATGGCAGGTACTTTGCTGATTAAAATGGAACAGAACAAAGAGAAAATAAATAGTATTTATTTATCTTAATTTCTCCTGTGTTTGAAATCAAAGTCACTTTAATCATCTTCACTGAAACCAATGAAGTCGTCTTCTATATTAATAAACAGTACTTATCGTCATTTCACTCTCCGCTGGTATACAAAAACTGTGTTTTGGTTATTGATAAACGCGAGTTTGCTAACTAATGCCTCTATAGTCCGTAGTTGACGCTACAAAATGTTAGCGTACCATAGCAGCACATGCGTGCAGCGTTCAGACGCACACAGTAGCCTGTGTGTGCTAACTAGCTAGCTTCCAGAAATGACTGTCCCTATATCATAAATGCAATCGGGCATCAGCCACAACATGCTTTCGTTTTAGATGCTAGTCTATCACCGACGTGCTGCTATGAAAGGGAGGTTTACATGGTTTTAATTTTGTGAAATACAAAGCAAAATGGAAAAACTGGGTAGGATAACCACAACACTACGTAAACAAAATATTTTCAAATATGTCTAAACAGGTCGCAATGGTGGAGAAAGTTTTTAAATTATCTTGATTGCTTTCAACAAGCTGGTGCTTACATAGGCGTGTGTAAACGTTTTATATCAACTGTCAGTGCTTGAGTTGACCAAAAGTCTGTTCAAAACTGAATACATTACTTCATGGCCAACTTAATCTTTTGAGTTAGAGCCTGGTGAGTATTGTCAGCTCAAATTTCAAACATCTGTACATACACAAAAAATATATACATAACATAAACATTTGTCTTTCAAGAATATGTTCTATGCAAGCCCACTAGTTGAAACAGGGAATTCTGATAAATATTGCGTTTGTGGAATAAGTGTTAATCAACTCGTTTTTAGCCATCCCTCGGCTCAGATTCAGAAAACAGGTTAGCCATGATTGGTCATTGTGAGCAGTTGTAATGTCATTTTCAGTCGACAGAAGATAAAATGGCTGCCCCCAGAGATGGCTAAAAACGAGTGCATTTTGCTGCTTAACTTAGATTCCACAAATGCAAAATTAATCAGAATGCCGTGTTTCAACTAGTGGGCCTGCTGGGAACATTCTTGAAAAAAATATGTTTGGGTTGACTTCCGCTTTAAGTACATTTTATGTGGTTTTGCAAGTGAATCACAACGGGTTGTACATTTTTAAAATTTGCATCTGTGATTTCTTTTCATAATATCATTATCATACTGATAACTGTGATCATTTTATCCATGACAGTAACGAGTCAAAATTTTCAGAGTGTTCCATCTGTATTTGGGCGTACCCAATTGTGTGACCCATTCATCTATACTACAGTGGACTGTTTTCTTGACTGGCATTTTATATATTTTTATTTCATATGCTCAAATGTGGTTGGATGTTTTATTGATTAAAAAAAAACATCTACATACCTAGAGAATCCTTTCCCACATACAGAACAAATATAAGGCTTGTGAACGCCACCATCATGGGAGCGTGCATGATATGTCATTCGATCCTTCCTCTTGAACCTCTGATGGCAGATGGGACACTCAAACGGCTTCTCATCAGAGTGCGACAACTTGTGGCGGTTCAGGTGGTAGACATCCCTGAAAGCCTTTCCACACATTTCACAGCCGTGATTCTTCTTCACAGGTTTTGGGGGTTTCTTAGGGATGTTCTGCTGCTGTTGGTGTTGCATCGGGGTCATGATACTCGTGCCCGTTGCTGTTGATGTCGTGGCTGTTGTCAAAATACCAGCTACGGTCGTAATGTATGAAGGGTTTCCACTGTTATCCCGAGGTACAGTGGATATGATTGGCACCATGGTGGGAGCTGTTTGTGTCTTCTTAGGCCGCGAAACCATCTTAATGCCGGTGTGGCATGACTCGTGCCGCCGCAGGTGGTAGCTATCCCGGAAAGCCTTGTTGCAATAGCCACAAATGAATGGCGTCTTTGATTTGGGCTCTTTTTTGACCACAGCAAGTGGAGGCCCTCCACCACCTCCTCCCCCAGTCCCGCTGGCCACATTGTCTTTCAGGAGTTCTGCAGCACTCACTGGTGGTTTCTGGTCCAACACTATGGGCAGCACTGGTTTCTGATCAGGAGGTTCCGTTCCAGAAGTGAGCAAAGGCAAGAGGCTGTTTCCGGCTAATTGGTGCTGGTGGTGGAGCGCCTCATTGGCCTGCTACAATGAGAAAAACAGAGCAAGAGAACGATTTTGGAGTCAAACAGAAGAGAAAAACAAGGACGTTTTAGTTCAACTGACAAAAGTAGCAGAATGTGATCATCAAGCGAAATAAGCGATGTGCAGAATCGCTGCTCAGCTTGGCAGCAAAAAAAACATGAAAACCACACCACACTGAGCACATTAGTTTGAAATGTTTCATTCACGAGGAGACTGGGGTAGGAAGAAAACAGACCACGGCCGCCAAGTGGAATCTGGTGTATAATATTGCAGCTTTTCAAGTTAGCCCTGTACTCGCATAAGTAACAATGTTGCAGCAATGAAGAATTTGCTTGACCAATGAGTGGTTTATACCACTCCGTAGTACTGGTTCAATCACTAGAAATAGACCACTCAGTAGTACTGGTTCAATCACTAGAAATAGTACTTGATACTAGGACCTGGTTTTTAAAGTGGAAAAGTGTCAATAGCAAGATGAGCTGCCTCGGGCAGAATAGCAGTACACTGGAAAAAGGGGCACTTGAGCAGGTGATGGGCGTTAGGTGGAGGCTGATTTAAAGCTTAAGTCAACCCCCAAATTTTCTGTACAAGAATATTCTGTGCAGGCCTATTAGTTGAAGCATGGCATTCTGATTTATACTGTATTCAGTTTGTGGAATATGAGTTAAGCAGTAAAATCCACCCGCTTTTGACCATCTCAGGGGGCGGCTATTTTGCCACTTGCTATTGACTGAAAATGACGTCAGAGCTGCTCACTGAGCAATCGTGGGAGAAGAGCATATGCGAGAGAGGTAAAGAAGAACCCAAAGATCACTGGCTAAGATGCTGTAGTGAGATGGGAGAAAATTACACAAAGTCAACTATCACTGCAGCCCTCCACCAGTCGGGACTTTATGGCACTGTAGCCCAACGGAAGCCTCGCCCGCATAGTTTTCAGAAAAACACATGAAGGACTCCCAGGCTATGAGAAACAAGATTCTCTGGTCTAACGAGATCACGATTGAACTTGTTGGTGTTAATTCTAAGCGGCATGTGTAGAGATTGAGAAACCCAGGCACTGCTCATCACCTGCCCGATACAATCCCTCAAGTGAAATGTGGTGGTGGAAGCATCGTGTTGTGGGGGTGTTTTTCAGATGCAGGGACAGGACGACTGGTTGCAATTGAAGGAAAGATGAATGAATCCAGAGTGCTCAGGACCTGAGACTGGGCCAAAGGTTCACCTTTCAAAAGGACAATCACTGAAAGCACACAGCTAAAATAACAAAGAAGTGGCTTCAGAACAACTCTGTAACCGTTCTTGACTGGCCCAGCCAGAGCCCTGACCTAAACCTGATTGAGCATCTCTGGAGAGACCTGAAAATGGCTGTCCACCACCGTTCACCATCCAATCTGACAGAACTGGAGAGGATCTGCAAGGAAGAGTGGTGGGGGATCCCCAAATACACATGTGAAAAACTTGTTGCATCATTCCCAAGAAGACTCATGGCTGTACTAGCTCAAAAGGGTGCTTCTACTCAATACTGAGCACAGGGTCTGAATAATTATGACCATATGGTATTTCAGTTTTTCTTTTTACATAAAATTTGCAAAAATGTCTACATTTCAGTTTTTTTCTGTCAAGATGTGGTGCTGAGTGTACATTGAGAAATTAAACTTTTTTGATTTTGGCAAATGGCTGCTATGACACAGGAAGTGAAAAATGTCAAGGGGTCTGAATACTTTCCATACCCACTGTACACAAATCAATTATTGGGCATAGTGCAGCGACTGATTTATTGTAAGGTAGTGATGATGCAGAGAAACAGAAGCGCAATTAAAAAAATACATAAATAAAAAAGAAAGAACTTCCTCAACTAAAGACAGGGTACAAAACAATCGTAGACAAACAAGGCATTTGCAGGTTTAGTCTGCACAACAGCAGCTTTTGAAACAATCTGTATGTACAGAGGACATCTTAAGTCTGCAGCTGCTGGCAGGCATTGTCCAATTGGTCATGGCAGATTCCCAGCGGGATAGACAGAACAGACGGCCGCAGCTTGTATGAATATTTTGGCAAGAGGAAAAAAGAAATTCACATTGTAAATAGTTGGTTTACAACTGGTCAGCTCAGAAATGCACTGATTGAGAAAGACTCGCTTTTTGCTGTAATTACCATAGGGCAGGGTTAAAGACCTGACCCTTGGCTTTTCAGATTCAGCCAAGCATCGCAACACGGTCAGCCAAGCAGGGGAGATGTAGTTTGAGAGGGGGCAGGACCCAATGTGCTCTGTTTTACCCCACTGTGTTCTTTTATGTACAACACAAATCTGAGCCCTTATGTGCTTGCAGCCTTAGTGGGGTGGGGATCGTTCAGCTGCCACCCGTATCCCTACTTAGGACAAGGGGCCACGCTATGTGTTTTAGCGTGGCAGAGCGACTCGGGGGCTGTCACACATTGTCAAATCGCTTTTAGAGTTGCCACACTGCAGTACTTTGACTAGAATCATTACTGCAATTAGCATTTTCTGAGCATATTTATTCAGGACTGAGAGAACCAAAGCCTGCTGTCCCACCACACTGCCTTGATGGTTAGGTTTTGATACAAATTTGATGAGAAGGGTGAAATCCCTTCAAGATAAATGACAGAAAAAAATGAGTAAATGGAAGGGAAAGAAACATCACTGTCCAGATTCATTTTCATCTGAAAAAAAGTATGTTTTTAATATATTATATATATATATATATATATATATATATATATATATATATATTTAGTTATTTTGGTTAACATGGTTATTTTTAACGTGCTTCCTTCATAGCTACTGCCACTGCTAATTTAGGACCGTCCGTAAAAGACTGTTTACAAGGGTAACAGCACACAATTGTATTCATTTAGGAACAAGTTTAGACTACTTTACATGACAAAAAAAAAAAAAGAATTCTTATACTATACTGTTCCTCCTCCTGCTTCTCGTCCCCAAACTGCCCCCTGCTTTCGTCAGTACTTAATCCATCGCTGTTTGAAAGTCAGTGAAAACGTGAGTCCGTCAGTGACGTAACAATGGACCTCCATCGGCATTGATAGACATGTGAGGACAGGTGTAAATGCCCACCTCTGGTTGCAACGAAGCGGTGCACCCAATTTTGCTTCAGGACACAAACAATTCCATAATCTACAGTATTTTATTATACTCAAACAACCTATCCAATATTATTAAATTAATTATTAACTTAATCGACATTGAGTTATCCAGTTTCGGAAATACACTATAATATTAAAGCTGCCTAGCCTTGACAGAATAACTGATTATTACAATAATCTTTAGTTGCAGCCTTAATTTACAATCGGTTTCTTAAATATTTTTTTCGTGTCATAATGTACCAGAAAGGGACACCAGCTGGATCAAAGCATCCACATTTCCCAATAACAGCTGACATGATAGCATGACTGCCCTCATGTAAATATTGTTTAAGTAGGAGTCAGCAGTCTATGTGGGTCCAATAAATAAATAAATAAATTCATTTCCACATATTATGTAAATTAGTTCTGACTCTAGTTGAGTGTCAAACCATGTTATGATTTCAATACCTGCAAGTCTAAATCATAATCATTCCATATTGGACTTTTTTTTTTAAATTGTTGGGTACCTGACTATGTCAGGGTAGGTGACAAAAGAAAAGTGTGCAGTAGATGATAACACCTAACATTAAACAATGCAGAATCAATAAAGGAACTGTTTCAACAAAATAACACTGTAAAAGGGATATTACAAACTTTGAATAATCCTTGTCTTGAAAGCATACACACTAGTCAACACTGTCTAGATTTGCACTGGTCACAAAATGTATTTTGTTGTTGTTTTTAAAGGACATAATCACAGCAGAGACCAGAGTGTAATTAGCCATGACCATAGACAATAAAAATTTAAAAGAAATAAAATTAAAAATTAAACAACGTACATTCTAATTCAGTGGCTCCCCTCCCCGCATGTATTGTGTACATTGAGTTGTGACAAGTGGCAACTGTCTTCACGCTTATTATGAAGTTGTAGATTGCTACAAGTCTCTATTTATAACGTAACCGATGATCTCTCAACTAAACAATATCTACACGCACGCACACGCGCTCACAAAACATGTTCCGTTTGCGGTAACGGCCTTCATAATTGAAATTCTGGATCACTAGTTATTAAGGCGATGCTCCTGCGGTTTGTGGTAACATCCGAAAGTTTGCAGTAGCTATGCTTGAGCTTTTCGCAAGGGCTCCGCGTGCTACCTATCTTAGGCTTGAGTTTACATTGTTTTCAGCTATGTGGTAAACCCACTTTCTACCATGTTTCCTATATGGGCGTACGCTGATCAACGATACCAAATCACTGACTAAAATTCGTTAAGTCAACTGTGAAGGAGAGTGCTGCAGTGCTGAGGAGAAATGAAGCCTGCTGGGCTTAAACCATTAGCCGACACGCTTAGCACGGCTACATGGAAAAGCAATGGCTCGGGCTATTGAGTTAGCGCGCGCGCAACAGTAGCTCAGTGGAGATTTCATGTAAATTGGCCGTTTTAAATACAGAAATGACGCAAGCCCATTATCATTAAACCCGCCTAAACGAGATAGTCTTTAGGTAATCGGTGCACCGGGCAAACGTGGCTCTCGTCTTCGATACAGTAGTTTGCTGCTGGAGGAGCTAGCTAGAAAGCTAAGGCTAACACCTTTGTTTTGCTGGGCAAACTCTACTTCAGTTTCAAAAAGCAATATAAACATCACTGCTTGACTAACATCATTTGCGCCGTTCTACGATGAGCATGCATTTTCCCAGACACGCGTAGGTGTTGTGTTACTTACTTGAAATAAAAACGTACTCCAGCTCGGTTCCATTGCAACTCTTATGCTAAAACCTGCAGGAAACCAAGAAGAAATCCTCAACAAAGCAGCCAGCTAAACATGGCAGCAACTTCCTGTCATCCCGCGGGCTGAACCAAATAAAATTGACCAGCTTGTCTGGATTTGACAAACGTTACAGATGAAACATTTCCGTTTTGTCATGTTGTTGACGAAATATTTGGTTACACCCTAAAATTAAATTAGGATCATTTTATAGAAGAAATTAATTCAAATTTATTATATCTATACAGCTACAAAAATTGCTGCCGTCATGAGATTTCGAGTTTTAAACTTGAAAAGTCAAAATCTGCGAATAAAACAAAATGTGCAGATTGTTTATGTATGTTTCTATGGCCTATCCTTTGGTGTATTAATATTTGTATGCACAATTACCAATAATGGAAAAAGAGCATTTGTGCATGTATTTATTATGTTGTTGTACATACATGCAGCATGTTTATACATTATGCATGTGATGTGAATATACATGTACAATATACAGTATAATATTTACATGCCGATATAAATCAGAAAATACTAGTAAAATTAAATGGCAAGGTAGATAAATAACGGAATAATGATGAAGTAGGGGTCAAATTAAAGTGGATATCAACCCAAGCATATTTTTTTCAAGAATATGTTCCCAGCTGTCCCACTAGTTGAAACACATCATTCTGATTAATATTGCGTTTGTGGTATATGAGTTAAGCAGCAAAATCCATCCCTTTTTAGCCATCTCAGGGGATAGCCATTTTGTCACTTCTGTCAAGTGAAAATGACATCACAACTGCTCAGGGCTCAGGTAACGAGCAATCACGGCACAGCTTCAGAAAACAGGTGAGTTGTGATTGGTCCTTACCTGAGCTGAGCAGTTGTGATGTCATTTTCAGTCGACAGAAGTGACAAAATGGCCGCCACCCCTGGAGATGGCAAAACATGGGTGGATTAACGCTTATTCCACAAAAGCAATATTTATCAGAATGCCTAGTTTCAACTAGTGGGCTTGCATAGAGCATATTCTTGAAAAAAATATGTTTGGGTTGACTTCCACTTTAAATAAATCGCACTTCTTCCCACCCACTGCGGGCATGTAAGGTTAAATTGCTGTTCTCTTTTTGTTCTGTGTCGTGTTGACTGTACATTTTGTGCTAATATTATTTTTCTCTCCGTTTCTTTTTCTTTTTTGCTTGTTCATGTATGTGGTGTATATAAATAATTGAAAACAAGAAAAAGGTAATCACAAACACATACTGTTACGGCCCACGTTGTGTCGTGGCCGTTTAATCTGTGTGTGTGTGGGGGGGTGGGGGGGGGCGTGTGTGTGTGTGTGTGTGTGTGTGTCTCCCCCTGCCTCTTCCTGATTGGTGGCTCTCGTCACCAACTCAGCCAGCCAATCAGTGCGGCGGAGAGTGACCGAATTAGTCAAATTGCTTCAGGTGTGACATCAGTTTAAGAGGGACTGGGTTGCTGGTATTCGGGGCTGGCTGTGGGTGATGCAGTCAGTCCTTGTATTTTGTGTTTGTAACCGCTGTCTTTTGTTTAGTGCACCTCCTTTGCCATAACCTTCATTTATCCTTTTACGTAGCCACATTTACCATTCATTTTCGCCATAAATTCTGCCATTCATTTCTCAGTCATTCCATCCATTTGTGTGTGTGCACTAGGGCAGTCGGGATTCGGGTGATCACTCAATTTTGTTGTTCCAATGGCCAGGATTTGTGTGCACTTTTCATTTACCCCTTTCAACTCTCACACCTATGTTAGACCCCTCCTCCTTGCCATCTAGAGGAGGGGTCGTAACATATTTAAAAAAAAAAACAATAAAAACTAAGCAAACATGAAATACTTTTCTACTGAAAGTGAATGATAGGTGGAGGGGAGGCAAGGGGAAGCAGACTCTAGTCTGATTGGACGAGTGGGACAACTTTTTGATTGGACGTACGCACCAGCATTTGGCCTGCATGTTTGGCTCAGGAAAAACATATGTAGTCAAAAACTACCTGGTGAAGGAAGGGAATATTTGATAATTCTGTCTAAAGCCAGTTCACTGCACATCATTGGCGTTATCGCCGGCCTACCATTTTGAACACCTCTGGACTATAGAGGGGTTATGACTTTACTAAATTTCCCACAATGTAGTATTGCCGGTAGCCATTTTGGTGGGCTAGCCCTGCTAACAAAGCAAAATTTTCTATTGGCCATGCCTTGTACACAGTGATGCCATATAACGTGTATAGCGTGTTACTCCAAAATGTACACATTTTGAATTAACTACTAACGTAACACATTTCTTTTATTTGTCAAGTGGTCAGACTACAGTTACGTTTCAAATGCAGCGAAAACTACTGTAGAAGAGTTTGTACTTTGTGGATTGTATTCACTCACACATGTGTTCCAGCTGAATTAATTCTACAAAGACACTTTATCATTAACTGCAAAAAAACATGTGTGTTTTATTTATTCCCGGTGACAAATTTAGCAGATGATATTGGTAATGGTGTTTGAATAGTAAAGCTGTGGGTGATTTGTGACGGGAATTAGTGGAGTATTTTCTTACAAGTTGCGGCTTAGGGGGAGCCTGCAAGCTCTTAACGCTCGTCCATGATAACAAGCAGACCAGATGGTTTTGACAGTTCTCACATTTCTTTGTAAATATTACTTAAAATGAATAAGTCTTGCAGTGAGTAAGATCCAAAACAGTCCATTCCCATCAATTCCCTTTGAGTCACTTTTGAAACTGACAGTGCTAATACCAACACGTATCCAGCCAGCCCTGGCTAGGGTTGCCAACTGTCCCTTGAAAAACAGAATGGTCCCGTATTTAAGTACATCATTACACGTCCCGTATTGAGCTGTAGATGGACGCACCTTGTCCCGTAATACTGTCAGAGTAAAAAATAATCTGTAAAATGTCGATGGAATTAATGAACAACAGTTCCCTTTATATGACAATTTACGGTAACGGTCCAAGGCCCTCCCCTGCTCTGTGACCAATGAAGTGATAGCACATTCGTGCATATCAGGATACAGAATCCGCTTATTTTATTGGTCGAGGTAATGTCACTTGCCAAAGTTTTATCAAGGTTAATATGGGAATGTGCAATGAATGTGTCAGCATTGCATGGACAAACAACATACAGGTATAATCGTTTGGGGATGGAATAAACAAGTATAATTGATCGACAAGTATGTTAAACAGATTAATAATACATAAATGTAATAAATTGATGAATAATAGATAAAGAATTCACACACAGACTTCCATTTATTACAAGTTCAAACAGATAGGCATAATTTTTACTGTACAGGCAGTCGATACTGTATACTACACTTTAACTATAAATATAGTAATAAAAAATGCAAAGAATAATTTACATTATTTTTCTCTTTTATGAAGAGTAAGTTGACAAATATGTGAAAATGTTCTGCTGAACTGGTTAAAGTTGAGCTAATTTTGTGCCTCAACTAGGACATGTCTTGCTCAATGTTTTACCCTGCAGTAGTCAAAGACGCTTCTGCCAAGGCAGAAAGCTCTTTGCCCTTGGCAACACATATACAATTCATGAAAATTCTGATTGGATGACAATTCAACCTTCTAAATTTGTGCGTACGGTATCTGTGTGCGTGTGTAAATCTGTGCGGGTGTGTATGATGTTTTGTGGTTTATTTAACCCCTTAAAGTATGTGCTTATATGAGATAATAGATCGGCTATGGGGTGGAAGTGAGGTAATTTTAGAGATGGGTGTGTGGGTGAACGTGGACCACATTTTGTTAAAATAGAGCGTGGTGTGATTGAGAGAAGCAGCCATCTTTTCTGTTGATGTGTGATCGATTAACAGGTTTTTCCAGTCGGTAATGTGAGGTCAATTGATTTCTTGTTTTTCTTGTTTGTTTAGGTGGATTGTTTTCTTATTGATAACCTGTACTGTGAACAATGTAGTTTTTGTGTAGTGGCATTGGATGGTTGGTTGTTCAGTTTCCAACCAATCATCCAATGTCACCACTATGCGCTAAACTCCATTTTGTGTAGTCTCACCTGTGTAGTGAATTCTGCAATTGACTTTGAACTGAATAAGATGTAAGTTTGAAGAGTTGATGTAAGTAAACTTATTTTTACAGATTTGCATCCAGAGGAAAGCATTGGGACTGATAGATAGGTCTTGTTCCACCTTTGTAACTAGGAGAGAAACTGAAGCGTCTGTATTATTTAGAAATGTGTATATTTTTTAGAGTAATTTATCGGGACCACAGATTTTCAGGAAGTCATTTATGGTTTGATCTTAGTTATTTTATGTGGTGTTGAGTTATGCGAGAATGGTGGATTTTAATTGTAAGTACTAAAGGTATTGACTTTTCACAATGTCGAATTTATGGATTAACTGTTGGAAATTGATTATTTTGGAGTCTTGGATTATATGGTGGATGTGTGTGATACCTTTATCGTTTCATAATTGTGTAGTGGCTGTCTGTTGTCAAATCAGGGTTGTTCAAAAGTGGTGATCGAAGGGATGAATACAGGTATTATTTTGATGCTTGTTCAGTTTCCAACCAATGGGAGTCCAGATTGGAAGGGGTGAGCCGTTTTTTAAAAGTATTTTAATTGACTTGATGTATGATAGAATTCCAAATTTGAGGCTTCTAATCCTCCCCAAGACTTCGGTTTCTGTTGAGTTGATTTTTCCAGTAAAAGTGAGATATTGCTGAATTTAGGGAATCGAACTAGGGTGAATTTAGAAGAGTGGGGATCAGAGAATAGATTTTAAGGAGGAGGGATATTTTTATTATTAAAATTCTTTCCAGAAGTGATGTTGGTAAATTTGTCCAACGATTGAGGTCATTCTGTATTGATTTGAGGAATGGTGTGAAATTAAGGTCAGACAACTCTAACAGCTTGGGGGATATGTTGATACCTAAATATTTAATATTTCCTGTTGGAGAGGTAAAAATGAGAGGTCAGGGCTGCCACATCTGACACATCCATGCAAAAAGGTAGAAGGATGGATTTTGTTAGTAATTAGAATGTATGAGTAATTAGAAAGAATGAGAATGATATTTTTGCATTTGCATTTTTGTAATGATGAGTATGGTTCTTGTAGAGGATCAATATTTCATCTCAATCAATCAATCAAATTTTATTTATATAGCACTTTTCACACACAAGATGCAACTCAAAGTGCTGTACATTAAAAACATCAAAATACAGCATAAAAAGAGAACCCGCTCCCACTTTCCCTCCCTCCCTCCCTCACAGTATACAACAAGACAGACATCCACAAGCACACCTGCACTCACTCACGCACACACACATACACAAACGCACACACATATAACCTTAAAAAGAGACATGGCAGGGCACAGAGAAACCATATGAAGAAAGAGTAACCAAGGGAAGCTTGTCCACGCTGAGAGGGATGACAGCCCATGGCCACGGGTAGCACCACTACCTCAGAGACCCCCAGGCCACGACAACCGGGGCAGCCCCTAAGCATAGCGCAGGGAGGGCAGCCGCACCTCCCAGCGCGGAGGCCCCCCTTGAAGAATCACTGGAGGTAAAAACTAGATGAAGCTAAAGGAAAATGACGACGAAGCTAAAAAGACAAAGCAATAAAAGAAACTAAGAACTATAAAACAATAAGATTGGATAAAAATAGTAAGAGACTAAGAACAATTATTTAAAGGCCAAACTAAAAAGGTATGTCTTGAGCTTCCCCTTAACAATATCAACAGTCTCTGCAGACCTGATGTCCTCTGACAGGCTATTCCAAAGTTGAGGACCAAAATGGCTGAATGCAGCCTCGCCATGCATTTTGGTCCTCACCCTAGGAATACTTAAAAGGCCAGCGCCAGAGGACCTCAGGATCCGCGACGGTTGGTATGGTAAAAGCAAGTCAGATAAATAAGATGGCCCAAGACCATTAAGACATTTATAAACTAATAAAAGTACCTTAAAATCGATCCTGAAACACACAGGGATCCAATGCAGCGATTTTAAAACTGGTGTAATGTGCTCCCGCCCTCTGGTTCTCGTCAGCACTCGAGCAGCAGAGTTCTGCAGTAGTTCAAGGGAAGAAATACTCTTTTTGGGGGGACCAGAGAGCAGGACGTTACAATAATCTAAACGACATGATATAAAAGCATGCATCTGTGTTAGCCTGAGAGAGAAACGGGCGGACTCTGGCAATATCCTTAAGATGATAAAAACTGATCTTGGTTACATTTTTAATATGAGGAATAAAACTGAGCTCAGAGTCAAAAATAACGGCCATGTTATTTACACATTGTGAGGGTTTAAAATCTAGTACCGTATTTTCTGGACTATAAACCGCGATATTTTTCTTAGATTTTGAGCCATGCGGCTTATAGTCCGGTGCGGCTATTCTGTTTTTTTTTTTTCTACCGCTTGGGGCTCTCTAACCGGAATGACAATACAATTAAATACAATACATTTCCCATTAACTGGATGTGACTGCAGGTGGAGGAGTTCAACAGGCGAGGGCGCCATAGACTAGGTTATTGCATTAGGTGCTGTAATGCTTTGATTTTATTTTTTCCTAGAGGTCCCTGAAGTGCACATGAATGCGATTGGCTGGTGTTACGTCTGTTCTGTTGTTTTGATGTGAAATGCTATTGTTGATTTAGCACGTTGTGTGTTAGATTGGCTGATTTTATTAACATAAAACAAGACAGGTGCATATGTAGAATGTAGTAGAACAATAGATGGTGGAATCTGGTGAACATTAGCTGACAAACTGGAGCGGCAGTCGGCAGTGAAATGAAGATAAGTACTGTTTATTTTCTCTTGGTTCTGTTCCGTTTTAATCAGCAACGTTGCTGCAGTGTTAAAAGGCAGTGTTAGGAAAGAATGTGCTCAGGTACATACATGTACATTTACAGTTCATAATCGTTCTGTAAATGCAGTAAATATAAAAGTTTTCAACATAGATTAGGTGCGGCTTATATAAAGGTGCGGCTTATTTAGGTAGAGTGTGTGCGGCTTGGGTAACAGTGCGGCTTATAGCCCCGGAAAATACGGTAATTTGGGTAAAGGTTTTTCTCTCTGGCCTTCAGGGCCGATTACTAAAACCTCGGTTTTGTCCTGATTGAGCTGTAGGAAATTCTCTGCCATCCATGACTTAATATCTAAAATATAATTTAAAAGGGTATCAATAGGTCCTGTGTCATCAGGTGATACGCTAATGTACAGCTGTGTGTCTTCAGCGTGTCTTCTGATGACCTCCCCAAGGGGTAGCATATAAAGATTAAAAAGTATTGGACCTAAAATTGAACCTTGGGTAACCCCACATTTACTTTCATGGGTTTTGGAGGAACAAGTATCCATGCTAACGAAGAAACTTCTGTCTGTGAGATAGGAGTAAAACCAGTTAAAAGCAGTACCGGATATGCCCACCAGGTTTTTAAGTCTGTTTAATAAATTGTGGTGCTCTACTGTATCGAAAGCGGCGCTTAGGTCCAGTAGCACAAAGACTGTGAGTTTTTATCTGCGGTATACCTTATATCATATAAAATCCTTAAAAGGGCTGTCTCTGTAATGTGGTTCATCCTAAAACCAGATTGATATTTCTCTAAAATTTTGTTTGTATTTAAAGAATAATTTAACTGGAGAAAAACTAGTTTTTCTAAAATCTTACTTAAAAATGGTAATCTGCATAAAGGATTATTTTATGTTCTGTGGCTAATATTTTGAGGCCTTTAATGTAATTATTTTGTCGTATTCTTCTGGCACCAAGTGGCTCAATGAAAATTGCAAAACCGTGATGGAGAGAGTGGACATCTCTGTCACTGTGCCATTGTAAAGAGTGAATTGTTGTGAAATAAACCCATGAGTGATAACTGTGGCTGCTGGTGATGTTTATAGTGCCTTAGTCCAGTTGATGAATGACTCTCTGAATCCAAATCTTTATAAATTTGCGAACAAAAATTTCCAGTTGACTCTATCAAATGTCTTCGGTGCATCGAGAGGGAGAATTCGTTTTCGATTTCCTATTGTTTGAGAGCTGCATTAAGTTAAATAGTTTCCGTGTGTTATGGGATGACTGCCTTCCTTTAATGAAACCAGTTTGATCTGGATGTATGATGGATGGAATGACCTTTTCGATTGTCTTTGTTAGTGCCTTGCTTGTGATTTTTATGTATTGATTAAAGAAAGAGGACAATAAGGCAGAGTGTGGTCTTACATTTAGTTACACTGAAATGTTTGTACAACCATCCATTCTCTGTAAAGCTCATCGTGAACAGGTGTGCTGGAGCCCATCCTGGCTGACCCCGGGTGAGAGGCGGGACACATCCTGAGCTGGCCATCAGCCAATCGCAGGGCAAAAACAAACCAACAACTATTCACACTCACACATATTGTTGCGACTGGTTTTGACTGTTTTGGGTTGGGTCCTTGAAGTTGTCATTTATAATGGTCCTTTTTTTTGGTCACTTTATTTTGTCATGTATGATTGATCATGGGTCCACGGTGGTCGACTGGTTAGCACGTCCGCCTCACAGTTCAGAGGTCGTGGGTTCGATCCCGGCTCCGGCCTCCCTGTGTGGAGTTTGCATGTTCTCCCCGTGCCTGCGTGGGTTTTCTCCGGGCACTCCGGTTTCCTCCCACATTCCAAAAACATGCATGGTAAGTTGATTGGATACTCTAAATTGCCCCTAGGTGTGATTGTGAGTGCGGATGTTTGTCTCTGTGTGCCCTGCGATTGGCTGGCAACCAGTTCAGGGTGTCCCCCGCCTACTGCCCAAAGACAGCTGGGATAGGCTCCAGCACGCCCCGCGACCCTTGTGAGGAGAAGCGGTACAGATAATGGATGGATGGATGGATGATTGATCATGGCCTGATGGCTCCCAGTATTCAATTAAACTCGAGTTGCTCAGTGACACGTCAGAACATTAAGCTTTCTTCTATGCCTTCTGCATCCAGCTCTGCTCTCTGTTGTTACTCTGTATTTTTGTATATAAAGACCTTTTACTTTGCCACTTCTGTGTCCTGTCAGCATCTGGGTCCAAATTCTGCTCCTCACGTGACAGTACGTTTTGATCCATCGTAGACCTAGCAGACTTGGACACAAATTGCCAAGTATTCCACACTCAGGGAGAACTGCTCGGCAGACTGGGGGAGATTATGAAATCTATTCAGACTCTCTCGACCACCGTCAAAATGATGGCCTTCCAGCCAATATCAAGCCCTTTGCTGCAAATGTCTGGTCCAACCCATGCCTGCAAATTCAAACAGGGAGTGATCGTCTCACTGCTTGCTGCTTCACCTTTTCACTGGGAACCCAACATTCCATCACACAAACATTATTCCGCTGAGGTAGGAGCTTGTAGTCGAATCCTGCCAAACTATTCCTTCGTCTTTTGATCAGCAACCAAGCGTGTATTTGGACGATCGCGCTAAATTATCAACTTGCTTCAGGGAAGAGCAGGTAGGTGGGCCTATTCCTTGTGGGAGTCAAAGTCAGAGACGGTGGAATCATTTGCCCCTCTTCTGTGGAGATGCATAGAGTCTTTGATCAGCCCTTCATAATCAATCATCCGGCAAACGGCCATGGGGGTCTCAGTCAGCTGCAATCTAGGCTATTGAATTCAGGAATTTAGCCTCTGAGAGTGGATGGAATGAAGCTGGACAAAAGAGAGCTTTTGTTTGTGGACTCTCTGAATAGTTTCAAGATCAGATGTTGACTCGGGATGAACCCAAGTCTCTCGAACAGTTGATCTCCCTATTGATTCGGATTGACAATCGCATCAGAGAATGCCACCGGAGTGCCAGACCTAACCACCCCTCTTCCCCATGTGCTGGTGCTCCTTGACTGGTCTCTCAACCCTTCACAAGCCCAGAGACACCTGCTGCTGCTGGGGAAGAACCAATGCAACTTGGCAAAACCTGCCTCTCGCAGGAGAAATGCACTCGGAGGGTTGCGCAGGGACTTTGCATTTTTTGTGGAAACTCCGCGCATCTCATCAACCAGTGCCCACTCCGACCAAAGAGTCCCCATGCGATCACAAGAGCAAGTCTCCAGACTCGCCCCTACCAGTGAGTACCATTGATAGAAGACTTTCTTAGAGTCTGTGACACGCCAGAGTCTTTCCCTTTCCCTCATCCCTTCCTGTTCTGGTGGCGCATGACCTATGGCAGGCTCCGCCTTCTGTTCCAGCGGCACATATCCTGCAGCCGCTACCCCTTCCTGTTCTGGTGGTGCACGTCCTGTGGCCGGCACAACCTCCTGTTCCGGCAGGTACGTCCTCTGGCTGCCACCCGTTCCTGTTCCGGCCAGCACACGTCCTGCAGCCACCTCCCATTCCTGTTCCGGGGGCGCATACACTGCGGCTGCCACCCATCCTGTTCCGGCGGCGCAAGACCTGCAGCCACCCTCCAACGCTGCTCCGGCAGCACAAGCCCATGCTGTGGCCACACTCCCCTCAATTGTGGCCCCCCGAACAGTTATTTAATGACCCATGAGCTTGGCCTTTGGGCTGCCCGCCGGACTCGCCTTCCATTTTCATGTCTCCCTCCTGAAGCTGGTCTCCACTAGTCCCCTCAGCCATCTCTTCATACAGCCCTGAGGAATGTTCCTGGGTCTCAAGGTCCCTCATCTTCTACGTTTCCTCTCCTCCCGGACTTCTACCGGAAGTTCCGTAACAGGCTATGGGCATGACTCTCAGTATTTAAGCTCAAGTTGATCAGCGACACGTCAGAACGTCAAGCTTTCTTCCATTCCTACAGCAAGCACTGCTCTCTGTTGTTACCTGGTATTTTAACGCAGTCAAACTTTTTACTTTGCCACTTCCATGTCTGCATCTGGGTCAATTACTGCTACTCACATGACACCTATGGCTAATTCAGTATTTGATTAACCTATCATAATAATAATGCATCAGATTTATACAGCACTTTCCTGGATAACCAAACACTCAAAAGCGCTCACAATGGATACATTATTCACACATTCATACTCTGGTGAGAATTAACTGCATATGTAGCCACAGCTGCCCTTAGACAGGCTCACGGAAGCTGCCAGTGTGCGCCTGCGGCCGCTCTGATCTCCGCCAAGCATTCACACCCAGCCGTACACCAGTGTGAGTGGCACTGGAGGCAAGGTGAGTGACGTGCCTTGCCCAAGGACGCAACGACAACCTGACTCAAACAGGGCGGGATTCAAACAGCCAACCCTCCAGTGTCACGAATGAGGAACGGTGTTGAGGAGTGGTGTGGTGGACCCAAAAACAGGACTGTGAGTCAGTTGGTAGGTGTGATGAGGTATGTCATTTTCAGCCGACAGAAGACAAAATGGCTGCCCCCATAGATGGCTAAAAACGAGTTTTGCTGCTTAACTTATATTCCACAAAAGCAAAATGAATCAGAATGCAGTGTTTCAACTAGTGGGCCTGCTGGGAACATGTTCTTGAAAAAAATATGTTTGTGTTGACTTCCGCTTTAAGTCTTCTAAAGTCATAATACCATACTCATTATTACAATCACTGTTAATATGCAACAGGTATTTTATTCAACTTGTCAGTGCTTAGGATGTATATTCAGTGGCTTTGGATATAAACACACAGATATATAATACCGTAGTTCCTAAAAACCCTGTTGTTTTAATATGATTGGATAATTAAAGTATGACCTTTATTTTACCATCTAAACACAGAGCTTTTACTAGTACATAAACTGGCATTGTGTCTTTCCAGCTCGTTCCATACACTGTTGAACCGTTTCACCGTTCCCAGCTTTTCAGAAAAGGAACCCCCTCATTGTGTTTTGCACTGTACATTGCCTGCCTTTGCAGCCACACTGCACAATGCCAGTTTCAGACGGACTGGTTCATTGTGTGTGGTCAGCCTATTCTCCCTTACCAGGCTCAACGGGATTCATCTCATCCAAACTTGAAGATTTAAAAAGCCAAAAGAATGCATTGCAAAGCTTAGTTACAAGGATTTATTCCGGAAAGTTCAGGTTTACATGAAGGTAAGTTAAACTTGCATTTTGCTACTCATTTAATTTGCTGAGTTAAGCATAACTGGTTCTGCGTACAGCAGCTATTGTTCATACATTTTGGGAAAAATAATGTAAATTGTTTAGGGTAATTTAAACCAATGGACACAGACCCCAAATGTTATGATGTCTACTCTTTGAATTTAGATTTTTTTTAATAAAGCTACAAATCCAGAATAAAACAAACATAAACTTAAGCTAAGGAACTAATTTATGGATCATATAGTAGAAGTAAACCAAACAAACACGTAACTGCTGTACTAATACATGTATGTATTCTATCATCAAGATGATAGTTTTTTTTTTTGTTTTTGTTTTTTCAAGAAAAAACAAACAAACTGTGTTGATGTATTTTCCTTTTTAAAATGTGTTTTTATCATTTTTTTATTTACAAAGGTCAAATCATGGGTGACTGGTCCATTCTTGGGCGTTTTCTATCTGAAGTCCAGAATCACTCTACAGTGATAGGCAAGATCTGGCTGACTATGCTGCTCATTTTCCGCATCCTGCTGGTGGCCTTGGTGGGAGACGCCGTCTACAACGATGAGCAGTCCAAATTCACCTGCAATACCCAGCAGCCTGGATGCAACAATGTCTGTTACGACACTTTTGCTCCTGTGTCCCATCTGAGGTTTTGGGTTTTTCAAATTGTGCTGGTCTCCACCCCATCCATATTCTATATAGTATTTGTTTTGCATAAAATTGCCAAAGATGAGAAGCTAGACGGGCAACGGGGGCAGGTGTTGAGGCAAAGGCCTTCAAGGCAGGGCACTGGGCAGAAGGACAGCAAGGAGGCAATGAGGATGGGTGTGCCGACTTACTGCGCTCATTATAGGGAGGATTGGGATGAGAGGGACAGGGTGCAACAAAGCTTCCTGGAGGAGGGTCGTGGTGCACTTGCAGAAGATCCCACCAAGCAATCTAACCAGGTTCTGCTCATCTACATTCTTCATGTGTTACTTCGATCCATCATGGAAATCACCTTCCTCGTGGGCCAGTATTTGTTATTTGGCTTCGAAGTGCCTCACCTCTACCGCTGTGAGACCTATCCTTGCCCAACTCGCACAGACTGTTTTGTGTCTCGTGCCACCGAGAAAACCATTTTCCTCAACTTTATGTTTAGCATCAGCCTGGGTTGCTTTGTGCTCAACATTGCAGAGCTTCACTACCTAGGCTGGATCTACATTTTCCGTGTCCTCTGCTCAGCTTGCTCGAACTGTTGCAGTCAGGAGAAGGATCCGGATAAAATGTACTCCAAGCAAAACCCCCTATTGCTTCAACTCAGGCATTCTCTGAGAGGTCAGCTGGTTCTGCAGACTCGATCGGCCATGGCTCAAGAGAAGACAGGAGGTTTGCTCACACATGCCCCAGCCATCTCTTTTGAGACAGACTCAACTGTGGAATGTAGCTCAAAGAGGAGTCCAGAGAACATAGACAAGGTGAAGGTCAAGTTGGCCAACATGGCCAGGTTGGGAAGAACTAAGAAGTCTTGGCTGTGACAGATCTGTGGTCATACTATAATTATATGTTGTCTTGAGCTTTCAAGACATGTTGACATATGTGAGTTTTCTGCCATGTACTATATTCATTCATTCATGTACCATGACAAAAATATGGTGAATGGTAGTATGCAGGTTTAACTTAGTACAACCATTTGGGATGGGTAAAATAAGAGATTAATTGACTCTCAGATTGCGAATTAATTGTCTTGATGATGTTGAATTGAGTGTTGATGAATTGTGTCTCCACTTGAGGCACTGCTGATTAAGTCTCATTTACTTTTTTGAACATGTCTGCGTTAGTATTTTTAGATCTAATGTTTAAAGAGGAAGTCAACCCAAAAATGTCTTTACAATAATTCTGTTCTATGCCTCACTAGTCGAAACTTGATTTTCTGATTAATATTGTGTTTGTGGAATATGGATTAAGCAACAAAATGCACTTGTTTTTATCCAACTGACAAAGGATTAAGCAACAAAATGCACTTGTTTTTATCCAACTGACAAAATATCCGCCGCCTGAGATGGATAAAAATGGGTGGATTTCGCTTCTTAACTCATGTTCCACGAACACAATTGCAGTCAGAATGCCGTGCTTACATTAGTGGGGGCGCATACCACACATTATTTGAAAGAACATTTTTGGGTTGACTTTAATTGTTAAAACAATTGTCGAAATAAATACATGTACAGGTACATTGATATGATAAAAACAATACCTTTGTAAGTATTTTACAAGCGGATATTTATACGCATATAATAATAAAAAAACAATTAATTAATGGCTTTTTAATTTTCTTCATTGTGATCTATCTATCTATCTATCTATCTATCTATCTATCTATCTATCTATCTATCTATCTATCTATCTATCTATCTATCCATCTATCTGTATACTGGAATTCTGATGCAGAAAATGCATAGATTCATTTTACATTGCATTAAACAACAACAAATGTATTCTAGAGTGGTTGATTGGTGAGTGATTTATGGTGCCCATTTTAGAAGAAAAAAAAATGTCTTTATAACTTTTCAGTTTGACTTGAATAATGTTTGAACCAATTCCACACTACTGTAAAATACAAGTGTTTTAATTTTTACTTTTGCATTCATATATGCTGCTAGTTACTAGTGTACATAGTGTTCAAACCAGTGGCCTTGATTTTGGCCAAGTGTGTACTTATCTATGTTTGGTTCCTCAAAATGTGAGTAAATGAAATGTTTGTTTAAATAAAATGACCTAACTGATGAACAACAGACATTCCGTATTGGCTGCAAGGTGACTTTTTTTTTTCCTGTAGATGGTGCTCTTAGCTCTCAGTTCCATCTGGAGAGTGTTTCACTTGAAATAAACCACCATTTATTCAATTCTATGTCTATAGTTTAAAACCATACTGGGATACATTCAAACCCCTTTCAATAAATTACAAATTTATAGTGCTTAAAAGAAGAAGGCTGACTAATTATACAATAACATTTTGCAGGACTCTTGTTCTTTATGCATACAATAATGAACCGCATTACAGAAGCACTCAACCAGGGCTTGATATTAACTTTTTCGCTCGCCAGCCACTGTGGCAAGTGGTTTCCAAGAGTTACTAGCCACCCAGTATTTTCACTAGCCAGATTTTTTTTTTGTTAGTTAATAACAGTTATGCACAACCAATTTTGCAGTTGGAAAATAGGTCAAAGCACTCAGATAATATTGTGTCTATTTATTGTGATACATACCATAGTAGTATGTAGTATCTATACAGTATATTTTCATGGGTTTCATTTCATTGCCCATTGTTACATTTCATGTTTCATTCCACTTTTAAAAAATTCTCACAATAGGAACCTAGTGGGACATATAAACACAAATTACACTGGCCATTACAGTTAAGATTTTTTGAGAGAGGGCTATTTGTCCAAATTTTCTCTTCCTTTAACGATCATTTTCAAAACTTTATCCCTTTCTTGTTTTTAACTCTTCTTCCACACTGAATCCCTCTCTCCTGCTCTAGTCTTTCTCTGTCTACTGCATTACAAACTACAACAAAAGAGCAATTAGAATTATTCAAAATACAGTGTACTGAACCAATAAATGCACTATTTATCAAATTAAAGACTTGGGAATTTTATAAGCTGTTTGAGTTTAAAATAATATTTTACAAAGTACACAATATATTACTGTAGTCTGCAGCAATACTCAGAAGCTATTCGGAATTAGAGAGCTTCGCTATGAACGCCCAGGGGTTTTTACAACTTTTTTTGCAACAACTATTGAACGACAAATCTGGGTGATATTTGACAAACAACTCTGCTGGCTACAAGTAGATGACTTTAATTTGTAAATAGCAGGTGATATGGCGGGGTGACATCGTCAAATGTAAAGCATGAATAGTCAAATGACCGCCTTCTGGGCGTTCTAGTTTAAGGGGTACAAGTTTCTACACCAAATCCAAAACAAGAACAAACATTGAGCAAAGGTGTGTTTCTGTAAGAAGTGTTAATTTATGGAATAATTTCAGAACTGACCTGAAAAGGTGTGAATCACTTGCTGTGTTCAAAAACAGGTTTAAAAGTAAATTACAAAAAACCTGTATGAATCAGATAAAAGTCAGTAAATTGCTACAATGCTGTGACTTTTGGAACGTGTGAGATTGAGATCAATGTAAGGAAATATTGATTATGATTATAAGCTTATGTACTGCATGTATAGGCATATGTACGCTTATAATGGTAAGTGCAGTTGTATATATGGGTAGGTTTATATGTTGAGTTTTTCAGTTCCTTTTCTTGTTGAGACATACTACATGAATGACTTATCATTGTATATTAGTATGAAATGAAAATATGAAAGTCACATATCCCAAAGAACAAGGCGAGATACGTTCTGTACTTCTTCCTACTCCTTTTGAACATGTGACAGTGCTTAACATTTGTTTTTTTTTCCTTTTGTTTATTGTTTTTCTCTCAAATCCTCTTACTCCTTCTGATGTTTTTTCTGTTATCTGTTTATATGTTCAATAAAACAAACAAACAAGCAAACACACAAACAAACAAACAGACTTACTTGTGTCTGAAGTGACGTCAACTTATGTTTTAGCTATATTTACTGGCATTTCTGACCCCTTTATCAAATATTTTTCCCAAAAAGAAACTGGCAAAAATTACATCCTACTCCCCTTTGAATATGTAAGCAGTGCTTAATGATGACCATTTATGTTTTTTCTTCTTATAAATCATTTTTATTTCCTACTAAAAAAGATTTTCTGTGATCTGTTTATACATTCAATAAATCAACAAATACAAACAAACAGTGAGCGATGAGATGCAGACTTGATTGGCTGAGTAAGGTCACATGTAGGAATGCCAACTCCCTGAAATATAAATAAGGGACCTCATCGGCAGGGACGGCCGACCTGACTGCCTTCAACAAGGGATGGTCGCATCGATACCAAAATATCGACATTCTGATCCAAAGTGCTCAATTTTAAGTAATCCTCAAGATAAAGTAGTGATATTTGCATTTCATATATACAGTATATTATATATTTATTAATTTATAATTTAGAAGGTTGTATTGTCATCCAATCAGAATTTTCACTATGTGTTGCCAAGGGCAAAGAGCTTTCTGCCTTGGTTGTTTTGAGTAACACTATTGACTATATTTGATTTTAATTTAATCCCACTTGAAACACATTTACTTCCGCAAACACGTCGGGAGTGTCGTCGACTCTTCTTCTGCGCATGCGGGTCGCTGTCGTGACGCGTGTGTTCATACAGCAGGCAAGACCGAGGTCGCATTTAAAATGTAATATGAACGCTTACACAAAAAAATCAGATTTTAAAAAAAAATCTGAATTGAGCATTAATACCTGCGGTGTGAGCCTAAGACTCCACCAGAGTTGGGCATTTTACAAAAAATTGAGCATCCGTCATTCGTCATCCGTCAGCAGCGAGGGTACCCTTCCGTCATCTCTCATCCGTCAAAAAATAGTACCCGTCTATTGAACTAAATAAAGGGGTTTCCATTGATGCTTAATCTGTCTATTTTGAAATGTGTCCCATCATTCATCGACCGTCAGCAAAATGGGCATCCGTCAGTGACGGACGAATGGACCGGTCCATCACATGCCCAGCTCTGAACTCCACATTTTCATAATTCATATGTACCGTACACATGAGTACCGGCAAAAGATGTTAAGAGTATAGGCAACATGGAGCTAATGGAGGGTGAAAGAAGTAGAAATCTTGAAGTTACAAAAGTTAGAATGGAGGAGCAAATCGCTCTTACCGCATTTGTCTTTGTCAGATCAGGGATCAGGTTTCTCTGCTGCTCTCAGCCCATGCTAAGGGGAAATTCCTCATTTAGAGTCAAGATCAGCATCACAAAAACAATCCAAGTCCCTATCTTTTGCTTTCTGAGCTGCAAAAAGCTCTTCCCCACCACGTCATTTATCTGTTTGTCCCTCATAAGGTCACAGTTCATTTTCACACCTAGATTACCGGTAGTGACAGTTGGTGTCAAAGAAATGTTCCAGGGGGCCCAGATCAGAAGGGAGAAATACATGTGTACACTCTTTCTATTTCAATTGAATTTACCCTAATTGTGACTTGGTGTTTAATTGGTCTAGAGCCAAAGACAATTAACTTGGGTTTCTTTATGTTTAGTGATAATCTATTCATGTCAAACCAATTTTTTATGTGTTCAATTCCTTTTCCACAGTAGTCAGAAGCTATTTCAGATTTTCTCCAGAGCAGTAAAGAGTTGTGTCATCAGTAAATAGGACACTTTTCAGTAGTGTTGAGAGACAGCAGATATCATTTATAAACAATATGAATGGTTTTGGGCCTAGCACAGACCTTTGAGGAACCCCATGAGTAACCTTTAGTTGATTTGATTTTTTGTTGTTGCACTGCACATACTTTTACATATGCTACACCTCTTATGCCGTATCTCTTTAATTTATTTAGTAATATACCATGATCTATTGTGCTGAATGCTTTCTTTAGATCTATACAAAATCCCAATGGCACATTCTTTGTTATCAATACTAGTGGCTATTGCTTTCACAAGTTCCATTACTGCCATTGAGGTGGTCTGTTTTTTTCTGAAGCCAGATGAATTTGCACTGAGAAGCGTATGTTACTGAATGAAGTTATCGAGTACAAATGAGAATAGCTTTTCTAAAATCTTTGAGAACTGTGGTAATAGCAGAGCTGGGCAGTCTGTCCCTTTTAGACTTCTTTCAAAACAACTTGTGTCCGGGAGTATATTCAAGCTGCGCGCAGCACTCAAGTATGGCACATCATGCACTTTCCTACTTTCGGAAATACGCTGTAGCAAAACTGCTGTGTAGTGGTTTGCTAGTATGCTTTTATTTTGAAGGCCAGAAAGTGTGAAAGAGGGGAAGTGTGGACAATAAGTAGCTTGTTGAATGCTTGCAGCCTCAAATAATTATACAATACGACAAAACCAACCCCAGGGCTCGCAATTGAAGTAAGCACACGCAGCTGGATAAGTATGTGAGTAACTGGCGCGTTTGAAGCGTGTCCACAGCGGGTTTGAATAGTAAGTTATCCAGATAATTGTCTTTAAATAAACCTCTTCCATTAGCATCTCTCCCGCGGGGGCATCATGCACGTTTTTATTTTTTTTGGGGGGGGGGGGTGGAACAGGGCGGGGGCCGACAATGTTTCTGAATATGGCCGGGGGGTCGCGGCCGGCAAAAAAGGGTCAAGTGCCCAGCTCTGGGTAATAGTGATATTGGTCTATAATTTGTGAATAGGTGTCTCTCTCCATTTTTATGAATAGGAATAACTGTTGCAATTTTCATTTTTGATGGAAAGATACCAGCTTTGAATGAGAAGTTGCACAACATGTTCTATAATAGTTTTTACTAATGTCATATCAATATTATAACAATCAGTAGACTTTTTGATTTTTAAAGTTCTAAACTTTTAAGACTTCTCTATCATGTACAGCACTAAGAAACATAGTCGAAGAGTAGGTTTGTATGTATTTATCTGCTTTCAAATGTGTTTTTGGGCTCAGGAATTTCATTTGCTAGATTACTACCGATATTGACAAAATATTCATTAAATTAATTTGCTATTGCTGCAATTTTATCAATAACAGTATTATTATCTTTTATGAAATATTCTGGATAGTCTAATTTTTTTGGAGACATTTTTGATTACGTGATTTAGTATTTTCCAGGTTTCTTGTGTGTTGCTTTTATTCGTTAATACTGCATGATAACAATCTCTCTTACTTGTTCTTATAATATTTACTCATTTATTTTTGCAGGTTTTATATTTGATTTCAGCATCTTTAGATCTCAGTTTTATAAATATTGTGTGTGTATATATATATATATATATATATATATAAATATATATATATATATATATATATATATATATATATATATATATATATATATATATATATATTTTTTTTTTTTTTTTTTTTTTTTTACATGCGTTCTCTATCCCCTTTATCATCAAAGTCTTTATACTTTCATGGTGGATTTCATGGACTTTATTTAATGGAAAATGTTTATCGTATTAGGAGATTATTGTAGATTGAAATGCATCGTATGCAAAATTTGGATCTTCTTTTGAATAGACCTCAGACCAGTTTTGATTTTCTAGGTCTAACTTAAAAGCTGTAATGGAACATTGTGTTTTTAGTCTTATCTCTGATATGTGAGTTGTTAACTTTTTTTAATCCAAATAATTTTAAAAGACTGCAAAGACGGGGAAATGGTCACTTATATCATTAATAAGAAGTCCACTTTCTATTTTATGGTCAATTTTATTTATAAATATGTTATCTATTAGTTTGGCTGCGCCCCTCTTATTGTACTAGGTTTCACAATTAGAGGGAAAAGACTGTTGCTAATCATTATATTTATAAAATGAGTAGTTTTTCCACAACAACCCTGACATCCATAAAGCCACTTTATTAGATGCTGCAACCGTTACATATTTCCATCAGATACGCATATTTTGGACATATTTTCAATCGTAGGTCGAGTCAGCGTGATCAGGCTTAACGCATGGAAGGTATCAAAATGTAGGTCTTATTCCTGGTGTTCGATGGACACTTCAATTGATCCAATAAACTAATGCTTCCTGTGGCAGGAGTTCAACAACAGCCAATGAACAAATTGTGCATATATAGTACCACCGCTCCATATCGATGATTCGTCATTTGTGCCAGTCACAACCAAACGCTAAGCTTGCTGGTGATTGAAGCATTCAACGGCCAAATTCTTAAAAAAAATGGATTTGGTTGCTTTGGATACCTCTTTTGAACGACAACAAACACCGTGCGCAACTTGCATAACAGACGCGTTCAAAGCCGCTGTCAGTGACGCCAGCCTGTGCGTAAGAGCACAGCTTTAATTTTAATTTTTTGAATCTGGATGTAGGGTAAGATAGCCCCAAATCTTACTATTCAATTTTCATTAGAACTCATGATCATTTTTGTATATTGAAGCGTTCCAGAATAGCAGCCTTTTCCCTATGTGACCATGGTTGCAATTGGGTCACCCAAATGGCACAGTTTTTGTTTGCCTTTACCTCTCCTTAGTACAACTTGTGTAAAAATGCTCATTTTCTGTCGTATTATTGTCAAATTTGAAATGTAATTGGAGGAGCCTTCAAGCTGTAATCCTGTTGTGTTATTCAGTCACCACCCTTCTACAAAATTTTCCAAGCAGATTAAAAAAAAAATGTCTTCTCTTAAGATTATTGTCTTCTTGTAGAATGTCTGACTTGTCCTTGAATCTTTGGAATTTTACCACCACTGGTCTTGGTCTACCTCTGCTGTCTCCTCCAGGTTTTCATGTGCGGTGAGCCCTTTCTTTATCAACCGCTTGTTGTACTTTTAGATTTTCATTTATCACTTTTTGAACTTTTTCTTCAGTCTCAGTCCATGACTCTTTGGCGACTCCGTAATACCATCAAATACTAAATTGTTTCTTCTGGATTCTCCTTACAAGTAGTCAATTTTGTCATTGACAGTCAGCAGACTTTCACATACTTTAAAGACATCCGCATGTTTTCTGGCTTTATTGTATTCGACCTGCTTATCCTTGTCCGTTTTGAAATCGTCCAGCTCTTTTTGTGTGTATTGTAAGCTCAACTTAACTCCTGTAGCACTCGTGAAAGTGCATCCAGTCTGTTATTGCTCGAGTCCATTGTTGGAAAATTTCATCAGGTCACTCACTTGGGATGTAAGCTTGATTAGTAGTTCACAAACAACACCCATTTTCCAATGCGTGTTTGTTTAATCTTTCAAGAAAGCATCCAAAAGTAAATCAAGACTCACACAAGTTGATTGAATTTGCTCGTCCATTCCTTTCAATCTCTGAAATACAGGAATCAGACAAGGTCAGATCTGGGCTTCTTTTCTTACCTCGCGAACACTCACACTCATGGGGGCGAAGTGAGAAAAGGGCACTGTCTAGGATGCAACCCTCACATATATAGCGTTGTGCTGTCAGATAAGTCTAATCGAAAACGTTGGTTCTGATCTCCTCCATTATGGTTAATCACATCAAGGACCAGGTCGTCTGGCCCGGAGACATCCTTGGTCACAAGGACTTCTAGCTCTTTCAGATATCCCTCAAAGCCACATTCTGGCCTGTTGGTGTGTGTTACACAATACAAATAGTTTTCTTTCTTCTTTCTATTGATTGTTACGTGTAAGGACATTTAGAGGTTTCTGTGTAATGACCAAAAATGTGTTGTGCAATTACCGTCTGATCAACATATGGCTAATATATTGGCTAATATTCAGCCATCCATCTAGAGTCAGTAATTACCAGCCTGATGCTAATATTGGACAAATCCTTCACCACAATAATTCTTACAAAACATTTCCTGTTGAAGTAAATGGTATGTCAGTTGTATAGCACTTTTCTACCTTTGGTACTCAAAGCGCTTCACATTGTACCTCATCTACCTACTGCTGACACAGCATCAGGAGCAACCGGGGGTTAAGTATCTTGCTCAAGGATACTTCAACATGGTCACAATGGCCGGGGATCGAACCCACAACCTCCAGGTTGGGAAACCACCACTCTACTACTGAGCCATGCCACCTCCAATGTAGTCGTGCTATAAACATGTATTTTTGTTGTTGCATCAGTTAATTTACCCGACTCATCGATGCATACTCCTCATCGGTCCTCCGTTCTCTGTTTCGCGGCGGCATCTTGGCACTCTGACTTTTGACCCAATGAGTCTACCGCCGCTTATTTACCACAAGTCATAGCTCTTATTTGCTTCCTTGCTTGTACTTGCATCCACACGAGATACGAAATCATTTTTCAAGATGATAATGCATTGAGTCATACAGCAAAAACTATGAAAACATTCCTTGAAAAAAGATACTTAAGTTCTCAATCCAATGACAATTTTTGGTGCAAGTTGAAGAGAACGATCCATGATAAGGCTCCAACCTGCAGCTTATCTGACACAAGCAATCAGAGAAAGTTGGAGCCGAATTGATGAAGAGTACATTTTATCATTTATTAAGTTCATGCCTCTGTGACTGCCAGCTGTTATATAAGCCAGAGGTGGTGTTACAAAGTACTTGTGGTGTGTTTAAATGTTGTTTTGCTGTTTTTCCTTGATCCTATCATTTTTTCCTCAGAATTGAGTGATTCCATATTTTTTCCTCTGCTTAATCTAAACAAGAAGCTGTTACTGACCACCACACTTTTTTCTTGATTTCTTTTAATGTTTCTTAAAGCATGAAAGTTGCCATTTGAAATGACTTTCATTTTGTGTCATGTCTGTGATCTGCTTTAACCCTACAAAATTAAAACTGAATGAACATCTTCCGAAACTGGTGATTCCATAATTTTTGCCAGAGGTTTATGGAGGTAAATTTGGTGCAAAAGTAATTTGTACTTGTACCAAGGAAATCTGTACTTGTAGCAAGGAAATGGTAAAAAATTCTATTCGTAGAAAAAACAGTTTGAAGGCGTGTGAAATAATTTTGTATCTGTAATTAAAAAAAAAATGTACCTGGAAAAAAAATGTACCTGTAGGAACGACAACTTGTATGTGTGAAAAACAAAATTCTCCTTAGTAAGAAAAACGACTTGTAGTTGTGGGGAAAAAAGTGTACTTGTGGGGAAATACTGATTTGTACCTGTATGGATGGCAATTTTTAGTTGAAGAAGTCGCCACTAGGAGTCACGAGTGGTTTTCCTGCTGCTGTACGCTCACGTGACTTTTGCACCTAATTTACCACTACCAAGTGGTGCAAAACAGATTTGTACTTCTACACGAGGTACGTGGGTGCTGGGGGCGGGGCTAAGTGAAATGCGCCACCTTGACCAATCAAGTGCGACGGATTTGGGCGGCTGAAGCTCAACCTCATTGGTTAACCTTAGTCGACCACGGGAGCGCGCACGCTGGATCACCCTAACCGCCACTTGGCAATCTTCGTTTGATGCTTCCGGGTACGTACGCAGTGTCTCTTACCGGTTATTTTTGATGCCATATGCAGTGATAGAATTGCATCTACCGCTGTGAAATACTGCGGTTGTAGTACAACAATAGTCAACACGTATATGCGGTCCCCTGTGTTGGTTAAAACACTTAGCTGACCAACAAACGGCTAACGCTAACGTACGTGCACGGGTGCACTCGGTAGTAATTACGGTGTGTGTGTGCATTTACTTCATATTCTTTATTTGAGTTATGCAGAAGGCTAAACGTGCATAAAATTGTAATCCCGATGTAATCGCAGCACTGCAGAGTACTTGTTCAAAACCTGTATAGCGCAGGTGACTGCCATGAGTAGCACTCGACGTGAAATTAACAGAATTTAGCTTGGTACGAAGAAAACCAAATGGGTCAACACCATTCTGTCCTTCAGCCTAATATTTTTTTAGGAGCACATTGGCCCATCACCTGGAGTTTCAGGGGAGCAAGTTAAAAATTCTATGGCCCATGCTGCAAACAGACTTCCATCCATCCATCCATTATCCAAACCACTTATCCTAAAATTGAAAAGAAAAAATCACTTTCTAAAATCTTAAGGGGAAATGCCAACAGAGAAGTTAGTCCTGTAGTCCTGCCTTATAGGCAGACATCATTTCTACAAGAACTACATAAGGTGTAGTTGCTATTATTATTATTATTATGAGTTGCATGGTGGAAAATTTGCAGTACAGTATAACCACTACACTGAAGGAATGGTCTTGAGTTTACTCAATTTTATTTTGTCAGTACAAACAGTTCATTGTGCACTATATAAATAAAGATGTGCTGTATTGTTTTATATGAAATATGAGTAGTGTAAATTGCTACAGTACTTCTCACTGTGTTGCATGCACTTTTTTTTCCATCAGTTTTTTCTTTCCTTTTAGTCTCCCAAGAGCATCTTAAAAGCTCCTCAAGTTTTGGGTGGGATGGGAGATAACCCATGCCGTATATGAAAGTGGACGGTGGTGAGAGTGGAACATCCCACTTCAGCAACGTGCTTCTGGAATTTAAGATTGCCTGGCCGTTTCAGAAATTTGTACAGAATTTTATGATAATTTAAAGTGGAAGTCAACCCAAACGTTTTTCTTTTAAAAAAATATATTCTGTACAGGCCCACTAGTTGAACCATGCCATTCTGATTAATATTGTGTTTGTGGAATATGAGTTAAGCAGCCAAATCCACCCCTTTTTAGCCATCTCTGGAGGCGGCCATTTTGTCACTTCTGTCGACTGAAAATGACATCACAACTGTTCAGGGTTCAGGTAACGACCAATCACAGCTCAGCTTCAGAAAACAGGTCAGCCGTGATTGGTCCTGAGCCCTGAGAAACTTCGATGTCATTTTCAGTCAACGAGTGGATTAGCTCTTATTCCGCAAACGCAATATTTATCAGAATGCCTTGTTTCAACTAGTGGGCTTGCATAGAACATATTGAAAAAAATGTTTGGGTTGACTTTCACCTTAAAAAGAACTGCAATGCCACAACTGAAAGTGGCTTTGGATTGTTACAGACTGAGGTTTTAATTTTGCAAGTTTTAACCAAGTAGTACTGATTTTGTGATCGATAGTTCAGTTAGTTTATTCAACATTTGTTAGAAAACATTTACCAAGCTAGTTTTTTGTTTGGCCACACAACTAATGACCCAATTCTCACTTTGTCACACAAGCAAATAAAGACGTTGCTTGACATTTCTTGTGCAGTTTTTTCTCTTTACTGGAATTTAAATAAATACAGGTACAGCAATGACAAAAAGAATATAAACTTAATACAATACATTGTATCATTATAACTTTCAGGCCACAATTTTGCATGGAGACTGAAAATTTGACTGAATGTTGGCACTATGTACGGTAATATTCTGTCACATGGACAATCAATGTAGTAGTGGAGGTGGTTACATGTTTACACAGGTTTTGCATAATTTTCAGTCATGGCAATCCTCATTTGGCCCGTGAACAAAAGTAGTTGCAAAAGGATTATATTATGTTTTTCCGCTGGGATTAGACAAACTTCAGATGACCTTACCAGGGCCCCAGAATGCCCCTAAATGGTGGCATTTTTGTCCTTGAAATTTAAGTCAGAATTAAATATAATATATACCTTCATTTGTAACCAATACATTTGCTGATTTGTGGTTTTAAATTGTTGATCATTTTATTTTCAGGGACTAATAACTCTTGCTTCACACTTCCATCCATTTTTAGGTAATGTAGTTTAAATGGGTGCAATTGTGAATATAGATTTGACAGATCAATTTGTGATTCATGTGGCCACTAATTTTTCTACTTGCACTACTAAAATTTCCGGTTATGCCTATGCCTCGAATAAATAAAAGATGTGTAGAGCCCTGGGCCTTACACATACAATGCTGTGCGTGTACACTGTTGCTAAATATTTGTCTATTCCTAAGCATGCGGACGGCTTTGTTGGGTCCACAGCAGCATGAAGTCCAGCCAGTTCCTCGGGTGTCAAAGGGCAGTCAATCTCCGGGACATGGACAAAAAAGCTGGACACAAGGCCACTACTTTCCCAGTTAATCATGGGGATGTGCAAACCCTGTAGGTGATGTGTAATAATTCATTATGTTGCCTGAAAAACTGCATGTTTTGTTTACCAAAGTTCAAAAGGACTTACTCAATCATTAGACTCCTGTAATTGTTACCAGCACCATTTGACTTAGTGCTCATTGATGATTGTCCCAGCCATCTTTGAAAACATTGTTGGGCTTGTAAGCGGAGAACAAAGACATTGACAGCAGAAAAGGTGGACGCTGCTGGACAGGTTCAGATCATCTTCCTCCAGTTGGTGCAGCACGGCATGTAGTGGAGGCAGGTGATTGCTGCGTAGACATCACGTCAGAGAAGTTCAATTCTGTCGAGTCCAAATTAAATTAGTTCAGCTTTTAAAATACAATTGTCTAGAAAGAAGATAAGTAGATATCATTGCAAACCTTGTGAGTCATAAAAGAAAAAATAAATCGAGTGTAGGTTCAAAGATGAATCTACTAATCGGCTATCAAATTAAGCTTTTATGATAATTGATTATTTTCATACTTTGTTTAAAATGTTCAAAATCGCTCAATTTTCACCCTCTCAACAGTAAATATTCTCAGGTTTATGTAGCCTTTGATGAAAGCACCTATTTTTTTTGCTTCTTCAAAAATTAGACATTTGCAAACATTTGCTTTTACTTAAATAAGAATGATCAACATTTTTCAATATGCTTGGATGTGCCAAAGACAAATCTAATCGCTGAAATATAAAGAATTTGTGCATTTTCTGCACAGAAAATTTGAAAGCTGTGTTTTATAATGAAAGGATAGAAATAAAATATTTGTTTTGATTCATAAGATTACTAAATACAATTAATTATTAAAATAAGCATTAGTTGCAGCCCTACAGCAATTATGTTTTGAAAGAAGGTAAAAATTGCTGTCCTTTGCTGCGTTTGAATGACTGCTGGACTTTGGTAAATTGTTGCTCTAAATTGTTCCCTTTACATTTGTTATTTAATTATCAACAGTAAAAGATAAATGCAGCTGATAAATTTAAAAAATAGTCATTATTTTAACTACAAAGAAATAGACGTAAGAGGTTTGAATGTCATAGTTATTGTAACGCATTTCCATGAAAATGCAGTGCGTCTAAGTACCGCTGGTTGTGCACACTTTTCCTTTCTTCATTCTTCTGCTACTAAACGATTCCGATGGAAATTTACATCCTACTTAAGTATGTATGTTATATGCGTCACGTTTAGCCTTCTGCATAACTCAAAGAATATGAAGTCAATGCGCACACACACCGTAATTACTACCGAGTGCACCTGTGAACGGCACGTACGTTAGCGTTAGCCGTTTGTTGGTCAGCTAAGAAATGTTTTAACCAACACAGGGGACCAGCGTACACGTGCTGACTATTGTTGTACTATAACCGCAGTATTTCAAAGCGGTAGATGCAATTCTATCACTGCATGGCATCAAAAATAACCGGAAGCATCAAACAGAAGGTCGCCAAGTGGTGGTTAGGGCGCTCCCGCTGGGCGACCAAGGTTTAACCAATGAGGTTGAGCTTCAGCCACCCAAATCCGTCGCACTTGATTGGTCGAGATGGCGCATTTCACTTAGCCCCGCACCCAGCACCCACGTGCCTCGTGTACATGTACAAATCGTGAATCTTTCAAGTACAAATCTGTTTTGCACCACATGGTAGTGGTAAATTAGATGCAAAAGTCACGTGTGCGTACAGCAGCAGCAAAATTACTCGTGACTCCTAGTGGCGACTTCTTCAACTACAAATTGCCGGTACAAATCAGTATTTCCCCACAAGTACAAATTAAATTTTGCTTCAAGTACAATTTTTTTTCCACAACTACAAGTCGTTTTGCTTACCAGGGAGAATTTTGTTTTTCACACATAGTTGTCGTTTCTACAAGTACAATTTTTTTTTCCAGGTAAATTTTTTATTTTTTTATTTTTTTTTTTTTACAGATACAAAGTTATTTCACACGCCTTCAAATTGTTTTCTCTACGAATAGATTTTTTTGTTACCATTTCCTTGTTACAAGTACAAGTTAATTTTGCATCAAATTTATCTCCATAGAGGTTGTATGTAAACTGGGTTAAGTGAAGAGATCGAACTGTGTCAGTAACCCAATAAATGTTTGCATGTAAACCTATTGTACATTCCCTCCACCTTCACTTTTGGTAGGTAAGCAAAGCAGACACCTGTCCATCCATCCATCCATCCATCGATTTTCTATGGTGGTGGGTGAGCTGGTGCCTATCCAGCTGACTTTGGGATTTTGGCCAGCAGCCAATTGCAGGGCTCATATACTATAGACAAACAACCACTCACATTCCCTCTTTTGGTCGACGGACGCCCGTGCGCTCGGCATAAAAAACGGGCGTAACTTCATTTGCATGCCAGCACATGTCTAGTCTAGCGTGTTTGGGGCCGTGTTGTGTCTGTCTGGGTGTGCCGGCGCACGAAGCAGCCTCACCCTCAACGCACCTGATAATTTAGAGACAGAAAGTAGTCTGCGCTTGGTGTAATAACGGGTGTATCGTCCTTTTCATGCCAGGGTAATTGTCTAGTTTAGCGTGTTTGTGAATTTGGTAGACGCGCTGCGCCTCACTGAGCGTTCCTGCTGCACCCTCCAGCGCATCTTCCAATTTGGTGACTAAAGTTAGATTAAATTTTACACTGGCTAAAAGGTGGTCTATTTTGCAACGCAGGTTGTTAAACGCAATTTTGGTGTATTTAATCAAGGCGCAGGCAGATGGAATCGGTGCTCTGCGAACGTGTGTGGTGGACCTCATGGTATTTCATTCATAAATCTGACACCAGCATAGGACAATCCCTCCAAATCAATGTAGCAATCAATTTATTGACCAATTATAATCATTATCATCTTAAATATAATTTAATAGCATAGCACCCCTGTCACTATTGGTGGTGGTGGTCGTGGGGGGGGGGGGGTTAGATAACAGGGTAGTCACACACGGACGCACGGTCATTGAAATCGAAATGAAATGACCAAAGAACTTTATATGATACTTGATACCTTTGGTCTCTCACAACATGTAAAAACTAGTCCAATAGATACTCAAGGTCACGTTCTTGATTTCATTATCTCTAAAGGTGTTGACATTTCATCTGTTGATGTTAAAGATCTGGCTATGTCAGATCATTTCTAATCTGTGTGTTCTTTGAACTACAAATAATGTCCAATAGAAAAAGATATAGAAACGAGAATACAAGCAATATGTTTCTGAAAATCATGGTTGTGTCACCAAATGTGAATGTTGATGAACATCTAGATAGATTCAGCCAGAAAATCTGAAATGTGCTGGATGGCGCTGCGCCTTTTAACACGGAGACCATTTCATGCCGACCTAAAACACCTTGGAGGGGCACTACAGTACGCTATAAACCCGAATTAGTAGCGTTTACTAGAAATTGTGTGGAAACCGATTGACTTAAACCACTTTAGTTTTTACACATGGGAGAACTTAACATGTTAAGTAGTAAAAATATGCACACAGTTGAACATGTTTAGTTTACATTAATTAACTCTATTTATTTATGTGAATGCAACTTGCTAATTTACTAACTTGCTAACTTACAAGTTGATATGAATAATAATTTCTTCACACTACTTTAAGGTTGAATCTAGAAGGAAATTCCACAATCAACACATTTAAATTATTTAAATAACATTTATTTTATTGCATAATTTCCAACTGTTTGACAGGGTATTTAACACATTGTCCAACATTTTTTTCCCTTGTAACTTGACACTTTGAAAACAAGGTGAAACTGGATGTAATCCTAAAAACACTATGGTGCACTCGAATAATCTTATGAGAGCCAAAGCAAAAATGCTTTAATTACTACAATAAAGATGTAGGGGAAAAATATAAACATCCATCCATACCGCTTTATCCTCCCAAGGGTTGCGGGGGTACTGGAGCTTATCCCAGTTTTCTTCGGGCAGTAGGCGGGGTACACCCTGAACTGGTTGCCAGTCAACCGCAGGGCGCACAAAGACAAACAAACATTCACACTCACAATTACACCTAGGGGCAATTTAGAGAGTTCAATCAAGTTACCATGCATGTTTTTGGAATGTGGGAGGAAACCGTAGTTCATATGCATATTAAGAAACAACAATGAATCACAGTCAACAGTGAAGCCCACTGGCTTTTTGCAGAAATGTATTCACAATACTAACACTGTCTTCACACCAGTGGTGTTACCAGGATGCCAGGTGTGGGTGGGCATTAGTCTTACCTGTGGGGGAAAAAAAGTCCTACAATGCTCAAGTAGGTCAAAATCCAGCGTAGGGCTACCGCACCTTAAAACATGTTTTGTTTTCTCCTCAATTGAGATAACTGTTGTTGTGATTTGGGCTGAACAAATAAAAGTTTATTTGATTTTAGTTGACTAGATAGATAGATAGATAACTGAACAGTATGACATGCAGGTGACAATGTTTTTTTTGTTTGTTTTTTTTGTTCTTTTAAGGTGAAAGATGATGTAACAACACAAACAAAGGTTAAAACTTAGAACACAACCAAAACTGAACAGTATGGACATGGAGGTGACAATGGTGATTTTGTTTTGGGTTCTGCCATCAGAACTACATTCAGTTTTATATGGGTGGGCAGAGCGTGTCCGTGGGTGGGCACTGCCCGCCCTTGCCCCACCCTGGTAACGCCCATGCTTCACACTGTAACACAATAATAAAAAAAAATCACTTTGTCATCAACAGTTCAGCCTACTGGCTTTTGTAACAAATATATTCAGAAATACTTAGACTTATACTGCATCTTCACTCTTCACTGTAACTATCAATGGTTATAGTCTATTTTTAAAATTTTTGAATCACTTGTACAGTATTTGCGGCACTTGACTTTGTGAAGAAAAGCCCGCCCCCTTGCACTCTTGCATGCACATGATTTTCATTGTGAATGAGTGTGGGCGGACTGCCGAAAACGGAGTGGAAGAAGTGGAACCGATGACGACAGAGGAGGGATAAATCTGATGTGATCCCACGTGTGACGGAGCGCTCCTCTACCTCTCGTCAGCCTATCGAGCCAGTAGTCCTCGTGTGTCCCTCAGTTATAGTCCCATCTTGTAGCGAGGTCAGAAATGGAAGGAGACGGCAGCCGAGACACGTCTGCAAAACCGACCGATGCGCAACACGACCCGGGGTAAGGTTACTCCAAATCAATACTAACTCTATCCTTTCAGCTAATGTATACGATATTGAAAGAATTTACAATTTACAGATCCGCTTTACTCTGAAACTTTCTCGCTTTCCGCGTCCTGTCAACGTACAGTGTACAGTAAATATGGTCAAACCTACCTCGTGCAATAAACACAACTTCCTTAATACAAATCTGATACTTCATTGCTGTCAATCTGACTATTGTGGAGCAATTATGATTTTTTACAAATGTGAGGTTGAACAATGTCAGCATGTCAACCCGCTTCACCGAACTGTGATATAAACCAGATTCGGATTGTGCTTAAGTATGTCGTTCTAATTATTTTAAAGCACAAATAAAATTGCCACGAAGATGGAGATTTTAGTCTGTAAATGTTTCTGTGGAAGTTGGGATGAAGTCTGGATAACAGCTGGCACTCTCGACTGCTCATCTGTGGCTCTCGAGATCTCGCTGGCAGCAGTTGCAGTGCTTCTATTTTCGACTGCAGTTTTTCACTTAGTCAACTGCGGAGGCATATTTACTCAGTCATGGCTGATGTGACACCTGTATTGACTTCTCTTTCTCCTCGATAGGAAAATGTTTATCGGTGGCCTCAGCTGGCAAACTTCACCCGGTAGGTAACGATCACAACCGGGTATTTCATCCCCGTGTTAGTAAACAATAAGATTATAACCCACACGTTCAGCTTTTTGTAAAGAACTATGCTAACCAATATTATCTTTCTTTTCCCCCCAGACAGCCTTAAAGGTTACTTTAATTCATTTGGTGAAATAAGAGAATGTATGGTAATGAGAGACCCAACGACAAAACGCTCCAGGTAAAAAAGCATAAACAAGAAAAACCAAAACAAGCCACACATATACTGTCATATTACAATTATTTTTAGTGTTAATTATAATTATTAATAATAATTATGAGCAGATTAGATCTGAAAGAAGCTCTTTGTAATGCATGACAATAAGCAATAAGAAACAAGTAAATATGAACAATAATAGCCTATATATTATGTTAAATTGTTCTGAAAACAAATAGTGTATAAAAAATATAATCTTATGTGGTTTTATTTTCTAATAGGGGCTTTGGCTTCGTCACTTTTGCAGATTCTACCAGCGTAGATAACGTCTTGGCACAGCCGCATCATGAGCTAGACTCTAAAATGGTATGTCCACCTCTTTGTTTTTCACTGCTTGATAACCATAGGCATGTTTTTCATCGAAGATAGATGTGCTTATACATTATTTAATTGACCTCAATAACAGATTACCTCTGTGTCAGAGGGTTAACTCTCATTGCAATCATACAGTATAACAAATGCACCTTTAGTGCTATTATACAGTATATACAGTGTGTACCCTCCAATGGATATTTATATTTAAACATGGCTGTTCTGAATTTGACCAAGTTAATCCATTATTCATATAGTATAGTCTCTATGTAGGGCTACTCTGATGGTGATGACCGGACATCTTTTAAATTAGAATGGGTGTAAACATATACTACGCAATTTGATTTGATCCTGCAATAATGTTGAGTTTACAAACTTCATATGGCAATACATATTTGTACCTAGCCTACAGTGCAATCCAGTACAATATATATAGAAATTCAAATAAACTAGTGGATAAATATTTTATTATATTGTGTGAGGTTGTGTATATTGTGTCATTTGTTGTTCAATATTTAATTTAGCGAATCTTGACAATTGTTTGAGTGTGATTTCATCGTTATTTTGAAGTTGGGGGTGGTAAGTTTAATCATAGCGCTTCATTTTTTTGTCATGTTCATTTGTTCTATTTTTGCACATTTTTCCTGTATGGCAAATAGTTGAACAAATAAGATCCTCAGCTGCATATTACCGGTAGTCACTGCGAAATAACAACAAAGCATAATTTTGTTTGAACAGGCAAATTTGAAAGGACCCTTACTGTCTACTCGATTAAAATGTTTTATGAGGCATGCAGTGGCCACATTGTAACTATTTCCACTATTTTCATGAATGAATCTTCTGCAACGCTCATGGTGATTATTTGTTCATTAGCTCTGTTACAAATGTAATGAGTCTGTGTTTGTTATGTAGGATGTTGTTAGTGGTGCAATGAAGTAACACTGACAGATGTTACTAATATTACACCCTTCTTATTTATGGCCAGGGTATTGAAAATAATATTTTCTAGCTCCAATGTCAGTTATGGGAATTGTCAATGATGCCCTCATTTTTGGTATGTTTCTTATACACACCATATTTCCATTTTTTTTAATGATATGAATACAGTGATCCCTCGTTACTTCGCGCTTCAACTTTCGCGCCCTCGGAGCATCGCAGATTTTTCCGAAGCATTCACAACAAATTAAAAATTAAACAACACAGCCTTATCGGCAGCTATATTGTAGAAAGGCGCATTGTTTCAAAGATATGAGTTGACTCGGAGGCTTTGTACATACCCGCGGGCACTCATAAAAGGCGGTGACTGGTTCCCAGCGTGAGATCGACCAACGAGAGCACAAGTGGATTTACTTTTTCCACACACTGTACTGTACGTGAGCTTACTGGGTGTGCATCATCGCAGCCTCTCGCTAGTCTCGTCCACTATTCAAATGTGCCGTTGATTTAGTCAGAGTCAAGCTGGATACTTTCTCATCCGTATTTGTGTATTTGTAATGATGTGTTTACTCTAATAACCACCCATCCATCCATTATCTATACCGCTTATCCTCACAAGGGTCGCGGGGCGTGCTGGAGCCTATCCCAGCTGTCTTCGGGCAGTAGGCGGGGGACACCCTGAATTGGTTGCCAGTCAATCGCAGGGCACACAAAGACAAACATCCGCACTCACAATCACAACTAGGGGCAATTTAGAGAGTCCAATCGATCGATCGAACCCACGACCTCTGAACTGTGAGGCGTACGTGCTAACCAGTCAACCGCCGTGCCACCTACTCTAATAACCTTTTGTAAAAATCGGATAGTACAGTACAACAGCTGTGTTTATAAGTCGTGAGCGCAGTGCAGCGCAGCGCGCTCCCGGCCGGCCAGACATCGCCAAATAAAGTGTCAAAGTGTTTGTTAGTTTTGTCTTAGGTTGTCTTAAAACATCTTCTTTATTCTTCATTTTGCATTTTTAAAGTTAAATTGATTGTGTAACAAGTATTTAGAAGTGTGGGAACGATGTCGGGTGTTCGCAACAGCCTAACAGAAGCGCAAATCCCCCCCAAAATAAAACTGTACAATAAATATCATATAAAATAATAATCATAATCATAAGTCCGACTCTACTTCGTGGTTTTCACTTATCGCGGCGGGTTCTTCCCCCCATTAACCGCGATGAATGCGGGATCACTGTAGAGTATTCTGAGTTCCTTGACCTTCATTGATGCTGGACAAAATGATGTAGTTTCATCTTAGTCAGCATCCAGCTTTCAGCAACAACAGCTTCCACGCTGATGAGACTTTGCACTTGATCTTGGGGTCTGTTTTCATCCAGAAGAACATTTGTTAAAGGTCAGTGACCTTGGATTGACTGGTAATTGATTTTGAGTCACTGGTGCATCATCTTGCTGACTAGAATAAATTTAAACTTTTCAAATTGTTTTCTTAATAAAAACAAGTTTGATACATACTGTATACACCAGGCATGTCCAGCAAGGGACACTGTCCTACATGTTTTAGATGTGTCCCTTCTGCAACACACCTGATTATAATGATCATCTCATCAGCAAGCTGCGAAGAAGCCTGAAAATGACCCTGACCATTTGAATCAGGTGTATCTGATTCAAATGGTCAGGGTCATTTTCAGGCAGTGGGATTAGGCACCACATTCTGTTGGTATGCTATGTCAGATTACCAGATCAATTTGTTCTGTGTCTTGGAGCGGCGAGTGGCCACACTACAGGTCTGACACCGACCAGGCCCCGCCCAATCATCGCCCGTTCCCGCCAAGAGGACGGTCCGATCACACAGGTCGTCAGGGAGGTGTGACAAAAACAAGCGAGGTAGCGGGGAAACATTTTGTGGGCATGCAGGACTGCGGCACATAAATGCAGGTCCGTGCTGGAGCTCGGCTCTGCAGGAACAACAAGTGCATGGCACGCTCTCCCGGTTTGGCACTCAAAACTAGTGGAACACAATATCAGACTAAAAACATTTGCAGGGACAGATGGATGGGTAGTTTGCAACGGTGGGCTTACGTGAGATGTGTGCGTCAACGCCAACAGAAAGGAACGGGAAGGCTGCTGATGTCGTTAAACCGGGTAACACCTGTATGCTACTGGTTTAGGGTGAAAATGTTGTGGGTAGTGCTGTGGGTAGCTCTTGCACATGGTGGCAGCATTGTGTTGGGGAAGACTGTGAACTCAATGTGTCAAGGTTGTTACAACTGGATCCACGAAGGTTAGCTGCACGGTGGGAGAAAGTGGGCCTGGAAGGATGGCATTGGTGAGACAGTTGTTCGCTCTGGACAAGGATTTGGAGGGGATTTAGCAGGACATTGTTTGCGCACTTGAGTCGCAATGTACAACCTCAAATTCATTAAAGTTGAAACGTTGTGGAAAATGTAAATAAAAATATCATACAATAATTTGCAAATACTATGCCAGCTATATTCACTTAGAATTGAATATTAGAAAACATGACAAAGACAAGATATTTCATGTTCAAACTGATGAATATTTTTGTTCTTTTGCAAATATTCTCTTATTTTGAAATTGATGTTTGAAACACGGTCCAAAAAAGACTGGGCAACAAGAGATTGGGAAAGTTGAGGAATGCCAAGAAAGAAAGAGAAAGAAAGAAAGAAACAAACAAAAAACACCTGTTTGGAACATTCCCAATGTGAACAAGTTAATTGGAAATGTGGATGTGATTGGGTCTAAAAAGAGCATCCCCGAAAAGCTCTCATCACTTAGTGAACAACTGCTTAAACAAACAGCAGAGATCAAGTTGCTATTTTTAGGACTTGCAACTTGCTTGTCGAAAACATAGGAATGCCTTGACTTGGGTCTTGGTATCTATGTGACTAGACTTGACTTAGACTTGGACCTCATGACTTGACAGGTCATCTTGTTTATGATTTTAAATCTGCATTTTTAACACCTATTGCCTTTTTGAGGAGGAAAGCAAGAAAGAAAGTAAAAAGAGATTTTTTTTGTTCATTCACGCATATGCAATATTTCCATCCGTCCTCTATTTAATAACAAGGTGAAGTGCCTGTCTGCACTTTGAAAGTAGTTTCTATTTATCCAAACAGACACCGGTGTCATGGTATGTTGCTAACTTCGATCACTATAGAGCAAGGGTGCTCTATACGTCGATCGCGATCTACCAGTCGATCGCAATCTACAAATCGATCGCAAAGGTAGTATTGGTAGATCGCATGACATTTGTAATGGCTGCCATCTGTATTTTGAAATACGATGCCTTTATTTTGAAAATGTCATACCGGAAATTGTGTCTTCCAGAATAGAATCTCCGTACGCTTTATGCAGGGGCTGAGAAGAACTTGTCGTAGCGGCATTCACCATGCGTGTTGCTTATCGTATTTTCCGGACTATATGTCGCTCCGGAGTACAAGTTGCACCAGCCATAAAATGCATAATACAGAAGAAAAAAACATATATAAGTCGCACTGGAGTATAAGTGCCCCCCCTCCAAACCCTCTCGGATTCGTGTAACACAAATAAATGTGTCCATATAAATCAAATTAATAAAATTGTGCGCTTAGTACGCATCATTTCCACCGAGCTACGATGGTAACATTTAGCTAACATCCACACATGTAGCATTACAAGAAAGTTACAGTAAGATAACTTTAAACTCACCAAAACGGTCATAGATCGATTGAATAAGTCTTTTATTTATCGCCGTGCGTGTGTATGTGTGCGGGTGTATGTGTGCGTGTGTATGTGTGCGTGTGTTTGTGTGTGTGGCTGGCTGATGATGCAATACTACAGCCAAGCACGGCGCCTTTTAAAGGAACAGTACACTATTTTGTATAGATGGATTGATAGACAGTCAAAGTGTCTTTTTATCGTACTATTTTAATTACTTATTTAACACAATATTAGATTTTAACCATTTAAATTATTCATGCATTTTAATAGCTTTTAGAATTTATTTTTATGTTTCTTTATGTGGGTTACAATAACATGTGAAATGATATACACTATACATGTTATTCTGCCCGTTGTAAAGTCAATATGGAATGCAGGTTTATAACCAGCCTTAGAACGCCCTCCTGTGGTTGTTTGATGTATTGTTTGCTGACCTTGAAAAGGAAAGGGATACGATATAATGTGCTAATAATTTCACACATAAGTCGCACCAGAGTATAAGTCAACCCCCCCCACCCCCCCCCCCGGCCTAACTATGAAAAAACGCTACTTATGGTCCGGAAAATACAGTACCTTTTCCTCGTCATTATTCGTTGTTTGTTGAAGCATCACATATTTGACAGTAAGGATTATCTCTGGGAGTTGTCTACCGTTGGTGGAAAACAGGCCAAAGTCGTCAGCACTATTTTGCATTGTCTATTGTGATTAGCTTTGACGCTAAGCAAAGCTATCTTTATCATAAATGTAATATGTTGTTGTTTTATGTTGTATGTCTGAACTTTTAGTTCTACGGTGTGTTGGCGTTTTACAGTGTTTTGCTGAGCAATAAACCTCTGTAAAAGGAACTGGAGTCTCGCATCCAATCAATGGGCGGCATAACATAAAAAAAAAAAATAGATGTTCATAGTTAATTATATAGTGTTGTGCAACATTGGCTCATGCGGTTATGCAAGGTGCATCAACATACATTGTAAATAAAGAATCCTCAATATATTTGAAAATAAATATGTGTTTTGCATATTGTAGTGTGTAGGACCAGTAGGACCGTACTGATGAAATGCCCAGGTCGCGGACAGAGGGCGGCAAAATAGAGTCAAGTGCCCATCCCTGCTAATCGGATCATATGTAATTGCGGCATAGTCGCATCAGCAAACAGCAGCTCTTGTATGACCATTGGTATCTTACAGCAAGAATTCTTTAAGGTATGTCCAAAAGAATAATAAAGACAATTAAGATGAAAGTACATTCAACTTGTATTAAACTTCTCAGCTTTTACAATTTCACACACAAAAAAAGTTTTTGCCCGTTCATAGCATCCAATGATATTGATTAATAAATGTTATTCCTACAAATAATATACCTGGTGCATTAATACTAAGGTGTGTTGTATATTTATGCAATTTAGTACTCATGATTTTGTCAAGTATTTTAATTTCTGTTGTCATTTTCTCATGGCTCTGTTTCGATCTCCACATCCTCATTCACATAGTCCCCCAAGTCAGACTGTCCATCTGAGGGCATGTGTTCATCGTCGATCTAGATTGTCCACATTGTTTGTCTCCATCTCCAACTCTGCTGTTTTTGTCAGCCCACTCCATCTGGATCTCAGCCATCACCAGTGACTTGCAGTTACACACCGACTCAGCATGCAGGGTCAGAGTTGCCAAAGAGATCATCCTGGACATGACTGTCTACATTTCTGAAATTATACTTACATAAAAATATTTATCATGTAAATTATACTGTTTGAGATAATGGTGATTTGGATAATATGTAATCAAAATAAATTGTTAAACTAAACGATAACATTGATGTGGCTTTGAATTAAAAAAATATATATATTGTTAGCTGCATATACTGTATGTTGAAAGGAAAATGAATTAGTGTTGTCTTTTTGATTGAATCAATACTACTACGTTCTTGAGGCATGACATGAGCCAGCTTGTGTTTACTCCTACTATGCTACTATAAAAGAAAAAAATAACAAATATTAAAACTCTAATATTTTCAATTAAAATGCGTCCCATGATCATAACACGTTTGAAAACAAGGTAGAAGGCCAATTATTTTTCACAAATTGGTCACGAAAAGTGAAAAATTTGTTGGCTTGTGCATGAACCTTCAAAATAGATATAATGACAGTCAATAGGATTTTAGCGGTACAGCATTGTAAACCAGAATTTTTTGGTATCGTAACTCAAAATCCATTAAGTAATTGGTTAATGTGTATTGATATATAATTTGCTCTTATTATGCATATAGAATGCACAAATGTGTATACAAGTACCCCCGCCTACAAGTTTGTAGCACAGAAACATCAATGACACTCTCTCAATCATTTCTTAAAGATTAACCTTACTCCCCACCCGTGTCACTACATTTCTGATAAAGATAGCTCTCAGTATAACACAATCGGACTCAGTGGCATGTCTACAAACGAGAACAACTTGAGACATTTTGACATTTTGTAAGTTTTTTTTCTTTTCCTTCAAACACTACAATGTTCTTGGTTATTTTTGAGTTCTGTGAGACGACCAATTTAGCAAGAGCTATAAATAGTATCCATACAATACATATATTTTTGTCTACATGCTAAACTATGGTTACAGATAACTATCCATCCATCAATTATCGATACCGCTTATCCTCACAAGGGTCGCGGGCGTGCTGGAGCCTATCCCAGCTGTCTTCGGGCAGTAGGCGGAGGACACCCTGAATTGGTCGTCGGCCAATCGCAGGGCACACAGAGACAAACATCCACACTCACAATCACACCTAGGGGCAATTTAGAGAGCCAATCAACTTACTATGCATGTTTTTGGAATGTGGGGGGGAAACCGGAGTACCCGGAGAAAACCCACGCAGGGACGGGGAGAACATGCAAACTCCACACAGGGAGGCTGTAGCCAGGATCGAACCCACGACCTCTGAACTGTGAGGCAGACGTGCTAACCAATCGACCACCGTGCCGCCCTACAGATAACTAAACTGTGAAAAACAGAGCTACATTGGGCACGTACTAATCCTAACAGTGAAATGCGTCAACACAGTCACGGCTCGACTAGCTCCCCTTGGGGAGACTGCATGACGTCATCTTAATTTGCATGTTGTGATTCGTCACCTCACAAAGTGATTCGTCACCTCAATTCGTGCGTAGTGAAGATTTGGAGTCAAGGAAGTTTTGTTGTATTGACAAAACAATGCACTCACAGATTTTTGATTTGTACTCGCAAGAAAACATTTCACTCCCACATTTTTGATTAGTACTCACAAGAAAAAAATGCACACACTCACAATTTTGATTCGTACTGACAAGAAAAAAATTCAAACCTTCACAATTCTGATTTGTACTCACAGGGAAATAATGAAAACACAAATTATTACTATTACGGATACGAATCGTTAATCTTACATATGTCTTTTTGACAGCTATTATACTCCAGATATAGTTCAATGAAAACTGACAGAAAACCGTATGACAATGCGTGATGAAGCTGATTTGCATATTTTTTATTGAGTTTATGAATGTCGAAAAAAAACTGTAAAGGGTGGGGATTAATGTGAAGACTGAAACAGGACTGTAAATAGGCAGTCGTCGCCCGCGCCGACGCGGGAGTCTAAAAAAACCCCTAAAGAAGCCTTTCACCGATTAGATTGAGATGAACTTTGTCCGCCTCGCAACTACGTCACACGCGTGAGGGCCGACTAGTGTGCCAGACTAAATTCCACCTCCGCTCTTGCTCAGTCCGCCCCTTTTTTTTCAAACACGTCACCCACCGTCCCCTGCCCCAAAAATGGGACGGACCGTTCCGTTACGGACTGCCCAGCTCTGATAATAAAGTTAGATTTATTCAAATTGAGGGATAATTTGTTCAATGTAAACCATTGTGAAACATGATCTATGTTGGAATTTTCTTTGTCCATAAGTACAGAGAAATCCACATGTGAAAAAAATTGATAAGTATAATCTGCAAAGAGTAAAGTAAACAAGGAGGAAGAAGCTGCTGCTAAATCAATAATATAAATAAAGAATAGCAAAGGTCCCAGAATAGAACCCTGTGGTACTCCACATGTTATGATCATCACATTATGGACAGGACAAATCTTAACAAAGCAAAATCTTTATCTTGATTTTTTAAAAATTCATTCTAACAACTCTTCCAAAGAGTGCAGCAAAACATGCTAGGAAGTAGCCCGGTTTCACTATAGCTACATTAGTACTGTAACAAATTTGGACTCTATTTATTGTTTCCCAAATACCAACCTGCAACATTGTAATCATTTTTTTCTTGCTTATGTTACATTTAATGCTTCATGATAGCCAGTGCTGCTCTCTATAATGCTGTGCTTGTATTTAATCTTAACTTGTTGGTTGTAGCTCATTGACGGGATTGTATTGTACGTGTGAATGTTGCTGCTGTGACGTGCTTGTCAATAAAAAACGGTCAATTGAAATTTCAATTGGTGTCAAAAGTGGTGAAGTGCACTGACCTAGTGTGTATCAAGTCATGTCGGTTATGTATTCTGAAAAAATGGGCAAAACACGTGTACACTGTGCAAAAGACTCAGGGGTTCTGTTAGAGGGTAAAGGACACAATTTAAAAAAAATATGCCTTTATGCAAGGATAATGCAATGCTAAATACAGTTTCCCTATTTGGCTAAAATCTATCTGCTAATGTATTACACAGACACATTGCACATTTCAAAAAGAAAAGACAATCCAGGAACATCCAAATAGTGTACAGGTATTACTCGATGCACTTTCCAGTCGTATGAAAAAGTTTTGGGCACCCCTGATCATCAATCAAGATTTTCCTTTATAGTGGTTGTTTGGATCAGCAATTTCAGTTAAATATATCATTTAGTAGACGACCACTGTGATATTTGAGAAGTGAAATGAAGTTTAATTTACATAAAGTGTGCAAGAATTATTTCAACAAAAGTAAGCAGGTGCATCAATTTGGGCACCTCAATGGAAAGATTACATCAATATTTAGTAGAGCCTCCTTTTGCAAAAAAGAACAGCATCCAAACGCTTCCTATAGCTTCCAATGAGGGTCTGAATTGTGGTTGAAGCTATTTTGGACTATCCTTCTTTACAAAACATCTCCAGTTCAGTCAGGTTTGATGGTTGTCCGAGGATGGACAGCCCGCTTAAGTCACACCACAGATTTTCAATCATATGTCCACATGTCCATTCCAAATCATTGTACTTGTTCCTCTGCATGAATGCCTTAGTAGAATTTGCGCAGTGTTTAGGGTCATTGCTTTGTTGAAGTATCCAGCCCCGGCACAACTTCAACTTTGCCTCTGATTCTTGAACATTTTCTCAAGAATCTGCTGATACTGACTGGGATCCATGCAACCTTCAACTTCAACAAGATTTCCAGTACTTGCACTGGCCACACAGCCCTATAGCATGATGGAACCACCACTAAATGTTACTTTGGGTCGCAAGTGTTTGTCTTGGAATGCTGTGTTCTTCATCTGCCAAGCCTTGTTATGTCCAAATAATTCATCCATCCATCCATTATCGATACCGCTTATCCTCACAAGGGTCGCGGGGCGTGCTGGAGCCTATCCCAGCTGTCTACGGGCAGTGGGCGGGGGACACCCTGAATTGGTTGCCAGCCAATCGCAGGGCACACAGAGACAAACATCCGCACTCACAATCACACCTAGGGGCAATTTAGAGAGTCCAATCAACTTACCATGCATGTTTTTGGAATGTGGGAGGAAACCGGAGTACCCGGAGAAAACCCACGCAGGCACGGGGAGAACATGCAAACTCCACACAGGGAGGCCGGAGCCGGGATCGAACCCACGACCTCTGAACTGTGAGGCGGACGTGCTAACCAGTCGGTCACCCAAATGGGCTTTAGCACACTGTACCTCAAGTGACTGTTTATAGCAGGAAAGGCTTCTTCTGCATTACTCCTACAGCATCTCCTTGTGCAAAGTGCGCCGAATAGTTAGTTGAACATGCACAGTGACACCATCTGCAGCAAGGTCATGTTGTAGGTCATTGTAGAGCTTGTCTGTGGGTTGAGTTTGACTGTTTTCACCATCCTTTGCCTCTGCTTATCTGAGATTTTTTTTGGGCTGCCACTTCGGGCCTTAACTAGAACTGTGATTGTGGTCTTCCATTTCCTCGCTATGTTCCGCACAGTAGAAACTGACCGCTGACATTTCTGAGCTAGCTTTTTGTATCCTTCCCCAAAACCATGGCGATGAACAACCTTTGATTTCAGGTCATTTGAGAGTTGTTTTGACGCTCCCATGTTGACACTCTTTAGAGAAGTTTAAAAATTTGCAATTGGCCGCCTTAAATGCTCTTTCTCATGGGTGGCTTCATCTGTATATGCCGGTGAAGCGTAATTGAGCTTACCAAACAAATTTTGTGTTCCAATAATTAGCGCTGAAGGTATTCAAATCAATAAAACAACAAGGGTGCCCAAATTTATGCATTTAAGTAATTCCCTGTAATTACACTGTCATGTGAATAACACTTACACCCATTTTTTTTCATTTTCTTATTTTTACATGAATGTTTTTTCCATGTTACAGACATCGCATTAATGTGAAAAATAAAAAAGTTTCCAAAATTGGACATAAGTGTTTTTCACAGGACAGCGACGATATGTTTTAACGTGCATGCATGCTACCGTGTGTTTTAAGCTGTCGTATGTTTTACCATGCCTGCGCCCAATAATACGGTGCGCCTTATGTATGTGTTAAATACAGAAATAGCACCCGTAACTTAGCCTTTTGGTCGCGGAAATACAGTACTGCACACTTTGTGTAAATCCTATAAACTTCATTTCACTTCTCAACTGTCATTGCGTTCACCTGCTATATGATACATTGGACTGAAACTGCTGATTAGAAAAAAAAAACCCCATTGATTTATAAAGGAGAATCTTGAAAATGATCAGGGGTGGCCATACTTTTTCAAATGACTGTACTTGATGTTGCTTTCATGATGCTCATCTTTTGTTAATCCATGTGCAAAAAGAATCATAGTGCTTTTATAATACAATTGATTGGTCACTGCTTTTCCATATTTTGATTTAAAATTTTTGCGGTACATTTAGATAAGGCCCAAGGGGGAAAGCATTTGGGGAATTTGCTTCATTTCTCACTTCAGTTTTAAATCTTTTTTTTTTTTTTTTAATTATATATTTTTGAAACTTTTATTTCTTTACTTTTAAAGTTTTTTTGCAAATGTGCTTAAATGTTGTTAACATACCTTCTAGAAGTTTTGTTGGCTGCTTTTGTTTTCTCCGCTTTGCTTTTGAATGTAAACTGTTGCGTTTGTAAATGATTGTAAGTGTGAAGCACATTGAATTGCCTTGTGTATGATATGAACTATTCAAATGAAACTGCCTTGCCTTGCCGTGCCTTCTTCTGTGCTGATCTGTCTTGCGCTTGTTTGGAGTAAAGCCTATACATAAAATGGCCTGTAACACTGTCCTTCAGTTGCTTATAATGTTCGGTTTCACTTTACCTTGAGTAGGAATTGTGATGAGAATATCCAATAGCCTCAATTTTATACACCACATGTCTTCATAAGGGTTGCGAGTGAACTTATTTAATTAATTACCCCTATCCTGCAGTCGATCAAGGCAATATAGTCAAATCACCATCCTAAGGGATGGTTTCATGGTCACTTCCATTGTCAGGGAAGTTTCCCATGTTACTCTGCAAATACAGTGTATTTGTACATCTGAATTACCTTTCATCAAATTGTATGTCTGTGCTAATGTATGTCGGGCTCTGTCTTTGCTCCTTTAGATTGACCCAAAACTTGCCTTTCCTAGACGCACTCAGCCCAAGGTAAGGTGACTTCTACTTGAAGGACTGTATATGTTCCCATATGAAGCTGTCACTGTTAGATTGCATGGGATTATGCAATAGTAATTTTACATGGTGTGTTTTAAGACACTGAATATGAATGGCTGCTGTCCATCCAGCGTTGCTGATGTAGTTTTGTACATGCATTGAACTAGAACATACAGTTTGTATCATAGATTTTATATCATTGAAAAGAAAATTGAATTTGAGTTTTATTTGAACTATATGTGGCAGTAATGTGCAGGTGCAGGGCTTAGGAAAATGGTTGAATTTCCCGTTGAGGGATAAATTCAAGTAAAATGAAATTTGGCTGTGCTGGAATCTCGCTCTTTCTTGCTTTATCCATATATATTCATACTAGGGGTGTAACGGCACGCTAAATCACATTTTGGTTCGGTTATTTTTTTTGGGAAACTTCGGTTCGGTACATTTTCGGAACAAAAAAACAGATTTAAAAAAAATATATATTTATTTTGAAAAGATGACAAGTAATCGGTACTTTAAAAAATAAAATAAAATAAAAGTGAAGCATTCGAGTGATATTCTAAGAAATTACACCAGAATAAAAAATACACTAACAATAAAGATCCCTTAATTTTGTAAATTATTAAGACACTGAAATCTTTAAACACTCAGCAGCAACAGCCTATGACACATCTAAGTATTCAAGTTAAACACAAGTTGTCATTACAGTACATATATTTACATATATTATATATACTTTTTGTGATGAAAAAAAATACATACAATAACAGTTACAATTATTGCTAACTATATTAAAACTCTTTTTATAATGAAAAACATTTTTAAAAGTCTTTATGGAATTGTATACACTTTTTAGGCATTGAAATCTTTGAATGTTCAACAGCATATTGTAACGAATTGGGTTATCTGTGTTGTGGTCGGATTTGTGTGCTGCTGAGTTGTGATGTTTCCGAGGTGCATGAATGCATCGTACGGCAAGCGAGTTGAGCAGCGGAGAAAGAAGAGCAGAGCGTGAGCAGTTGTACTTGGATTTATAAAAATGTGATCATTAAACTACGTCTGACGGCATGTTCCTGGAAGACGCTACAATATGATAAATCTCGCTATTCAAGTTTGACGTTTTTGCTCCCTCGTTTGAGAAACATTCACAGTCGATGTTTCCGAGGTTCATGAATGCATCGTACGGCAAGCGAGAGTTGCAGCGGAGAACGAAGAAGAGCGCGAGTAGTTGTACTTGGATTAATAAAACCGTGATAATTAAACTACGTCTGACGGTGTGTTCCTGGAAGTCCAAAGTATGGACATATTTCAACGAAAACTCAAATGAATTGGTCGTCTGTATCCTTTGTAAATCCGAGTGATGAACGAACACCTGAAGCGACGTCACCCAGGTGCTGCTGGAAGATGACAGAAAGCAAAAAGCTCGAGGATCATAAGTTCATCTAAGTACTAACTAATATCACCAGGTTTTACTGAAGTTGCTGTTATGTGCGACGTATTACTAACGTGCATCGTTAAGTTTCATTTCTCGAAGCAGCGTGTTGCAGTCAAAACGACAGTGTTGTTTCAGCTTTTTGCATTATGAGGCTAACGTTAGCTATTTCACTCCAGTCAAGTTGTGTTGGTGCTTGCAGGTAATGTAACTGGTTCCGTTGCTTTATGTACCCACAAACGGTAACACGCAGCATCTGTTTATACATCCAAACCGCTGCTGCCCCGGAAAGCTCTCGGTCTCAACGTCTTTGTGTAGACCCCGGCCGGGCGCAGCACAGCATGCACAGCGCATTTAGGACAATGTCCTGTTTCTGCTGCTTAAAAAAAACCTAGAGGAAACACTGGCCTGCTTACCATAGTTCGTTACTGCACTAATATATGTCTGCCTTTTCAAAATCATTGTGATAATATGTCAGTATGCGCTCTGCTTTATCCGCCTATTTTTAAGGTGAAAGCAAACTGATGTTACACAGTCAAATAAAAATAAAAAAGAGGAATGCACACCAGAAAGAGCATCTCAACTCACACAAAGTATCCTTAAAATTATTGTCCAGAACATGAGACCGATTGCATTTGTGGAGGGTGCTCCTCATTGGACTTTATTTATGAGTTACTTATTTTTTAGTCATACTTGGGCAGCTTAACATGAGCTCACACGTTGTTTCACTGTAATGCAAAGACAGAGAAATACCTCATTCATGTTCACACGTCATGATGCTTGCCTAAAAGAGATGTGAGTGTTCATTCAATTTCAAGGTTTTTTTACTCAAAGAATTTAAAAAAAGTGTTCAGAAGTGGTTTTGTAAATTAATAATCGTCAACCAAAAAATTGCTGGATTAGTCAAAAAATTGTTCGACTAATCGACTGATCGGAAAAAATAGTCGATAATCGGGAGAAAAATAATCGTTTGGGACAGCCCTACTGGCAAGCCAAACCAACTTTCTTTTTGCACGAAAGAAATGGTACTGGACACCCTGCCCTCGACCGCTGCTCATCCCCGGTTCAAAATGAACCGTGCAATCAAAATCATTTATTCCCTGTGACATATCCTTCGTGAGCAACGGCATTCGGTGTCTGAAATCCATCCACTTTCAAAATGACACGCAGGAAAGAAAGAAAGGTTTGTTTCATCCAGCATTAAACTCAGGTTTAAATGACCAGAAACACATATTCATTAAAACCCTAGTAGCTGGAAGCATTTATTTCAAAACATGTGTCCGCCTTGCTTCCCACGACACCAAGTCGCGTGGACAATCATGTCCGCTCTTCACTGATTAGTTCATTCCAGTCTGTTTGCTCAGGTTTGCCCCGCCTCAGAAATGCTCTTCATTTGACTGTACCAGGATTTCCAAGCTATTGATTTACTCCAGACAGGACAAAAGTGGCCTTAATGAGAATTTCCTTTTTGCTCAGCAGGACATAGATCTGACTGCAAAATGCATCGCAGTGGAAGTAAATAGACTACATCTTTTCTTAAGATGGAACCCAGGGACAGCAAATACAATGAAAACAGCAGGGGCCCCAAAAGTGAACCCTGTGCAACACCATACGGCAGTGGGACGGAGCGGGACTGGGAGCAATCAGGGCTAAGTCAAAAGGTTTTATATGCCAAATAGCATCTAAACCACTCAAGAGCGCTACCACTAATGTCCACTTGGTGCTGCAAACGAGCCAACAGAGTACAGCAGTCCACCGTATTGAACATTGCAGGCATCCAACAAAAAAAGACACACATCTCAATGTCATTAGCCAGCAGGACGTCATTTAAAACTCGTAACAGGGCTGACTCTGTGCTATGCATCATCTTAAAACCTGACTGGAAAACCTCCTTCATGTAATGCTCATCCAAGGAAGATTTGAACTCAGTGTGCACCACATTTCCCCCAAAATTTGAAATAAAAGGCATCTTGGAAGGTGTTAGATTTGACAGCACACCTTGATCAAGACAAGGTTTCTTGAGCAAGAGTTGCACTACAGCATGTTTTAAATATTAAATTTTGTAATTGATTGCGTCAAAATATTTGACGCATTTAACGCATGCACAGAATGACTGCCCATGCATAATCTCACTCAGTGGAGTGCAGTGAGCAGCAGAGCGTATGCGTGCGTGTGTAATAGTAAAGCAGGTAGGCCCTCTGGGTGGGGAATTCATATTCTTAAAACATACAGATGCAACCATAAATAAGCAGGTAGTCATTTGCACTCATTTCAAACAAAAAAAAAAGCATTTCGAAAGGAGACGGCAGCTTTAAATGTGAATAAATTGGTTTGCCTCAGCGACTGAGAGTGAGTAGAGAAGAGGGTTGTCTTGTTTTGTGTGAATAAAGTCAGTTAATCTAACACACGATGGGCTGATAACTGTACTGCTTCTCACTCAGTCTCATAGTAGACAGAGCATAACACTCACCCGGTATATGAGCCAATCACATTCGTGTGCACTTCAGGGATCAACTCAGAACCTTTTGCGTTTTTTTGTAGTCAATAAAAATATTGTCTACTACGGAAAGAATATTAATAATTTTAATTAAAAAAAATGTTTTCATCTCATGAGGATTTATTGTTATAATAAAAAAATACATTCCATATGAACAGTATGTTGAATGTAGATATTCGTCTTGTGTCTTTTATCTTTCCATTCCAACAACAATTTACAGAAAAATATGGCATATTTTGGAGATAGTTCGAATTGCAATTAATTACGATTATTTGTTAAGCTGTAATTAACTTGATTAAAACTTTTAATCGTTTGAAATATCTTGTTTTTGCAGTGAATATAGGTTGAATATAGGTTTGATTTGTAGATAATCGATAAAAAGAACCAAAGTGTGCTGCAATACTGCTCACTTATGATTGACACTGCAGGATTTATCTCTGTCATGTAGATAGGTAAGGTACTCAAAATTATACAGGTATGTAAGACCGTTCAGCAGAGCTGGGCACTTGACCCTTTTTTGCCGGTCCGGCTGCGACCCTCCACCTTTGACCTGGGTACCCTTCCAGCCGCAACCCCCCGCCCTTATTCATAAAAATTATCACCCCCCACCCCGTTCCACCCCCCGGCCGTCCGTGATTAACGCCGCCGCGGGAGGGATGCTAATGGCAGAAGCTTTTTAAGGATGATTAGCTGGCTAATTTACTATTCGAACCCGCTGTGGACACGCTTCAAAATGCGCCACTAGTACTATACTACTTACCCAACTGCGTGTGCTTACTTACATTGCGAGCCCCGGGGTTGGTTTTGTCGTATTGTATAATTTGGGTCCAACAGATGGCCAGAAGTCGCATTCAACAAGTTCTTTTCCAAACTTCCCTTCGTTCACGGCCTTCAAAATAAAAGCATACCAGCCAACCACCATACACAGCAGGTTTGCTACGGTGTATTTCCGGAAGTAGAAGACGCCAGTAGAAGTGCATGAACTCCACCTTGATGTGGCAGCTTCATACTTGAGTGCTGCGCGTAGCTTAATATACACCCGGACACAAGTTGTTTTGAAACAGTTAAGTTCCAAGTCAGGGGGCGTCGCTTCAAAAAGACAACGACAACAATGGATATCATGCCTGCTCCAACCATAAAGGGACCGAGATGACTAGACGATGCATTTAATTTTATTGCCAAACTAGTTTGCTTTTGCATCAGCAACGAGCTGCGTGCTGCATCCTCTCTCTCCTCTCCATGTGGGAAACTGTATGGACTCATACTGCCAGTGAGAGTAAGACATTAGTTCTGAGCATGCGGGCAGTGTGATAGACAGTCTTCAATTTGTCAACACTCACACAATGGCGCACACATGCACTCACAGTCTTGCTTTCACAAATGCAGCCTCACTCTTTCTCTAGCTGGCTATCTAGTTTGCTGCAGCCTTCCCTGCTGCATGATAGATCTGATGCTAAATTTAGAGGCCATTTTCTAACAGTGAGGGATTACTGAGCAGGCGGGAGAATGACGATTGGAAAGCGAGTCAGAAAGTAGCACAGCAAGCAGGGTACTATGTGCCAACCCCTGTTAGGGCTTCCAGGCCCTTTTTTGTTGATTTCTTTTTGTGTCTTTTCTATGTGTGAAACATCGTTGCCAACAAACAGAAGCCTATGTGCTAGCTGGAGGAAAAACTCTTCATGAAATCTCAAGTGATGGGGTTGTTCTTTATATCAACTTACTAACTAAAAAAAAGAAGGGAAATTTAAATTCATCTTGGAAGATGGCTTTTTTTCAACAGATGATAGGCAGCTATAACAGTGAGACACCGTGTTTATATTTTAGCAGTTGGAATCTTAATCTAGGCCATATTCCATAGTAGACTGATGTTGGGCTCTGTATGGCCACTTTTTTTTTTCAAATGTAACCTGCAAACGTTAGAGGTGTGTAACGAAAATGGGATGCCAGATCACAGAGCTCGACCCCGATCCTCCGCGGCCAGACCCGGAATACACATATTCGGCCCTTTTGAAGTGCCAGCACCCAGCCCTTGGAGCGACCTGCCGGAGCTAAAGGAGGGCCAATGCATGGTCTTTCCAAGGCAACCACAGATAGCATGGACGTGGTATCTCAGCAGGAGGTCACAAAAAGGCCAAATCCAGCACAAGACCCCCTGGGTCTTCACTCAACTAGCCCGTCTCTGGCCTAGAGATCAGACACACAGGACGCGCCCTCTTTGGCGCCACCACCACCTGGAACACACATTTCAGCAACCAAACTGCACATTGGTAGAGCACGTGCCACCCCTAGTGGCGAGTGTGAAGATGGACTGACCCACGTATGCAAATAAAAACTAATTAAAATTATGTTTTAATTTGCGTCCAATGTGTTCGTGTTGATCTGCCTCCACAGGACATATGAAATGAAAACACCCAATGCATGATGTTTGAATTATATTGCAGTTGTAGTTGTGTTTGATTTCTGACCACTTGTGCAAGAAAAACCCCCACAACAACTACTATGCGTTCCATCATCCCGGAATGTGACCGACCTGTTGTTCAGTGCCAAAAGAAAAAAAAAAAAAACACAACACAACAGGTATTTTAACTTTTCTGCTCATGTGTGCCAAGCTCTAAAAAAATATATATATATTTCACAAATTTGGGAAATCACTCCCCCAGCCAGCGCCCAGACATGGGGGGAGGATGCAGCCAGCTTCATTAACATGTGCAGCCTCTATAAAAGGCCGTGCAGTATCTCTCTCTCTCTCTCTCTCTCTCTCTCTCTCTCTCTCTCTCTCTCTCTCTCTCTCTCTCTCTCTCTCTCTCTCTCTCTCTCTCTCTCTCTCTCTCTCTCTCTCTCTCTCTGTCTCTCTCTCTCTGTCTCTCTCTCTCTCTCTCTCTCTCTCTCTCTCTCTGTCTCTCTCTCTCTCTCTCTCTCTCTCTCTCTCCTGGGAAAAAAGAATCTCTCTCTTTTTGGAAACTCTTCTCAAGACTCAGGCACTCTCTTGAGAACCTCTTGTAAACCTTCTACACCTTTTTGTTTTAGAGTGGCTAACGTTATAACTCTCCTCTGTCACCAGCCACCCTCTGATCCGTCCCGGGTCATTTGCTCCTTTGCTCCTTCTTGTTACTTTTGAGTCGCCTGCCGACCAACCACGGCACACGTGGGGACCTTCACATTTTTGTTCGGTCCGATCACGGTTCTAGCCCCACCAGCCAGCCAGCACAGCGCGGCCGCACCTCCAGATGCGCCACTTCCCTCAAAACTGGGATCACAGCGTGCGTCCGACAAAAAGCCGACGCGCCCTCACGCCTGAAACGGGTAGCCACACCTGGTCCGAACCACGCCGCGTGCTGAGCCGCAGAACCCCCCCTGTGGCCGTTGCGATCAATTTTCCTTGGTCGAACTTTTTTTTTTTTTTTTTCATTTTTGGCCCTGACCTTTTCTTCTTCTTGCTCGCTTGTGACGTCACTCTCCGCGGCGACGCTTCCTCCCCCTTCCCGTGTGAGCGACGACCTGTAAGTGCAGTTTGCAATTCCTACAAGGCATACCTACTGTTGGTGCATGATTAAATTGGGAATAAGCAGAGCTTGGCATAAGTCAGCTGACCTTAACCTGGTACGCTAGCTCACCGCACTTTACACGCGCACGCACGCACACCCGCACGCACGCACGCACAACACCTGCACACACGCACGCACACTCACATCATCCGGTCCCCAATGCCCCTTTCCTCACAAACCTTTGATATTAGTTTTTCTTCATTTATTTAGACTTGCCTTAGTATATCCATCCATCCATTATCTGTACCGCTTCTCCTCACAAGGGTCGCGGGGCGTGCTGGAGCCTATCCCAGCTGTCTTTGGGCAGTAGGCGGGGGACAACCTGAACTGGTTGCCAGCCAATCGCAGGTCACACAGAGACAAACATCCGCACTCACAATCACACCTAGGGCCAATTTAGAGTATCCGATCAACTTACCATGCATGTTTTTGGAATGTGGGAGGAAACCGGAGTGCCCGGAGAAAACCCACGCAGGCACGGGGAGAACATGCAAACTCCACACAGGGAGGCCGGAGCCGGGATCGAACCCACGACCTCTGAACTGTGAGGCGGACGTGCTAACCAGTCGACCACCGTGCCGCCCTGCCTTAGTATAGGATTTCTTTATTGTGTTTGTATTTCTGTTTCTGAACATTGTAGTGTGTTTCGTTTAGATTTTCAATAGAATGCTGTAGAAAATAAATCATTGTCATTTACAGAAATCTCGTGTGAATTGTGTGTGTTTGAGTTAAAGTTTCAATCACTGATCTGGTAAATCGGACATTCCTATTTTTAATGTAGCACCTTCATATATTAAGACTGAATTACGAGGACTTTTTCGTCCGTTTTGTCCAAAGATATGGTGCCCTCTAGCGGCGGTTGAGAGTTAGTGCAGGCATTAACCCAATCGCTGCCCATTTATTAAATTAATATTTGATACTAAAAAATCACTACAGGTGCATTGATCAAACTATGGTGTTAGACAACAGTATGAACCCTGTAGATATCGTATTCCTTCAGCTTCTTTGACTTGGTCATGTGAAAAGCTTTCTCCGAATGGGCCCATAATAGTGTTCCTATACCAGGATATAAAAGTAAAGATATTTCTTTGTTACTCATACTGTACAATGACATTTTCTCTGAATGTAATCCATTCCTGACAAGAGGATCCAATTCAGTAGGAGCTTGCTGGAAATTTATCTGACCTCCTTTGTGGGGGTCCTATAGTTACTTCTGAGTTGATGTCTAATTTTGATCCAAAAATGATTTCACTGCCTGTTTGTAACACACAACTGATGCAACAACTATTTTGTAAATCCATTTGAATCCCCTAGATTTCTGTGTATGCATGGTTGTAAGACAGTTGCGTTGAGAACCACCGTTTGTTTATCAATAAGTATTTGCCTATGGGCCGACCTCACTTTCATTTTAAACGGGCTTCCGTTAGCGTTTCCAACTACCAACTTCGACAAACTACCACTAGCACGCCCCACCCCCGCTCCCCGGCACAAGATCGACCAATGACAGCATGCGTGGCTTTATCCCATGAATTGATTGGCTGCGCATCATCGCTGCCAGTCTGGCCAGTATCATCAACACTAATAAATAAACGGCAAATAAAATCTTAGTGTTTGTTAAAGTTTGTCTTACAACTGCTTACCTTTTAACTAGAATCCTGTGTTGCATTTTATCCAAAGGTCCTTGTTGATATCGAAATCAAAAGTTAACTTGCCATGATTACTTCCGATGTCAGAGCTTCTTCTTCGTCGTCTTAAAAGAAGAGAGAAGAAGAAGAAACCGCAGCTGCCACTGCCGCCAACAAAGAAGCAGCAGCATCAACAAGAGCAAAAGTATTGACAATAAGTTTTGCTTTGCACAACAACAAGGGTTTAAAACTGCATTCATCCACTAGGATTGCATCTTTGGCTAAAATGCACCGCGGGATTCTAGTTAAGGTAAGCCAATTTTAGGATAAAAATGAAAACTTTAATCACTGGGCGATATTTGAAACTAAAGACTCACAGACTTACTGCGGCCGGACTAAATGCGGCTCCTATTAGCACCTTCTAGGACCTTTTTTTCTTTTATGTACCTTCCAGGACCTCGCCTTCTAGGATCTTTTTTGTTTTATGTACCTTCCAGGACCTCATAAGCCTCGCAGCATTTAAAAGAGACGCATTTAGTCCAACTGCCGTGAGGCTTCCATAACACCGTGAGTCTTGCGTTTCAAATATTATATAATATAATATTATAAACGTGGGGATAGGCAGTCCAGTCTGTCACATAGGTGTAATGCCCAGCTCTGCTAATTATCAATATAGTTAATAGTATTTTACAGAGCTGGGCACTTGACCCTTTTTTGCTCGTCCTGCCGCGACCCTCCACCCTTGACCTGGGTACTCTTCCGGCCTTGACCCCCCGCTCTACTATTCAACCCCCCAGTGGACACGCTTCAAACATGTTTCAAACACAACAGACGACAATCTGCAAGCATTCAACAAGTTACTTATTTTGCACACTTACCCTCCTTCACGCCTTCAAAATAAAAGCATACCAGCAAACCACTACACAGCAGGTTTGCTACGGCGTATTTCCGGAAGTAGGGAAGACTCCAGAAGAAGTGCATGAACTCCACCTTGATGTGCCAGCGTCATACTTGAGTGCTGCGCGCAGCTTGACTATACTCGCAGAGACAAGTTGTTTGTCGGGGGGGCGTCGCTTCAAAAAGACAGCAACAACAATGGATATCGTCCCTGCTATAACCATAAAGAGACCGAGATGACTTGACGATGAATTTAGTTGTATTGCGAAAACGACCTGGAGGGGGGAACGTGGATGAGTAGCTCTTACACACACATACGTGACATAACACCCACGCTGCTGCCAAACTAGTTTGCTTTTCAGCAGCAACGAGCTGTATGGTGCATCCTCTCCTCTGTGGGAAACTGTATGTCCTTGCAACATGTGACATAATGGACCAATCAGAGCAGCAACAATTCCTGATGTGTGCGTGGCACGTGTTGCAGACCTGTCACCAACAGCACAATGCGTCGGTCATGTGAATCAATGCGGCAGTTGCCGCTCGCGCCAATGCGGGAGTAGAAAGAAGCCTAAAAAGAAGCCTTTCACCAAGTAGGCTGAGATTAAATTTGGCCGCCTCGCGACCACGTCACACGCATGAGGGCCGATTAGTGGGCCAACTAAAATCCACATCCGGCCATGCTTAGTCCTGCCCTTTTTAAAAATTTGTCAGCCCTATCTTTATTTGCACTCGTGTCCTCTTCTTCATCATTAATTTAGTAAGCCGAACGCACTCTGTGTTAGACATGACATGGAAGAAATGTATTCAAATCGGTGTACAGTACATTAGCCAATCAGGACGCAGAATACAATGCAGGGGTTTGTACCTGGAAAAAACAGCATGCTGGATTGCATTGTAAAAAATACAGGCAGTCAATTAGGACACAATACGGGTTTGTACGCTTTAAAAAACAGCATGCAAAATAGCACTGTAAAAAAAATCTGCAAAGTACGAGTCCGCAAAAGGTGAACCGCGATATTGCGAGGGACCATGGTCTTTCATTGACTCTTCCCTCTCCACAGACCATGACAGATTTAGCATTTGCAAGAGGTGCAAAGTTAAAACTGGAACATTTTCGCACCTTTTAAAGCACATTTTTAGATTAATTTTTGTTTCATCACAACAAGATTTCCTGAGATGTGTGACGTTGTGATGAAATAGCTTCAACACTTTATATCATGGATATAGTGAGTTAGCTGCATTATCTCAATGTTGTTAAAATAAAGTAAAACAAACAACAACAACAATGCCACAACAACACAGGTGCACAAAACGATTGCAACCATAAGTAATCCATAATCCTGTGTTTGGGACATTAGAAATTGTAAGCAGAAACACCCAAATTGAATAAACATGAATCCATAACATTTACATAAAATGATAAGTGTCTTACATTTAATAGGTAGTGGGACTATATTAAAACACTCGTGCAATTTATAAGAGGCTATTCACACATTGAGAGGTAACATAAGATGACAGTATTACAAGGTTCTCACTCGTAAATACAAATTGGCTGTATTCAAGCTTTTATAGGACTGTTTTATGAAATCAAACACTTTATCCAGGCATTAGCCATACCCTCTTTAGGCTCCAGACTGACCTCTGTCTGCTGAGGGCTGTAGTCAGGAATACCTGGACTTTGACGCCAATTCAAATCGTTCTTTTCACTGCATGAGATCAAACAGACTGTAGTTGTGGTTTCCTCTGTGGATCCACATTCTTTGTCATATCATTGACACTTGCACACACAAAGCTACGTACACTTAACTAGCTAGCCCTCTCGTAGCTTCCTCACTTGCTCTCTCGCTTGTCCCTTAAAGTGGGAGGCAACCCAAACATATTTTCTCCAAGAATATGTTCTATGCAAGCCCAGTTGAAACAAGGCACTCTGATAAGTATTGCGTTTGTGGAATAAGAGCTAATCCAGCCGTTTTTAGCCATCTGTGGGAGCGGCCATTTTGTAACTTCTCTCGACTGAAAATGACATCACAACTGCCCAGGGCTCGGGTAACGACCAATCACGGCTCAGCTTCAGAAAACAGGTCAGCTGTGATTGGTCGTTACCTGAGCCCTGACCAGTTGTGATGTCATTTTCAGTCAACAGAAGTGACAAAATGGCCGCCCCCAGAGATGGCTAAAAACGAGCGGATTAACTCTTATTCCACAAATGCAATAGTAATCAGAATGCAGTGTTTCAACTAGTGGGCCAAATGGGAACATAACCTTGAAAAAAAAGGGTTTGGGTTCCCGCTTTAAAGGGGTTTTGCCTAATACTAGTATTGATAAATTGGAAACTGTAACATTAACAACTGGACATGGTTTACCAGTAAAGTACACATTGTTCCAATCCTATTATTACCCAAATTGGTATTGGATTGACAGTTGAAAGTTGGGAGATGATTTCAATTACAGGATGTATGCCTGTAACTGACCAAAGCAGTCAATAAAATCAGTAAAAGGTGTATTTCCATGCATGTTTTTCAGTTGTGTATACTACCTTCCACCTTAAAGACCAAGTGTAAAATACACTTTGCCAACCATCTTTTGAGTAATACTGATGGCTAAAACTATTTGAAGCATACTTTAGTTAGTTTTTATGACACAACCCCACCAGATTTACAATTGGACCCACAGCAACGCGCTTAACAACAAAAATGCAAATGTTCGTCAATCTCCACTAATCTTCGGCGAATGATGTCATTTGAAGAGATCAAGTCGCCAGTCACCCAATTTGAAAAAAAATCCACTTGTTGTTGAACCTAACCTTTAATTCATAAATATTACTAAATGTATTACTTTAGTATTATTATTATTATTATTATTAAGATAAACTGATGTGCCACATCAAAAAATGAGGGCAGATTTGGAATAAGCATGAAAAAAAAAAAAAGTTTACTTGCTTCTGCTTGAAAAATCGTAAAAATGTGTTATTATCCTGAATGGAATGGAAATCAGTTTTTACACACTGCAATCAAAATGAAAAGGCAATGTGATTCCGTGTTCCTCATCTACTTGTGAATTTGCCTATATGCAGATTGTTTTTTGGAAACCTGTCTGTAATTTGTTGAAGAGGTCACCTCATTGATGTTTTTCTGCTCTTTGAAATTCCTAAAGCCTGGTTCACATGGCAAGATTTTAAAATTCCATACTCTGAGAGACCCCACATGTGACGAGAAAAAATGTCTCCCTCCCGCACTGGACCCTTACCAGTTCGCATACCGGTCAAATAGATCCACTGAGGAGACCATCGACACTGCTCTGCATGTTGTGCTGAGTCACCTGGAACAACACCAGAGTTATGCCAGGATGCTCTTTGTGGATTTCATCTTGGCTTTCAACATGGACATCCTCATCTGCATCCTGGAGATTCTGGGGCTTCGCCCTCTCACGTGCACCTGGATCAAGTATTGTTTGACCAACAGATGTTAGGCTGTGAGACTCGAACCCCACCTTTCCTCCACCTGAACACTGAGTACCGGCTCACTTCAAGGCTACGTGCTGATCCCCCTCCTGTACTGTCCTATCTTACAAAGGGGAGGTCCAGAGACTAAAAACTTGGTGTAAGAACTATAACCTGCAACTGAACACAGCAAAAACAAAGGAGATTATCATTGACTTCAGGAGGAACAAGACTGGCCAATCCAAGCGGCATCCCTCATTTTCATTAAAATCAGGGTGGTCTGAATGCATTTCATCCGAGTATGCCGTGATTGACAAGGCGGAAACAGAAATAGACTCACCTGGGTCCGTGCATGTCATTGGCAGCCGATAAACTGCAAGATCTTCCCTTGCGGATGATGTAGTTGGCCGTGCATGTGACGTGGGCAATTGGACACCGCCTTGCACCCAAGACCGTGCGTCCATGTGTGACCCTGACCCCCTCAATAGTGACGGGGGTGCTATTAAAAAAAATTAACATGGTAATTCAATTCATTGATTCAGGGTTTTCGGAGTCGAGCGGCGAACAGTGAGTTTGAAAAAAAAAACAACACTCGATCAGCGATTCGATCAGAAGATGGAGCAATACATCTATTTGAATTATTGGTTTACTCTACAGTTGACCCCCACCCTAGCGAAAATGCATTGGAAAAAAATACTAATTCAAAGCCCAAAAGTTATTTAAAAAAATACTGATAATTATTAAATATAACATTAAACATGACATGTTTACGCCATCTTCTTTGGCATTAATGGAAAAAAAGATGCATGAACATCGCCAGTCACTCAGCTGGTTCAACAGCTGTTAACAAGTCTTACTTACCAGCTACAAGCTCACATTGTGCTCCTGCTGAAGTCCCGGACGGTGCCCACAGACTGCAATTCGTATTTTGCCCGACATTATTTGTTCACGTATACGTTTATGATGTTTATTACGTTTGTACAGATTAGGCCCCATCTACACAAACTGGATTGACTTAATATGTAAATACGCAGCAAGAATAGCTCAACACACATTCGGTATGACCGCAGTATATCTCGTATCCTCGTTGATCAAAAAGTTTAGTGTGTCTGTGGTCAACAGCTAACCTATTCTCGTGAGTTCAAGTGAACAACACGCCTGCTTGCTGGCATCTGTGTTTTGCTGAATCTGCGTGGGAAAAAATTCGTCCCTTTTGTCGCTGAGGCATGAAGGCTATTTTGAATTACAGATATTAAAATTAAATTCATAACATACATACTGTAGCTAGTTCTTTTTTGACATAAATAAAATGGTTTTCAGACTTTTTATCAGAAAAAATAAATAAATACATGAATGCTGTTACTTTGTGATTGGATGGTCAAAGGCGCGCAGGTGGAGCTTCTGTCACCCAGTGCATGTCTTTCCGCTACCACAACACGAGATAAGGCTAAAAAAAGATAAAGGCTCACATCCACTCTATGGCAGCTCAGACCATCTTTGGACTGAATGAGGCTGTGTTTGCTGTAATGTCTTATATGGCGGATCCGATCAGTGACATCAATGATAGATCACGCAAATTATAACATTGCAGTCGATCACCGATTTTGCATAAAATGCAAAATATCAACAGATTTCGATCCACTCGTTCATATAGGTGTAAAGCTTAATTCCTACAATTATTCAGATGTTCCATCCTGGTGTCATATTTATGAATGAAATCCGATGACATCCAAAATGTCATCTACTTTTTGTAACCAAATTTGCAGATGCGCTTGGGGCGTGTAATAGAAAATGCCCTAGATTCCCGGAACGCCTAGCGACACGCAGCACGGTCTACCAAATTCACAAAAACTCTCAACTAGACTTGTCCTGGCCCGGTGCCCAATGAGGCACAACATGCTCCCAAACCAAACATGCTAGACTAGACTTGCCCCAACACCAAAATAAAGTTGTTCCTGTTTTTACGCTGAGCGCAGTGGTGCTAGTCTACCAAAAATTGGGCTTCTGGTAAATCGATCGGCGCCTTGAAGCTTGTCAGTAAAATTAATAAATAAACCACATCACATTAAAAGCTGCAGGGTCTAAAGCATGGGAAAAAAAGGACACGCCTATAGTCCGGAAAGTACGATATGTAATTAACCTATTCCGTGGAAACAGTTGCAATAGGTAATGATTGTCATGCTTACACATTAAGTGACATCACAAACAATCACTGGTGCTTCTGTGTTTGTATAATGATTGACATAATTTGGCTAATGATGAAAGCAACAGTGCTTGAAAAGCTGTCGAGAGACATACTGTATCTGCAGACCATGCAGGATGGCATAAAATAGAACTGTAAGCAACCGTGCAATGGAAAAATACATGCTTCCCACAGAGTACCATGCAACGGACCTCCTTCTGTGAGTCTGCAGGGTTAATCACTCTGTATTGTTCCGTCCATATTGTCGACCATGTGAGTTAAATATACGAACTGGACAATGTTGTTTTTTTTTTTTGTTAGCAGAAAAGAAATATTTGATGTCATCTTTGACTTGGAATTTTTGTTGCTGTTCATTATCTGGCTCATTCTTATGTTTTCTTTTTTTTTGGACAATGCTGTTTGTTTTTGTTTTTTCTTCCTCAGTCTTGGCAGCATCACACAGACAGAGCACAGCTGCATGGAGTTTTGCAATGCAGTGTGTTTATTCCGGTGGGAGCATAGCAGTGTTTGAAAGGAATCCCCTCAGTGGACTCTTGATCAGGCTGACTATATTTCCCGTAACTTGTAGTCTGGACAAAACAGATCACACAGATGTTGCAGACCTTGTGGAGAAATCGGGAAAACCCCCTGTTTGACTGGCTTTAGTGAGCTGCCAATAATACAGAACGATTGGTCAACACTTGCAAAAATCACTTTGCTTTTTTTGTCTGGCAGGCCTCGAGCCATGTTGGATAAATAAACACAGCTGTCACCTCTTCCGGATTGTCCGTATTTTGTGACGACAATCTCTGAAGGCAACCTCATTATGGACGGAACATGAGGGTGTTCCGGATATGAAGAAACAAATAATCATGGGTCACGTTGCCCAACAAGGTTGAAAACGAGTAAAAAAAATAGTTGGTAGATAATTGCGATCTATGGTTGACCACACGGCGCATCCGCCGGTGGCTCCGGTGACATAAGCATCACTGTGGAGGGTATTCGAGCACTAGCAGACAAGTCCAAAGCTGAATGCTCAGGACTTGACTCGACTCCAATTGCTACTAGTTTTCATAGATTCATATGAGTGCGAAAAAACAACGGTGGCTGCACAAAGTTTCCGATTCTTATGTCCACTGAATCGCAGAAAACAATTGTGATGTGCTAATGACAACTTTATCCATCATAGAATACCAAACACCATCACACTGCAGTGTGCTGTACTGTCAGCTTCATAATACTTGTCGGAATATGCCAAACGGCCACGGTTTGCTGAAGTGTAGCTAATGGTGATTGACATTTGTAATCATTTTGTTTTTATTTTGGTCCTTCACATAAAAATGCTTTTATTAAATACAAATATGTGTGTGTGTGCAGTGTGCATTGTCAGAATGCAAAGTAAATATTTTCATTTTTTTATTTATTTATTCTTTGAAGCATTAATATTAATTTGTTCAGTGCAATGCATTGAGCTTAGTACACAGTCATAGCGATTAATGCACTTGTACTAACAATAATAATTAAATTACCGGTACTAATAAATATGTATGTGGTAACATTGCATTTCTGTATGTTGCACATTCCCTAGTAAAATAGATATTGACTTGTTAAGTCTGAAATCATTTCCATGTGAAGGAAAAATTTTATTTTAGATGACAACGTTCTCATCTTAACATGGTTGATGCAATAAATACATGATAAAATATATGATTATAGATAAGATTATAGAGTAACGCTTATTTTGTATAATTGAACGGTTTCCAGAAATGTATAAATCCTATTACAAAATGTACTGGGGTAATGGGGTACCGTGGTAATGTTCTTGGCAAGACAGTAGAGATATGGAAATTTAGCCAAAACGTTCTGGAAGTGAATTTTGATAGGTTGGCATCTCTGACTAAAGCATTCTGTATTCATAATTTTATCACATTTTTATGACAGATCTCCTCTACAATGGGTTGTACACACAATGCAATACAAAACTTGGACATCTAGTCTTTGTAAACAGTGGAGAAAAGTAAAACACTGTCACAGCAGCACAAATATTTTGATATTTTCATCCATCCATCCATTATCTGTACCGCTTCTCCTCACAAGGGTCGCGGGGCATGCTGGAGCCTATCCCAGCTGTCTTTGGGCAGTAGGCGGGGGACACCCTGAACTGGTTGCCAGCCAATCGCAGGGCACACAGAGACAAACATCCGCACTCACAATCACACCTAGGGGCAATTTAGAGTATCCAATCAACTTACCATGCATGTTTTTGGACTGTGGGAGGAAACCGGAGTGCCCGGAGAAAACCCACGCAGGCACGGGGAGAACATGCAAACTCCACACAGGGAGGCCGGAGCCGGGATCGAACCCGCGACCTCTGAACTGTGAGGCGGACGTGCTAACCAGTCGACCACCGTGCCGCCGAGATTTTCATTTATTATTTATTTATTTATTGATTGATTTTTGTGTAATTTCTGTGATCTCTAAAAATGTACAATATGCAAAGTAGTATTATGTAAGTTCTATATTTGGTCCCACTAAACAGAGTAAAGTTTGAGAGTAAAATATCCAGCGTAAAATTCATCTTAAATTTACACTGAGAATTTGTGTTGTTTGTCAATTTGTTGTGTATATGGGTTCAGTCATAATGGGAACCCATAACTACGATGTGGCCCATGACAAAAATTAGTTTTGACACCCCTGGTTACGGCAGGGTTTTTCAAACTGTGTGCCACACATCGTTGTCAGATGTGCCGTAGGAAATTATCTAATTTGTGTGCCTGTGCGGTCTAGCGCCTGGCAGCATAATCATGTCTTTATTACATTGTAGTCGTACTCTTCCATACCAGAAGGTGGCAGCAGCCAATTGTCTTTGTTTAGACTAGAGACAAGCGAATTAGTGACGCATGTTTATCCAAACAGGCCCATGTTTCACACTGAGTAAATATCAATATAAAACTTTATAAAATACTTTTTTCTTTGTGTTTGTTTGATTCCTATTCAAGACGTTATAATATAATAATATAAAATCATTCTTCAATGTTAAAAAAGCCTTATACAAACAATATAACACTTATCTTGTTAAAATACGTGTGTTAAAACTTTTTTTTTTTTTCACAATTTCAGCTGCTGCAGGATTTTTTTCAATGAAATAAATGTGCCTTCAGTTCAGAGGTCATGGGTTCGATCCTGACTCCGGCCTCCCTGTGTGGAGTTTGCATGTTCTCCCCGTGCCTGCGTGGGTTTTCTCCGGGTACTCCGATTTTCTCCCACATTCCAAAAACATGCTTGGTAGGTTGATTGGACACTCTAAATTGCCCCTAGGTGTGAGTGTGAGTGTGAGTGCGGATGTTTGTCTCTTTGTGCCCTGCGATTGGCTGGCAACCAATTCAGGCCCCGCCTACTGCCCAAAGACAGCTGGGATAGGCTCCAGCAAGCCTGCGACCCTTGTGTGGAGAAGCGGTATAGATAATGGATGGATGGAAATGTTGATGTTTGAAAAACACTGGCTTATGGTATCCAGCCTTAGTTTGTGAATGGCTGTCTGACAAGAGCAGCAACAATGCCTCATACAAACTGCTAGATTTGTGTTTTTCTGAAATTCTAAATAGATAAGTGGGGAGCAAGGTTATAATCACCTTAAGTCAGGGCTTCTTTTTTCTACCTTTTTGATCCTAAGGCCCAACTTTTCCTGTACAAAATGTCCTAGGGACCCATTCCGAAACTATGATTTGTGTTGACTTATTAGTGACTTATGTATGTATTCAATAACTAAACTAATTCCACTTTCAGTTGAAAAGGTTAAAAAGTTAAACATTTCTCGATAAGAAAAGAGAATATTTCATTCCTTAGTAAAAACAAACAATTAAGCACCAGTCCTTTTGAAAGCCATCTCACTACAGTGTGATAGAGCAGCACTCTAGCAGCTAGCATGGTCTGCTTGCAACAAAAAACAACATCAGACTGACATTGGTGATATCGCTGGAAGCGCTGAGTTGCAAACAGAAAAATATGTAACTTTTTATTCTTGCCAGCAGCATTTGAATGTCGGAAGCCATGTCCGCGATGTGCTTACTCACAGTGTCTTTTGACAGCCGGATGGTTAGCCAGTAGCTTCTTTGCAGCGTTCTCTCATGCATGGCACAGCTCCACAGCGGCAGGTAGAACCAGCTCATCCGCTATAGTGAACGCTACTAGATAGCTTTCAAAGCCCTTGAAGAGCTGTTTTGTCATTGTAACGATGGACTTTTACTGTAGCTGTAGTCCATTTTGTTTTTAAACAGATTGGCCTCCTCACGGACCACAGGTAGAAAATTTTATCTATTTTGTGGCTCACTAGCTGGCGCTCACAGCCCTTTACTAATGTGGGCTCGATATTTAAAATAATATTAAATAATAACTGATTTCATGATGTCAGGTTTTAGAGCAGGAAGCTGCCCAGAATCAGGGGGAAGCGGCTGCACCCGTATTTCTTGTGCATAACAAACATTTAAAGATGTGCCGCATGAACAGTGACTTCTAGATGTACACAGATTTAGTCGTCATGCGGTGTTAAAATAAATCTAAAGGCTTGCATATGAATACATTCAGACAGCGACATTTAATGCTGTAGCATGATTGATATATTGCCAGGCAAGTTGATCAAGAAATTTGTTGAAGGCTCTACAAAATATAGATGTAATTTAGTACAGCATTTCTTATGTACACTTTTTGTTTTTCAACGGCATATCCTTATATGTGCTGTAATAGATTTAAAAATTGAGCCTGTTTTGACAGAAAGTGTGCATCGCAGTGGAGCTGTTGTCTGAAGTTTCAATTTTGTTCTCAGGCAAAATAATTCATTCAACATTTAATGGATACAGAAGATGAACGAGCCAGTTGCAGTTAATGTCCTCATGAGAAAAAGTGTGCTGTGTATGCTTGTAACCCAAGCACACTCATATTTCCTCTGTCATTTTTAGAATACCATATACCATACTAACTATAATCTCAGCCATGTACGGTAATGCTTATAGTGTTTACAAGGTATTTTCTGCCTTTACACTGTCACATTTACAAACGTAGATTTTAAGAATGGCATTGGCAGCTAACTTGGAGCATTATGGGTGACAACCTCAAAACTGTTTTGGTTATTTACCCTGCAGGTCCATGTGCCAAATGTCCATTTCAAAGCATATATCTGATTTATTTGTCTGCATGAAAATGTACCGTATTTTCGGGACTATAAGTCGTGTTTTTTTTTTTTCATAGTTTGGCCAGGGGTGAGATTTATACTCGCGAGCGATTTATGTGTGAAATTATTAACACATTATTACCTGTATATCATTTAATTTCATTTCACATGTTATTTTAACCCACCTAAAGAAACTTAAAGGTAAATCCTAAAAGCTATTAGAATGCATTAATAATCTAAACGGTTATAATCTAATATTTCGTTAAATAAGTAATTAAAATAGTATGATAAAATGACAGTTTGACTGTCTATCAATCCATCTATACAAAATAGTGTACTGTTGCTTCAAGGTGCCGTGTCTGGCCGTGGTCTTGCATCATCAGCAAACCGCAGGCACGGAGCCGAGAGCGGAGGAGACGAACAGAGAGAGAATTACGACTGAATACAAACATACTTTTGGAGACTTGGAAACATTCTACATGGTCGGTGATAAATAAAAGACTTATTTAATCGATCTACGACCGTTTTGGTGATTTTAAAGTTATCTTGCCGTAACTTTCTTGTGTTGTATGGATGTTAGCTAAATGTTACCATCGTAGCTCGGTAGAAATGATGTGTACTAAGCGCACAATTTTATTAATTTGATTTATATGGACACATTTATTTGCGTTACGCAACAGAGACAACTTGGCTTCCGAGAGGGGGTGGTGGTTGGGTGGGGGGCGTTGTTTAATGTAACGTAAGCATACCGTTCAGCCTGTTGCTGCCTCGATTCTATTTTTATTTTAAATTGTTCATCATTTAAATTTTAAATGACGTGTTGGATTTTATCGAATACAATCCTCCCAAAATGCGACTTATACTCCAGTGCGACTTATATATGTTTTTTTCTTTTTTCTTATGCATTTTATGGCTGGTGCGACTTGTACTCCGGAGCGACGTAGAGTCCTGAAAATATGGTACATTAAAGTGGTCAACCCAATATGTAGTTAGTTGATGTAATTGTGGATCATTTTTAAAAGGAGAATGATAAACAAATGTACAAGTAGGAACAAATGCACACACCTGAAATACTTGAGGCACACCGTGAATGATGTTTACGCTGTGTGAGACAAAGTGGAAAAGATTGTTCTGCATGGATGTCAAGACTGAAACATGGTTCATAAACAGTAGCAATATTTGCCTGAAAATTATGTTTTCAAACAGATTTGTTAGCAAAACTGAGCTTTCACTAAGAGGTTGCACCTTTATTACTCCATTTCTTTCATTTCACTTTTCCCAGGGGCAGAACTGAAGCTTGGTCACACTTCAAATTTTGGCTTACAACAAAAAGCAAAAAAATGACCACGGGATAATCATAATTTGACAAACCTTTAAGTTTGAGCACTAGTAAGTCAAGGTACCCCTGTAAAAACCCAACTGTACACACTGCTTTATTTAGCTAACTGTATAAAACATACATATAGTATACTGTATAGTATATGCAAAACATTTTATACATGACCCCGATGGCCCGTAGCCAGTATGCTGCAGTGTTGGGTCACTATACAATACAATACAATACAATTTTATTTATATATCGCATTTCATAACAGCTAGAGCTGTAACAAAGCACTTAACAAACAATACAATAAATAGAACAAAAACAATAAAAGGCTGTGATACATGTATTCATACATATAGGTATAAATAATATATAAAATTATAAATAAATAAAGCCAATAAATTGACATAAAACACTATACACAATTGACACCGGAAAAGAGCCAAAAATGTCCGGTCTGATCAAAAGCCAGAGAAAACAAATGTGTCTTCAACCGGGTTTTAAAAATGGACACAGAGGGGGCTTGCCTCACAACCAATAGGAGGTCATTCCAGAGGAAAGGACCAGCAACAGAAAAGGCTCGATCCCCTCTGAGGCTCCGCTTGGTCCTCGGCACTTCAAGCAGCGCCTGGTCCGCAGACCTGAGGCTGCGGGAAGGTGCGTAGGAGTGGAGGAGCTCCGAGAGGTACGCCGGGGCGAGGCCATTTAATGATTTAAAGACAAATAGGAGAATCTTAAATTGAACCCTGAAATGCACTGGGAGCCAGTGAAGGGAGGCCAGAATTGGTGTTATGTGCTCGATCTTCCGAGCTACAGTTAGTAGGCGGGCAGCAGCATTTTGGACCAACTGGAGACGTTTGAGGGAGGACTGGCTGATTCCAAAATAAAGTGCATTGCAGTAATCTTGCCAAGATGTAACAAAGGCATGGATGACTGTTTCTAGGTGCTGATGGGAAAGGAGGGCCTTTACCTTAGCCAGCTGTCTAAGGTGAAATAAGCTCGATTTTGCAACAGCGCTGATTTGATGGTCCAATTTAAGATCACTGTCCATTTTAAAACCCAAGTTTAAGACTGTTGGCTTTAGTTATGAAGCCAGGGGGACCAGGTCAACAGGGTGGGATGGAGACGAGCCACTGGGACCGAATACCATAAATTCTGTTTTCCTTTCGTTGAAATTTAAGACATTTAGTGACATCCAGTCTTTGATGTCCTCTATGCAGGAAAAAAGTGGTCTTAAGGAGAAAGCCTCTTAAAAGTTGTGTGAAATGAAGTTAGCCTTATGTTGCGAGTTTTGGATAGCCCGATTGCTGCTAGCAGCATAGAGTCAGACCAGTGGCAGTGGAACAATGGAGTAAAACAAGACAGTGATTCAAAATGAAGTTTTTTCACCAGGCTAATTATGTCCAGTAACACACGGACAACAACTCTATGCTAACAAGAACCCTCCATCGCTTGATGCCGACAGCACAGTTTAGAGCTGGGCATTCCGTCTATTTGAAATACCGGTATGTCACTGATGACCCAATTTGCTCCGCTTGATTCTACTGGGAATGTAACTCTTTGTGCCTCTCCAGCCAGCTTGTCTGACTGGAGCCGCTGACAAGTTACACGCTGCTTATATAAGCCCCTTTCAGACAGACCAAACAGCCCCTGAACTTTGAGTTCCTGGTTGCAGGAGTTCCTGGTAATTAGGACTTGTGTGTGGTGGGCACTAGTTTGCGTTCACACAGAGCGACAGTGGACAAGGTAGTTTATTCAAATTGGTCAGCAGGGGAGGGAAGTAATTGACCACCCCTCCGTGCCTGTGCAGCTATTATGAAGTTCTTAAATATGGGATTTGAAATATTTTGTGTTTGCATGATCTCCATCCATCCATCCATTATCTGTACCGCTTCTCCTCACAAGGGTCGCGGGGCGTGCTGGAGCCTATCCCAGCTGTCTTTGGGCAGTAGGCGGGGGACACCCTGAACTGGTTGCCAGCCAATCGCAGGGCACACAGAGACAAACATCCGCACTCACAATCACACCTAGGGGCAATTTAGAGTATCCAATCAACTTACCATGCATGTTTTTTGGAATGTGGGAGGAAACCGGAGTGCCCGGAGAAAACCCACGCAGGCACGGGGAGAACATGCAAACTCCACACAGGGAGGCCGGAGCCGGGATCGAACCCACGACCTCTGAACTGTGAGGCGGACGTGCTAACCAGTCAACCACCGTGCCGCCGTTTGCATGATCTGTTTTTCTTAAAAAAAAAAAAAAAATAGATTGAAGTTTGGAAGAAAGAACAGTTTGAAAGTTTTTGTTTAAAAAAAACAAAAACAAATCAGTGATTTTTAAAACGAAATAAATTATTGGTTCTGGCCAATTTTGTCCACTAATTTGCTAATCACTGCCAGAGAGCGCGAGTGGAAGTCACTTTCTTGCACTCTGCTCTCCGGAATCATATCTCACTTCAGTCTGGTGCTCTCCTCCGAGCTCCGGAGCTCGTGCCTTCTGGCCTCCTCGAGAACGTGGAGCTCCTGCCTGCGCATGTCCATTTCCTCCATGAACATGGCCTGGCTTCTTTCTTCCATTTGTTCCAAGGCATCCTTGAAGAGGTTCTCTCTGTCCATCCTCCGCTTACCTTTAGGCATATGATTGCACAATGAGCAACTGTAAGTAATTTGCAACAACTGCTATATAATACACAATTTTGTAAAGTCTGATTTTATTGGTCATTTACCGGGACGGGCAAGAAAGGCAGTAGACGCTGGACGAGAAGTGCTGCTTCTACTGCAAGTTCTCACTGATCTCCTCATGTGAAACTGTCACATGTCCATCTAATGAGTAACAGCGAATGATTGATTGATCCAGCTATGAAGTAAAACACAAGTAGGTAAAAGGTTAGACGATATTGGCCAATGATATAATCAATGCATTGTATTTCATCTTGAAAATTGTATTAGCATTTTTTTAATCTGCAATTTTTATACATCATGCAATGCAGTTTCATCTAATCAATTTTTTGTTTTGTTTCCCTATACTGTGTATAACTTGTTTATATGACTACTTATGTGATGAGACAAAGCAGGTAAACCTTTTAGTTACGATGTGGACAGACCCTTACCTGTATACATCATTAAATACTCAGTAAAGTAACGGCAGCAGGAAAGAAAAATATGCCGCAAAAAGGGGAAGCGCTACAATAGGCAACGACCTAAATAAGTATTCATGGGATCATTTTGTATTTACCTTCGTCTATTGCCCCTGAATCGCACACGGCTTCCAGTATGCGGTTGCCGAGTCCTTTGTCCAGCACGCGTTGTATATCGGTGGCTAAGGGTGGCGTTGAGTCGCTCGTACCATTTGTAAACTTTTCTACTGTTTCCACTGCGACCATTGTGGTCCTTGAGTTTTCTGTACTCTTGATTTAGCTTCTTTAGCTTTGCACGGACTCGTTTTGTAGTGTGGTTAATATTCAGCATCTGATGAACTTTATCATTCCTCGTCGCTTAATGGTGGTTAGTTTTGCGTGACCAAATCAACACACCCCCAAGTTCAACCGACCAATCAGCGTTCGTCAGCACAGCGTGCCACTCAAAAGGTTCCGGCTAGGTAGCCCAAGTACCTAGTGGCTAGGTGGGACTCAGATAGTTCCTGGAGGAACTGTGCAGCCCCGGAACCGCAAACTACCAAGGTAGATACGGAAGTTCACGAATTAGTTCCTGCTTTATGAAAAGGGCTGTAGGGGACTTTTTCATCACTGACCTTCAGTGGATTGTGAAGGATGATAGCCTTGTTTGTTTTGACGAACTAGCCATCAGAAGAGCCAATGTCTTGCGGAGCAGGTGGAGGGGATACTGCATGAATTCCTCAAGGTTGATGGGCATATCCCTAATCTGTGACTTCATGAGCATCTCAAAGGCAAGGTTGCTCTTCTGTGGTACACAATCATCTGTAAACCAGACTAAACAAACGAGGAAGGATTAAATACAGCAAAGCTTTAAAGAATGCACTGCATTTTGAGTAATGCAATCAATGTGCACTTAGTTTAAGTTTCATTCATCATTATCCACCTTCCCATGTGCAGGCGTAAATTTGACCCTCTTTCTCCAGTGATACATCTACTTGATTTTAAGTTTTTGAGGCGGTCCAAGAATGAAGAAGAAAGAAATAAAGCTTTCTTGGTGAACTTCTCCTTGGCAGCCCTGCTTACAGCCTCGGCCTGCAGCATTTCAACATCAACCTGTGGATTGATTGGAGCTCCAGCTGCTAGAGAGTAGAGTGGGCTTGTCAGAGATTCTCCAGGTATTTGTGAAACCCTTGATGGCAGTGATGACTTGCTGCACTGACCCCGAAGACTTTATGATCAGCGCAAGGTTCAGCTCACGGTGCTTGACTGCCTTAGACATCTTTAGGGTCATCAATCATGCCACAAATCTCAAGAGTAAGTTCAAAGATCTGAGGGCGGGCAGAGGTTAAGATGGCGGCCACTCTGCACGTCGCTCCAATTCATTCTCCAAGTCCAAAAGGGGCACGTCATTGTATATCTATGGCAATGGTAACAGTGAGTTCAGCGGCATGATTAAGATCAAGCGAGTGGGTAGCAGTAAGCACATGGAAAAAAACTGAAGAAAGCATAAACTTTTCCACAAAATATAAACGAGTTCTTGCAACAACAAAAAAAACTTTTTTGTGCTTGTGTACACAAAACACACTCTTGCAAACTAGTGTACGAGGACATAGATGCACGAATTCCCGTCATGTCGAGCGGCATCATACAAATAGTAAGAAATAAGAATGATGTTGTTATTGTTAATGTTAGATCTTAATTATTCCCTGCTCGTACAACGTTGTCGTAGCAGGCTTCTCTTCAGCCACTTCTTTTATTAAATTATTGTTCATTCAGTGTTGTAGATTTTAATTCAGCACCATGACAAAGTATTTTGTTTAAAGTCACATGTATACATTGTATATCTGGCCAGATAATGAAATTATCAAGTTGAAGCAAAGCACTTCTTAAACGCTTTTGACACTAACAAAAATAATAATTTGTATCATATCCTAATGCGCTGCATTTTTATGATGGTATTGAAAGTGACAGTTGCTATTTTTAGACACCGTGGGATACTGTTTCACCGAAATATCACCCAACCCTAATGTGCTGTAAGAGCGAAGAAAATGGATGGATGAATGAATGGATGATGATTGCCATATCCTCATCATCTCTGACCTCAAAAACACTTGTAAGTCATATAATGTGTTAGAGTTCAACAGGACCACTAATTCCATTCCTTTCTACCTATATGTGCAATAGTAGTCATGTGTCAAGTTTTGCCACATAGCATTCTCATTGGGCAACAAGCACAGTTTAAGTGTTTGACATAAACGGCCAGACAGGAAAATCAATGTGTTAGCTAGAGGGCAGTCGAGCTTGAAAAGAACTGACATTGTTAGTGTCTAGAGGAGCCAGATGGACCTGCGGAACCACCTCAAAAAATCAGTACTTACACACATCAGTAAAGCAGTAAACCAATTTAGACTCTCTGTAAATCCTTATTTTTTTAATTTGTTTTTTGTTTTGTTTTCTCATGTTTTCAAATTCATGTTTGATTACACTGGTTTATAAACATTTCCAAAATGCAAGTACCTAAACTTTTCAATTTTTATGCGCTGATTCCGAATATGCCCTCGTTTTTTCTCTAGCACATCAGGTTTTCAAGTAATAATGCTTATATATTTAATTATGTGTCATCTTCCAAACTGCTTATCCTGTACAGGGTCGCAGGGAGGTGCTGGAGCCTATCCCAGCTGACAATAGGCGAAAGGCAGACTACACCCTGAACTGTTCGCCAGCCAGTCGTAGGGCACACACACAGATACCGTCACTGAGCGGGAACCGTAATATACTTGTATTTAGTAATATTTATTAATTACATTTTAAAATTATTGTCTGCCTCAATAAGTGACTTATGAGTAACCGGTGACCAGTCCAGGGTGCAGTCTGCCTTTTGGCCAAAGTCAGCTGGGATAGGCTACAGCTATCGTGAGTGGATTGACAGTTTAAGTGTCACCCAAGATAGCATTTAGCCAGGGGACACCACAAGAATATTTAAGATTCCGTTATAAGGCAATACAGCACTATTGTGTTTTATTGCAAAACATTTGCATTCTAATGCAATAAGTTTTCATTTTTTTATTGCATTATTTCACAATGGCTTTAAGTGTATGGGTGAGCTGGCATGGCCCATCAAGTATGAGGGATTTACGCTCTCGAGATGTCCCACATGCAAAGGAATAAGGTATCTACTAAATGTTAATAGTTAATTAACAAAACAAAATTGCCAGCCACCTTTTTTCCTTGTCAGTGAAATAGGCTACACTAGAGGGCAGACTATGAGTGTGAGTACAATGTTACTACAGGTACCGCACATGAAAAAGAGCACTCTACAGTGTTGTGCAAGCAAATAAAGGCGGCTCCATGTTATCGCAGAAGAGAACAGTGGTCTTTACTTTTCAAAAGAATTCAACAGAACACGTCACTCGGTACTTGACCTGGTTAGGGTTGAATCCACTTTTGTCCTTGCTTTGTCTGTCCTTTTAAAAAATATGTCATCCTCCGTCCCCAAAATGGACAGACAGAATGCCCATGTCTGGGCTGAGCAGGCAGCATAAGATTTAGAAAAGTAAAAGTAAAGGAAAAGCAGAAACTACAATTCTCAAGTTGCAGCATAATCAGTGTGCTGCTACACCACAGGTTTCCGAATGAAGTCATAAAATCTTCTCATCTCCTAACTTAACCACTTGTATGTCCTTCTAATGAGAACCGTGAGGCTTGCAATCAACTAATTAATGGCTATACTAACACAGATACAACAATTCTCCAGTTTAACAACTTTTCATGAATCAGACTAAGACGTCTTGTAAGAGACTTTTTCTTTAAACAGCCTTAATGAAGGCTAATGAAAACTGTGTTTTCAAAACATTCAACTGAGCCATTAAGAGAAAGAAAAGAAAGACCTGGCACTCACAGCAACAAAGGCCAACCAGCATTTTGGCACCTATTAAATGATTCTTTTTCTTGTTTTCAATTGAAATTTGATCAGTCTATTCTTCACAATGATGACATGATGGCTGTGTAGTCAATACATCTTGAGGCAATGGAGGCATAAATCAATAGGCTCATGAACTTTTATACTGTTTATGAATTTCCTATTATTTTCTCAATGGATATGAGACATGAATGACATCACAGATGCTCAGCGCTCAGATAACGACCAATCATGGCTCAGCTTCAGAAAACAGGTGAGCTGTGATTGGCCGTTACCTGAGCTCTGAGCAGTTGTGATGTCATTTTCAGTCGACAGAAGTAATAAAATGGCCGGAATCAGAGATAGCTAAAAACGGGTAGATTAACTGTTATTCCCCAAACAGCATATTTATCAGAATGCCTTGTTTCAACTAGTGGGCCTGCATAGAACATATTCTTGAAAAAAATGTGTTTGGGGTGACTTCCGCTTTAAGCAGAAGCAGCTAGCCAGCGACAGCTAAGGCTGGTTCCTAATGCTCCTAAACACCTTGCAAAGGTGCTCCTAAGTCATTACTAATGGCCTGCATGATGGCGAATAAGATACATTTCTGACTAGTATCATACTCACGAAGGGATGACAAGAAAAGACGGCGTAGCCATGCTAATTGCTAGGCTAACTCAAGAATGACACGGCGAGTGCGTTTTGCAATTAATTGTGGGTGACACTTCACAGATGTCTGGCTGGAACCTCGTTGAAGTGGAGAACATCCCACTTTGAATAATTAAATGGCAGGACAATTAAGAATTGCCTGAATTGTTGAGAGAAAATCATACACCCCAAATTGAACCGGAACCGGAAATGAATTAGCTTCCGTCACAGTGTATCTCAGCCAGGAGGAATGGCCTAATGTTAAAAGTATATTTGTATTAGGGTGTAACGGTACACTAAATCACATTTCGGTTCTGTTTGTTTTTTTGGAAATTTGGTTCGGTATATTTTCGGTACAAAAAAAAAAGATTTGTTTTTTTTAAATATGTTTATTTTGAAAAGATGACAAGTAAATGCTACATTTTTTAGAAAAAAATAATTAAAAGCGAACCATTCGGGTGATATTCTAAGAAATTACACCAGAATAAAAAAATTCACTAACAATAAAGATCTCTTAATTTAGTAAATTATTAAGACACTAAAGTCTTTAAACACTCAGCAGCAAACGCCTATGCCAAGTTGTCTTTACAGTACATATATACACTTTTTGTGATAAAATAAATACATACAATAACAGTTACAATTATTGCTAACTGTATTAAAACTCTTTTTATAATGAATTTTTTTTTTAAAAGTCTTTGTTTTTGTATACACTTTTTAGGCATTGAAATCTTTGAATGTTCAAGAGCATATTGTAACGAATTGGGTTATCTGTGTTGTGGTCGGATTTATGTGTTGCTGAGTTGTGATGTTTCCGAGGTGCATGAATGCATCGTACGGCAAGCGAGTTGAGCAGCGGAGAAAGAAGAGCAGAGCGTGAGCAGTTGTACTTGGATTTATAAAAACGTGATTATCAAACTACGTCTGACGGCATGTTCCTGGAAGACGCTACAATATGATAAATCTCGCTATTCAAGTTTGACGTTTTTGCTCCCTCGTTTGAGAAACATTCCCAGTCGGATGATGCCGTGCATGTTAGACGTGCTAGCCGCAACATAGCTGCCCATCTCATGTAGCAATGTTGGCACACAACTTTCGGACTTATCCACGCACCTTTCCCCATTGGCGTTGGGGAACAGGAAAGCCAGAAACTTCCCAAACAGGAGACCGCAGTGTACGTGGGGATCACCGAGCTCTGGCCCTCACTGTTGTGCCGCTACTCTCGTCTCTCGCGCGCAACAGTCAGCGTCTGTGCGTAAGCTCGCTCTAATGAGTGGACCGAACCGAACGCAAGTGGACCGAACCAAACATGCCATACTGAAACGTATTAATACACCCGAGTGTACCGTTACACCCCTAATTTGTATAGTCTGCAATATTATATTCATAATTTATCATTAAGGTTATTTGTTTGTTTTCACACGAGTCCATCCATCCATCCATTATCGATACCGCTTATCCTCACAAGGGTCGCGGGGCGTGCTGGAGCCTATGCCAGCTGTCTTCGGGCAGTAGGCAGGGGACACCCTGAATTGGTTGCCAGCCAATCGCAGGGCATACAGAGACAAACAAACATCCGCACTCACAATCACACCTAGGGGCAATTTAGAGTGTCCAATCAACTTACCATGCATATTTTTGGAATGTTGGAGGAAACTGGTGTACCCGGAGAAAACCCACACAGGCACGGGGAGAACATGCAAACTCCACACAGGGAGGCCGGAGCCGGGATCGAACCCACGACCTCTGAACTGTGAGGCAAACGTGCTAACCAGTCGGTCACCGTGCTGCCCTTTCACACGAGTCCTAATTTTTTTTTATTTTGCCCTTTGAGGTCTGCACAATAAATGTTCTCAAAATTACATTACAGCAGAGCTTTTTTTTTTTTTTATGAATATAACTTGGCTCCTAGACAAGAAAATCAAGTTTGCTGCTATGCACAATGTGAATTTAAGAAATAAAAACTGTTGATTAGATATATACTGTATATAAAAAAAAGAAAACCAACTGTTCAGTCATTATATTATCATATTTTGTTGTTTAATAAAACCATTGCTTCAGTTGAAAGTTACTCCTCAAATTAAGTCATTGATTAACAAAACGTATCTACAAAGAAAAAAACTATTTCAAGCCTTGCAAGTCGGAGGTATGTATGTGTGTATGCGTGTGTTCACGTGTGATAGTCTTGTTGAGAAGCTCATTTGGCAGAGCTGTTAGGAACCGCAGGCGGGAGTCAGTAAAGTCCCTTCATCCAGCTGACACAACTTAAAAAACGTATAAAACAACTGTTTGTCTGAGATCAGGTATCTTTTGTCCTGAAGAAAAATGCACTGTTTTTCAGCCCAACCGTGCGATCTTGCGATAAAGGCTCCTTTCAGAGCACATGTCCATCATCCAGCAATTTTAGGTGGTACATTGTGTTTTCTCCTTAAAATGTACTTGCCACACTTGCATGGATTGGATTCTCCCCATGCGTGTCATTTGACTATTTCTGATTATTTATAGATATAGTACCCAAATATCTGGCTGATTATGTTTATTGTTAAAACAAGCTAGCTGTTGTAGTCATACAGCAAAGGATTTGGGATCCATGAATTACAATATTTTTCATGCAACATTTCATGGAACATTCACTGAATGTAGCAAGGAGTGAGTGCAGTAGTCAGTACGTTAAGGCTGCATTCACAATAATTATGTGCAGTCTGGCCCGAAGCATAAAATGTACATATTTTATATCACGCATTTGGTTCTTGTTCACTAAGACTTCACACTAGCATTTTTAACCAAAAACAGTTGCCAATTAAAGGCATGTACAATGCCTTTGCACCATTAGCCTACAGCATTTTGAAGATTGTTTCTTATACACCACTACCGTTTAACCAATACAATTTAAATACTGTAAAACAATGTGACTGAAGTGTAGACTTCAACTTTAACTTAAGATGTCTAATTTTCATTTCATTTTATTTCAACTCCTTAAAATAATGACTCCCCAGTTATACAAACCCCAGTTTTCAGCAACTAGCATAGGGCTGAGAGAGACAACGCATGATCTACTAAAGAATTGCCGCTCACATTACTGTTTGAAGATAATGCAGACTTAAAATATATGCATGAGGAATTATAACAGACATTCTCCCAAGTACAGATTTAGGGTCCCCGACCCACTTATGTTTAAATCTCAGTATACAAGCTAGTTAAGAGAAGACCTGGTACTGGCTAATACAAATTAGTACATACAAGTTAATACAAGCTACACAAGTTGAAGGTCACTTGCTCTCTCTTCAAGTTAAGTCAAATTTATTTATACAGTCACAGAAAGGTTTCAAAGGGCTTTTCACATCTGACTTCCTCCCAATGTATAAAACAAAGTGTTTGCTGACTTCTTCTGCGCCTGAAGGGGCCATCATTTGGAGGCTGAAACAGTCCACAAGAAGCTTGATAATAACTGAACTAATGTTGTTGCATGAAGCCCAGTGTAAATGTGAGGAGTTGTATTAAGTTCATTTTGTCTTCCATTTTATCTTTATTTTGGTTGGTTCATATATAACAGACAATCGTGATTTTAGGTCATTTAATTATCAGAGTGTCACTGGTGTGGTTGTGACGCGTCTTTATCAGCTGATATTCCATGAGGGCTGATGAAGACGGAAGTACACGCCGAAACATGTCAGGTAATTAAACGACCTAAAATCACGATTGTCTGTTATATATGAACCAACCCAAATATAGATACATGTGAGGACTTTGACTGGCAGCAGTATTGTGGTGTCAGTTTCCCAGGGAGCCCTCTCTGTCAATGTAAACTGGAGTTCTTCTTTATGACCAGAGCTCTGTCAAAAATAGGGGACAGCTCTGGCGCAGGGAGACAATATATGGGAGCTTTTTTCACATAAAACATGTCTTTCAACTACACAACTGTGACTGTGACAAATTGTCGCTCGGTCAGTCCATCTACCTTTCTTCTGACTAGAACTCCAGCACAGGGTAAAAGATACTGGTCAAATTTGAGCATGCCCTGGAATTCCAGCAGAGACGGAGTATCACTGTGTGGGCACGGCAAATCAACAGCAATTCATCTTTTGTGATGTGACATAGATGACTGTCGATAAACTAGCAAATACTGCCGCAGAGTTTGGAGCTGGCAACAAAATTCCAAGGCACATCACCCAGCACAATGTACAGGGTGCCCACAAAGTCTCATTACTAATTGAATGCCACCAGAGCGTGCACGAGATGCTGCTTATTATCAGCACAGCCTATCCCAGCTGCTTCCTCACAACAGATTGATTTCCCCTGTAACTATTAGTGTGTGATAAACATCTACAATTAACATAATTTTAAATTACAGATATTTTACCCTCAACCTAACCCTGAGGAAACACTGCTCTGCTTTGTGCTCTGGACTCTGGTGCTCAAAAGTTGAAACGGAAGTTGCTAACTGTTCAAAATAAAGTCTTGAGGCAAGGGCTTGTCGATGTTACAAAAGTAAACATTTTTTTGAGATTAAAAAAATACTCTTTTTTTTCCAAATCAAAGATAAATGGGCGTAGGGGGTGTTTTAATAACACAATAAGAACAAGAAGGCCTTTATTGATCCCACACTAGGGAAATTTTCATCGTCACAGCAGCAAAGATATAGGTCACACAGAGACGGCGGCATAACGTAGCCGTTAATGTATAACATTAACAGCAAACATTCAGAATCAAAAACCAATGTAAATATATGCAATAACCATGTGTATATACACATGTATATACACACCAACATAAATCTACATATAAAGTATGAAGAAACACTTATTTAGCCTGCACATAGTACAGAAGAAAAAAACACTTTAAGTGACAATGCTGCAGTAAAATACAAGGAACAGTATTGGATAAGAGTAAGAATATAGTAGTGGGGAATTTTGAGTATTGCACAATACAAGATCAGGTGCAGGACTGCACAATTGCACTAATGTCCGCCAGATTATAGAGACTACCCGATGTTCTTGTTAAACAGTCTGACAGCAGCAGGCAAGAAGGAGCGGCGGAATCTCTCCTTTGCACAGCAAGAATGTAACAGTCTGTCGCTGAAGGAGCTGTGGAGTGCTGTTAGAGTGCCCTGGAGGGGGTGGACCGGGTTGTCCAGTATTGATGACAGTTTAGCCATCATCCTCCTGTCCCCCACTGAGACCACCGAGTCCAGGGAGCAGCCGAGGACAGAGACTTGAGACAGAGACTCCCTCTTGACCAGTTTGTCGAGCCTCTTCTTGTCCCGGGCCGAGACGCCGCCTGCCCTGGAGACCACTCCCTGGAAAATGACCGATGCATAAAAAGACGAGTCATAAAAGTTCCTGAGGAGTGTCCCCTGAACCCCAAAAGTTCTCAGTCTCCTGAGTAGGAAGAGTCTGCTCTGACCCTTCCGATAGAGAGCGTCTGTGTTGTCGCTCCAGTCCAGTTTATTGTTCAGATGAACACCCAGGTACTCTCTCAACATCTGTTCCCCGGATATTCACTGGTACAGGTGCAGAGTGTTGGCGCCTACAGAAATCCACCACCATTTTTTTGGATTTCCCCGCACTGATCACGAGGCGGTTCTGGTGGCACCAGTCCACAAAACCCTGAGTAAGTTCTCTGTACTCCCGGTCGTCTCCGTCTGTGATGAGGCCAACAATTGCAGAGTCGTCAGAGAACTTCTGCAGGTGACAGGTAGGGGTGCTGTAGTTGAAGTCCGAGGTGTAGAGGGTGAACACGAAGGGAGCCAAGACAGTTCCCTGCGGCGCCCCCGTGCTGCAGAGGAGCACGTCAGACACACAGTCCTGTGTCCTCACATACCGTGGCCGGTTTGTGAGGTAGTCCTGGATCCACGTGGTGAGGTGGTGGCCCACTCCTGCCCGCTCCAGCTTGTCTCACAGTAGGGTGGGCTGGATGGTGTTGAAAGCACTGGAGAAATCAAAGAACATGATCCTCACAGTGCTCCCTGCCTTCTCCAGGTGGGAGAGTGAAGTGTGGAGGAGGTAGATGATGGCATCATCCACGCTGATACCAGGCTGGTATGCGAACTGCAGTGGGTCCATTGAGGAGCTCAGCAGGGGGCGCAGGTGGACGAGGACCAGTCTCTCCAGGGTCTTCATCAGGTGAGACGTCAACTCCACTGGTCTGAGGCTGTTGAGCTCCTTCGGGTGGGGTGTCTTTGGCACCGGGACCAGGCCGGATGTTTTCCACAGCTGGGGGACTCTGCAGAGCTTCAGGCTCAGGTTGAACATGTGCTGGACAATTCCACACAGCTGGTCTGCGCAGGATTTGAGGAGCTGGGGGCTGATGCCATCTGGACCCGCTGCCTTTCTCGCCTTCATCTCCTTCAGCTGGTTCTTCACCTGAGATGTTGTGAGGGCCAAGGCTGGGCAGGAGGGAGTGGTGGCTGTCTGGTGTAGCTAGGAGCTGGAGACTGTGGGGAAAAGAGGGTAGGGGGTGACACTCACAGCAGTGGGAGTAGAGGCTGCAGCAGGAGAGACTTGAGAGCGGGCAGGCATTTGATTGAACCTATAGCAAAAGCGGTTCAGCTCATTTGCCCACTGCAGGTCCCACCCGTTCTTGGGTTGTCCATGGCCTGAGATGGTGTTCAGGCCCCCCCAGACGCCCCACGGCATTATTTAACTGCAGCTGCTCCTCCATGTCTTCCTGTAGGACCTTTTCCCCTCTCTGATCCTCCTCCTCAGTTGGCGCTGCACAATCTTCCGCTCTTCCCTGTTCCCCGACGCAAAAGCCCTTCTCCTTCAGGAGAGCTTTAATGTCAGGTGTGATCCAGGGTTTGTTGTTGGAGAAACACCTTACTGTCCTAGTGGGTATGATGTTCTCCATGCAGAAATTTATATAGTCCGTAACAGTGTCCGTGAGACTATTAATGTCTTCCCCATGAGCGTCGCTGAATACTTCCCACACAGTTGTGCTGAAACAGTCCTTTAAGGCCTCCTCGGCCTCTCCAAACCATCTCTGAACCGTGCCGGTCACAGCTGGCTGCCTGCGGACCTTGGTTTGTACACAGGCTGGAGAGCCACTACGTTGTGATTAGCTTTGTGATGTGTATGCCTCCTTGGTGTTGGCCTAGAAAAGGTCCAGTGTTTTATTGTCTCTGGTGTGGCAGGTGACATACTGTGTGAATGAAGGTAGGATTGAAGTCACCAGACATGAGTAGCAGGGCATTTCGGTGCTGTGTTTGTAGCCTGCTCACAGCTGCAGTCAAGACATCATTGGCTGTATCATTGTTGGCAGAGGGCGGGACGTACATGGTCACCGCGATCACATGACTAAACTCTCGTGGGATATAGTATGGTCTCATGCCGACAGCTAACAGCTCAATGTCCCTACTGCAGAGCTGCTCTTTAATTGTGATGTGCCCAGGATTACACCATCTATCGTTCACAAACACAGCCAGCCCTCCTCCTTTTCTCTTACCACTCTCCAGCGTCCTGTCCGCGTGTAGGATTTGGAAGCCGTCCAATTCTACGACCGCGTCCGGCGTTAGCGCTGTGAGCCACGACTCTGTGAATAGCATCAGGCTAGCCTCCCGGAAGTCCCTCTCATGCCGCGTTAGCTCGTCCATCTTGTTGAGGAGAGATCTAACGTTCCCTATGATAACAGACGGGAGGATGGGACGGTATCGTCTCCTCCTTACCCGGCGTTTAACCCCCGCCCGAGATCCCCGTCTGTTCCTCCTCAGTTTGCGGGGGATCAAGCAATCAATCACATTTTATTTATATAGCACTTTTCATACATAAAAATGCAACTCAAAGTGCTGTAAAACATCCAAAGCAAAACATAAAAAAAAAAAAATCCGTTCACGCCCTCCCTCCCAACAAACCCAAGACAGATATCCATTAGTACATCAGCACTCATTCACACACACCCACACAAAGTGCACAACCTGATAAAATGTGTTAAAAAGACATGACAAGGCACAGAGAAACCATATGAAGAAAGGGTACCCAAGGGGAGCTCTCCGCGCCGAGGGGAATGACAGCCCACGGCCACAGGGGCACCACCACCATAGAGACCCCAGCCTGGATTAGACAGGCGGACCCCACACAAAGTGTAAAGGCCGCCGGCCACCCAGACCCAAGGAGTCCCTGCGATGACAGCCCCCGCGGGAAGGGCAGCCACCCCGCCCTCAACGCGGAGGCCCCCCCATGAGGGAACACTGGAGCTAAAAGCTGACAACGGCAAAGAGCAACAAAACTAAAAGACAGAACAGTAGTATAGTCTTCGAACTAAAATCAGTAAGATAAGATAAAAATAATCTTCAATCAAAAGAAAAGACAAATTATTTAAAAGTTGTTAAAAGCCAAACTAAAAAGGTGTGTCTTGAGCTTCCTCTTAAAAATATCAACAGTCTCTGCAGACCTGACGTCCTCTGGCAGGCTATTCCAAAGGTGAGGACCAAAATGGCTGAATGCAGCCTCGCCATGCATTTTGGTCCTCACCCTTGGAATAGATAGAAGGCCGGCGCCAGAGGACCTCAGGATCCGCGAGGGTTGGTATGGTAAAAGAAAATCAGATCAATAAGATGGCCCAAGACCATTAACACATTTATAAACTAATAAAAGTACCTTAAAATCGAGCCTGAAACACACGGGTAGCCAATGCAGCAATTTCAAAACTGCCGTAATGTGCTCCCGCCCTCTGGTTCTCGTCAGCACCCGAGCGGCTGAATTCTGCAGTAGTTGCAATAGTGAAATGCTCTTTCTCTGGAGGCCAGAGAGCAGGGCATTACAGTAATCTAAACGACAGGAAATAAAAGCATGCATCAGCACTTCTGTGTTAGCCTGAGAAAGAAACGGGCGGACTCTGGCGATATTCTTAAGGTGATAAAAAACAATCTTGGTTACATTTTTAATATGAGGAATAAAACTGAGCACAGAGTCAAAAATGACGCCAAGGTTCTTCAAACAATGTGAGGGATTAAAAACGTGTAGTTTTGGTAAAAGCTTCTCTCTCTGACCTTCGGGACCGATAACTAAAACCTCAGTTTTGCCCTGATTGAGCTGTAGGAAAGTATCTGCCATCCATGACTTGATATCTAAAATGCAATTTAAAAGGGTATCAATGGGTCCTGTGTCATCAGGAGGCACGGCAATATACAGCTGTGTGTCATCAGCATAGCTGTGAAAGCTGATGCTGTGTCCCCTGATGACATCCCCAAGGGGAAGCATATAAAGATTAAAAAGTAGGGGGCCTAAAATCAAACCATGGGGAACCCCACATTTAATTTCATGGGTTTTGGAGGAACAAGTATCCATACTTGCAAAGAAATATCGGTCTGTGAGATAGGAATAAAACCAGTTAAAAACAGTGTTACAACACAATACAAATTAGACTCCACTTTTCCAAACTGACGTCAACGCACCGATGTAAGTCTGTAGCTCGAGGACTTTACCTACAAAGTATTTGCTTGATAATAAAATGAAAAAGATACAGATATTAATTGTTGTTTTGGGGAAGGATCATTGATGATGTTTTTCACAGATTTTATAACAGAAAAGTGTGTATATTGTGTTAATGTATAATTTTTGGCCTCATTGACTATCCACTTGGGTCGATAAAAAATACAAATAAAAAGCTTTAAAGTGAAGTGGAAAAAAAAAATACGATTTTTGTATTTTTCTATATTACTTTGTTTAATATACAGTAAATACTGTAAATATAAAGTGCTTTCCATTCGTTTCAGTGGTCAACGCTGATTTAAAAAGATACATCTGTGTCGGTTTACAAAATTTTTCTCCTTCATTTAATGTTTTTTATGCAACTCGCCATTAAAATGTCTCATCTCCCACTGGAGAAAAAATGATTGGTGCCGAAGAAGGGTGAAATATGTTTGCAAATCCGATATTTCCTTTAGTATTTATAGGTAGTTTCATAGTATTAGTGCAACTCAGCACAGTGTATTGTGTTTTGGTTCCATTTTAAAATGCACTAAACATTCAGCAATAAAATATTTACGTCCACAATTCAATTTCAATTACTGGAACTCCACTAAAAACCAGTCAGGAATGCTGGTACAACCTGCATAGTTTAGTACAAGTTCAATGTACTATCATCTTGTCTTTATTCTTTTGTACAATACCTTAAAGAATTCTAGCTGTAAGATACTGATAGTCATATAAGAGCAGCAGCTTGATGATGCGATTATGCCGCAATTTACATATGATCCGATTAGTCAACCAATCGCAACTCCTGTTGGTGAATAGTCGACTAGCAAAACAATCTTTTGTGACAGCCCTACTTGACACTTGAATCTGGGATGGAGTAAATCGTTACATCCAGGACATTTACAGTGGATCTATTAAAATAATTTCCAGAGAAAACATAATGGGGTATGCTGAACAGGTAGAGGTTCTGATGATACTGCAGTGGACTTCGGTGGTGGTTTACAAAGTGCTGCAGCTGGGCTGATTTGCTCAGAATGAAGAAACTACAAAAGAAAAAGAGATCATTGTTAATAGGATTCCGATTTTTATATCATGCAACCACTTGTCAAAATAAAATTGAGTAAGTTCAACATTTTATTTCAGTGTACTGACAAACTATAATTTGATGCATATAAAACACACAGTGACATTTCATATATTTTTCTAGGAATACACAATCACAAGTTTGCCCAATGGGGCGGATTCATAATTTGCTCTTATTATGCATACTAGATGTTAAATAGAGATTCAACTGTTCTACAACTAGGTACCAATGAAGGCTGCTGGTGGTTTGGATATGCCAGAGTTACCGTGGAGATGTAGAGTGAACTCCCAGTCAGCCCTGTTTTAATGTTAAGCCACCTGCATTAAAGCCGACTCCGATGAAGCTGACGTGTGTGCATATATTTATTAATATCCCAAGATATTAGACTACCAACTCATAAAAATATTCACAACACACACCATCTCAGTGTCTACAAACACGGTATACTGTATACTGAACTGTACTGAATATGTAATATTTGTACCAAAAAGCATGTAAGGACAACAACACTCAGTAAGATGTTAAAGCGGATAAACCTCACTTGTGTCATTACATTTCAGTTCGCAATATAACAAAATAGCCCTCTGTGATATGTCTTCACTATACAAGAAATTATGCGCAACATTTTTTCTTTTGCATTAAACATTACTTTTTTTTTTTTTAGTTCTGTGAGAATACTTAAATTAATAAATAAAAACGGAGCGACCAATTTAGTAAGAGCTATTAAAAGTATCCATACAATACATTTTTGTTGACGTGCTAAATTGTTCGTACATAGACAGATACTTTGAGAACAGAGCTACATTAGCCAGGTACCAGAGCTGGGCACTTGACCCTTTCTTGCCGATCCGGCCGCGACCCTCCACCCTTGACCTGGGTACCCTTACGGCCGCGACCCTCCGGCCATATTCAGAAACATTGTCGGCCCCCGGCCCGTTCCTCCCCCCCAAAAAAACGTCCGTGATTGATGTCGCCGCGGGAGAGATGCTAACGGCAGAGGCTTTTTAAAGATCATTAGCTGGCTAATTTACAATTGGAACCCGCTGTGGACATGCTTCAAATGCGCCAGTAGTACTTACCCAACTGCATGTGCTTACTTGCATTGCGAGTCCCGGGGTTGGATTTGTCGTATTGTATGTATAATTATTTGGGTCCAACAGAAGGCCAGAAGTTGCAGTCAACAAGTTACTTATTTTCCACACTTCCACTCCTTCACACTTCCCTGCCTTCAAAATAAAGGCATACCAGCAAACCACTATACACAGCAGGTTTGCTACGGTGTATTTCCGGAAGTAGGGAAGACGAGACAGATGAAGTGCATGAACTCCACCTTGATGTGCCGGCGTGATCCTTGAGTACTGCGCGCAGCTTGACTATACTTGTGGACACAAGTTGTTTTGAAACAGTTATTTTCCAAGTCGGGGGGCGTCGCTTCAAAAAGACAGCGACACCAATGGATATCGTGCCTGCTACAACCATAATGGGACAGAGATGACTAGATGATGCATTTAATTTTATTGCGAAAACGATCTGGAAGATGGTGGCTCAGGGGGAACGTGGGTGAGTAGCTTCTTTTTCTACATACGCCGCTGCCAAACTAGTTTGCTTTGCAGCAGCAATGAGCTGTGTGGTGCATTCTCTCCTCCGTGTGGGAAACTGTATGTCATCGCAACATGTGACATAATGGACCGATCAGAGCAGCAACAATTCCTGATCTGAGCGTGGCATGTGTCGCTGACCTGTCGCCAACAGCACAATGCGTCGCTCACGTGAATCAATGTGGCAGTTGTCGCTCGCGCCAACGAGGGAGTAGAAAGAAGGCTAAAAAGAAGCCTTTCACTGAGTAGGCTGAGATGAAATTTGGCCGCCTCGCGAGCATGTCACACGCATGAGGACCGATTAGTGGGCCGGACTAAAATCCACTTCCAGCCATGCTTAGTCCAGCCCTTTTTCTATAATTTGTAAGCCAACACCCCGCCCCTAAAATGGGCATCCGGCTGGGCCGGAGGGTCCGACCGGTCCGGCCCAGGGACGGACTGCCCAGCTCTGCCAATTACTAATGCTAAAAGTGAAACGCATAATTAGATTGCAATCTATTGCTAGTCCAAAGCTATTATTTGAGACAGAACGACGTTATGAAATACATATTAATAAATTGGATATACACGTTGCTGACTTTACCTGCTGTGAAGATACGTCTCCTGAGCCGCTGGAAGCGCCGTCCGATCCGCTCGCGTTCGCCATCTTTGTTTTCTTATCTACGCATGCGCAGGGAGAAGAATCGCGGATCGATTAGCTCCCCTTGGGACCTGCCTGTGTTCTGCGTGACATCATCCTAATTTGCATGTTGTGCAGATTCGTCCTCTCACAAAAGTGATCCGTATCCTCAGCTGGCAATTCGTGCGTAGTGAAGATTCGTAGTCGTAGAGGCGAGAGTTGTATTCACAAAACAGTGGCACTCACAGTTTTTATTGGTACTCACAAGAAAAGAAGTTAAACCCTCACAATTTTAATTCGTACTCACAAAAAAAGTTCAAACCCTCACAATTTTAATTCGTACTCTCATGTAAAGAAATCAAACCCTCACAATTTTAATTCGTACTCACAAATTATTACTATTATTATTATTACGGATACGAATCGTTAATCACGCATATGCCTTTTTGACAGCGATCTTACTCCAGACACCTGCTCCCCTTCTATTGTACTTTGCCTTTTATCAGCACCCTGCAGCCTTAGCAGCCAAACACTGCGCTGTATATTGTTAGATTTTGGATGTGGGGCTGGGATGCTGGTATTTCATGGACAGCTGTGACAGCTGACATTTTCCGAAAACCAGGGCAAAGCACTACCATGGGAGACACAGACTGGGAGAGGGGTGAGTGATAGACATCATTTATAATGGAAGTTGACTGAGCTCAAAACTTCATCAACAGGTTGAATTTAAAATTTAACATTGTATATTATGGAAAATTTACCTTTTGATGTTTGTATACAAATAGTTGGGTCTCTGGAGTGCCTGCTCACCCATCAAATATGAAACTCAACTACCCAGTAAATCTTAAATTAAGCAAGTTAATAGTTTATTTAGATTATCTTTCTGAAAATGCGTCTGTCAGTGAGCCATTCTGCACATCCACCCCATTGTTACAAAACAAATATGGAGATATAGGTTGGATATGAGTTAATTAGCCAGTGAGTAAGGAGAGTTGTATTGACTTTTCTGGGGTTCACAGATTAGCTTCTAATAAACAACACTTACTTGGGTGCTCTGTAAAGTTTTTGACCAAGTGGGGAGCGGCGGTTGTTTGTGTTTGACAATTTGTCCACGTGCCAAAAAATGCTTTTATTGTCATTAATGCTACGTTCACACTGGCCGCTATTTTAACCATTCGCACGAAGTGATCCCACACAGTCTGTGCAGACGGCGCGCTGTCGCGCGAAAAGGCTACAACGGCAAGCAACAGGAAGGTGGGTGTGGCGCGACATGAACTAGAAGAACAGGCAAAACACCGGGCATTGTATTATTTGCATACCATGATTACGTATAAAGTCATACTACAAAATATAATACGTCACTGTTAAAGTAGTGCATGGTGTAATTTTTGTTTAAATAAATAGATATAATATTTTTTAAATGTTTTATTTATTCATTCAGTCAATCATCTGAAATTGAAAATATAAATATAGTACTGAAAAAAATGAGTCTGATTGTAAACTTGTTGCAAACATTGGAACAGGGGCGACAGTGCGCTGGACTTGGGATGGGCCAACCTGCCTTCCAGCCTACTGGCGAACACACACATACCTGCCTCGCCCCCTTTTCGCTCAGATTGAGCAAAATCGAACCACCGTGACAAAATCGCGTCACAGCTGTGAAGCCAAAGCCAATTAGTGTCCAGCATCTATTCAGCAAATGAAAGACAAGCTGAATGTCTGTTGGCACCCGTGAACTTTTCAATCCGTCCTGCAACAGAAAGTGCGAGAACCAGCGAAGGAGTTGATTCATCTTGTCAGTGTATTTGCATTTCTTGATTACAGCTGTCGGTTGTAATTTATGTGCACCAAGTTTGACATTGCACAGCGCACAAAAAACAACCACAGGTGATACCAATTCACTGATTGTCTGACTGACTAGCGGCTTTTTGCTTGAGGGATCTAGATATATCTTTCCACTTGTAAAATAGTGTGTTGCTTATGAAATCCATGCAGTCATCCATGTTTCAGAAAATGTTATTATGTTTATTAAATTAACACATTTTCAACTCTTACAAAAAAAGCGCAGAGCTGAAGGTCTCTTTCAAATAAATTAAAAAGTTGAACTTAAATCATCCATCTAGCAATCAAAAATGTCTTAATTTAAACACACAGTGGAAAAAAGAGCACCATTTCACTGAACATTGAAAATACATTTTTGCAAAATAACTGCCTGAATATTTATTTTACCTGGTTAATCCTACTTCTGCTCTTGAACCTCTGCGCACAGTGCAAATCAGGGCTGTAGGAAGACACTTTCCTGCTGCCGTCTTTTTTGAAAAAGATTTTTTTGTGTAAGCGTGAGGGCTGGGACGATAATTCGATATCAATATGCATCGCGATAGTCGGATGATCGATTTCAATAGAAAATGGTATCGATAAACTATCGATCTAATCAAATAAAACAATGGAGCAGAAGGACCCTCAGCCTTTCGACCTATCACGGCCCAACTAAGTAAATGTAAAACTTACGTCATCAAACTCCCTCCCTTTTAGGAGATCCAACCTGAGGCTCACGCATCACGCATGAGCACCGCTGAGCTGGCGTGAGTCAAAACAAACAAACAAACAAAAAACGGCGTGCGCGATGAAACGAGCGTGAAGAAATCGTTGATGAGAGGGAAGGTGCCGTCACGAGTTTGGAAGTATTTTGGCTCTTTTAAGTCTTGCGTCAGAAGACTGACCCTGTCTGTAAACAAAATGTAACCAATTTATTTTATCTGAGCCAATCTCATCCAATATAGCACAGCAACATCAAGCAACAGGCATCAACCTAACCTGTTTTCTGAATCTGAGCAGTGATTGGTCGTTGAGAGCAGTTGTGATGTCATTTTCAGTCGACAGAAGACAAAATGGCCGCACCCGGAGATGGCTAAAAACTAGTGTATTAACACTTATTCCGCAAACACAATATTTATCAGAATGCCGTGTTTCAACTACTGGGCTAGCATAGAACATATTCTTGAAAAAAAAAAATATTCGCGTTGACTTCCACTTTAAGTTTGTTCTGATTTATCTGTTTACAAAATTCTTTGCAGTTTGCACTATGCATTCACATGTTCTAATCATTTGTTGCACACTTTTATTTATTTGCATTGTTGATGTGAGAAGACATTCATTACAATTGTTTACAAATACTTTACAAATTTTGTTTGAATAAAGTGTATTTAATCTATACTGAACACAGTGTTTGACTTTTTTATGGTTGTATTGACCTCATTTTGAAGGTTAAATGTTACATTTTAAAATAAAACTAATCTGAATTCAGCCCTTTTTCCCCTGGATTTTTATATTCAATAGTTAAAAAAAATTTAATATATATCGATATCAACCAATACGGCATACTTGTAGCGCGATATCGTTTTTCAGCCATATCACCCAGCCCTAGTAAGCGTTCATATTACATTAGCAATGCGACCTCTGTTTCTTTGGTGTGTGCGTGCGTCCCGAAAGTGACCTACATGCACAGAAGAAGAGACGACGTCACACATGACACATTTACGGAAGTAAATGTGGTGCAGCGTGTTGGGGTATTTCGACAGAGGAGCAATTCGGTCAGAGGTAGAAATTCAGTATTTGGTAAATGATGAGGCAATGCTTTTTTTTTTTTTTTTATCTCATTTCATGGAGCTGTCATGTCATAACCGCGCATAAAAAATGAGCCGGTCGATTCATGGCTGAATTACTACTTTCACTATAAATGTCCACTTTATGCTTCATGTTTCAAGTGGGATTAATTAAGTCGAATCCGACTTACTGCCGGCAATACGGAACAAACTCTCACATTGTGACCGAAGTCAAAGTCAAATAGAAAGTCAATACTGTTACTCAAAAAACTGCAGAGCCGTCCTCCCGCTGTCAGCACTTCAGCCTCCCCGCCCGCGCGGAGCGCATTTTGGGCTCCTGATGTCAGTGTTGGATGTATGCGACTTGGAGATTCAGTCTGTGGTCACATTGCAAAAAAAATCCGATAGGTATCCAATCTAGGACCACATATGAAAGTGTCCAAAAACTTTGACTTACTAAGAAGACACGATGCACGTTTTTGAGGCAAATAACATTCACCTTAATCTGACATTCATCATTTATTTTCCCAAGCCACGCTGGGACGCAGCATAACGATGAAAGAGCCGATGCGGCTCAGGAGCTGCAGGTTGCCGACCCCTGGTCTAGATGAAACCTTGATAAAACACAGCAGATAGGAGAGCCCACCACTGAGTCTCCAGGCTCTGCTTCCTCAGTGAAAGGTTGTCGGTGAAATTGAGGAGGTCTTCTCGCCGCCGACCCACAACGTCCCGAGTCGAGATCAGCAGCACCCCATTTCCACTATACACGGTGTTAATGGTGCACTGCTTTCCCCTCCTGAGATGCCGGATGGTTGACCAAAATTTCCTCAAAGCCGTCTGGAAGTCATTTTCCATGGCCTCACCAAACTCCTCTCACACCCGAGTTTTTGCCTCAGCGACCGCCAACGCTGCATTCCGCCGGGCCAGCCGGTAACTGTCAGCTGCCTCCAGAATCCCGCAGGCCAAAAAGGCCCGATAGGACTCCTTTTTCAGCTGGACGGCATCCCTTACCGCTGGTGTCCACCAGCGGGTTCGGGGATTGCCGCCATAACAGGCACCTTACGACCACAGCTCCGATCGTCCGCCTCAACAATGGAGGCACAAAACATGTCCCACTAAGACTCAATGTCCCCTGCCTCCCCCGGGATGTTGGCAAAGTCTGCCGGAGGTGGGAGTTGAAACTCCGTCTGACGGGATTCTGCCAGACATTCCCAGCAGACCCTCACAATACGTTTGGGTCTGCCTGGTCGGACCGGCATCTTCCCCTACCATCGGAGCCAACACACCAACAGGTGATCAGTTGACAGCTCCACCCCTCTCTTCACCCGAGTGTCCAAAACATGCGGTCGGAATACGACTACAAAGTCGATCATCGAACTGCGGCCATGGGTGCGCATATGGACACCCTTTTGTTTGAAAATGGTGGTTGTTATGGACAATCCGTGATGAGCACAGAGGTCCAGTAACAGAACACCACTCGGATTCAGATCAGGTAGGCTGTTCCTCCCAATCATGCCCCTCCAGGTCTCACTGTCATTGCCTATGTGAGCATTGAAGTCCCGCAGCAAAATGATGGCGTTCCCAGGAGTGCTCTCCACCACACCCTCCAAAGACTCCAAAAAGGGTGGGTACTCTGCACTGCAGTTTGATGCAAAGGCACAAACAACAGTCAGGACCCGTCCCCCCACCCTAAGGCGGAGGAAGGCTACCCTCTGGTCCACCGGGGCAAACCCCAATGTACAGGCGCCAAGCCCGGGGGCAATAAGTATGCCCACACCTGTTCGGTGCCTCTCACCTTGGACAACTCCAGAGTGGAAGAGTGTCCAACCCCTCTCGAGAGGACTGGTTACCAAAGCCCAAGCTGTGTGTGGAGGTAAGCCCGACTATATCTAATTGGAACTTCTAAGCCTCACACACAAGCTCAGGCTCCTTCCCTGACAGAGATGTGACATTCCATGTCCCGAGAACTAGTTTCTGTAGGGATCGGACCGCCAAGGTCCCTGCCTTCTGCCGCCGCCCAGCTCACAAGGCACCCGACCCCTTTGGCCCCTCCCACAGGTGGTGAGTCCATGGGAAGAATTTTATTTTATACATTTCATATCACAAATATGTCTTTCCATTTTCAGGTGAAAGGAGGCAGAATTACAAACCATGTGCTATACAGGCCTCTGCGCTATGTGCGACATTTTCTTCTATGGCGACAGTTTCCTTCCCTACATAAACCTATACCACCAGAGGGAAAGAAGTGAAATTTAACATTTACAAATTAATACATAAGCCAGCACTTTTTGACTGGACCAATTATAGACATGTCAGGGGGACCGTCTTTGCAGGGTGGAAAAAAACCTAGAGCTTTCTATAATTAATTCTTGGCTTTATTCACAACTTTTGTAATGTTAAATCATTCAATAAATGCACTTTATCAATTTATTGCTCTTTCTTTCGTCAAACTAAAATACAGTTGACAGTTGAAACATAAGTACCTTTAACCCTGTTCGATATTTGGTTATGTCAAATGTTCGGGTCAGCATCTATTTAATTCTGTATTTATTTATCTGCAGTGTAAAGAAAATGTTTACTGTGTACCCTGTGGGGTCATGAAGTTTTTTTGCAGAGGAACGGCATCGTCTGCGTAGCCGCAATGTCCTCGTGAGAACATGACAATTCTGCAGCATACAAAACATTGAGTTGTATTGAAAATACTGTACACTGGTCTACATATGTATGTACATGTAGAGTTCCAAAATTGAATATGTCATTGAGTATTTAATTGATTTGCGTGCATCTGTGTCAGGTTCACCAATTAGACATTCTATATAAACAGCATAAATGAAAGACACTCAATTCGTTTTTTTACGATCTCACGAGAACGGAGAGAAAGCACAATTTCTGCTACTGCTTGTCCTCGTGAGGAGAATGTTTCTGTCTATGTTCTAAAACGTATCCCTCTCTTTTAATGAATTTTCTGGTTGCCTGTTTTCATGGTTGTTTCCAACCTAAGGGGCCAGGGATCGATGCCAGCTGTTGGAAACATGTGAACTTGTTATCCTTATGGGTGTGCATGTGGGTGAGAGATTACTACTTTGTCCATGTATCATAATCACGCCAAAGCATTACATTGCAAAAACATTCAGTCATATCAACAACTTTCTCAACATTATCAGATGGTGTCAAAAAGTCTGCTATTGGTAGATAACAAAAGTCGAGGCTCCCGCTTTGCTTCTCCTTTTCTCACTTTCTCCCCAGAAGGTTAATATAAAGAATATATATATATATATATATATATATATATATATATATATATATATATATATATATATATATATTAGATATGAAAGCAGAAGTAATTTCTTCATCGCAAGCAAATATCACATCATTTTTATATCTAGTTTCCAATACACACACATATATATATATGGTAAACTAAATAATTCAAACATGTGTTCATATAGCATAATCAACAAATGTGTGATAACTATTTCAGAATTATTCTTTCAATGTGTGAGCCTATAGACTATATTTTTATGAAATAACATGTACAGCTCCTGTCATCAATAATAATAATAATTCATACACAGAGAGAGACAGATAGAGAAGAGAGAGACTGAACAACATAAAAGTTATTTTCTTCGGCTTTAGTGACTAGTGACTCCTGCCTGACTTGGAGATCGAACCAAGCTCTCAACGTATGAAGCGCAGAGCACTAAAGAGTGAGCTAAATGCACTCGATATTGATACTGCTCAACACAGTATCAAAACAAATAGAAAGCAGACGTTGACCAAGTGTCTACACATGCTGCAGGCTGCAGTCATCCACATCGGGGAGCTGAGCTGGGCATTCCGTCCATTTGACGGACCGGTCAGTCCATCCGCCAATGACGGACGCCCATTTTGCTGACGGTTGACAGATGAAGAGAAGTAATGTTAGCTAGCAATGGGAGGGAAGGCTTTCCTTCTAGGCAATCCTCACTCATACCTCTCAAGTTGTATGCTTTCAGTGGAATTTGTACAGGTGGAAACACATTTTTAAACATGTACGCCGTACATCGTAAATCCGTACGGCCAATGTCAATTTTATCAGTGTTATCTGTTCCTGTTTTTGTTGCCTAACCGTAGTCGAAAGACGCAGGGGAGAGCTTTCTCCAAACGGTGCGGCCGTCGCACGTCGTCGAAAAGGGGGAGCCCTGTAGCCCAACGACACGCGTCAGAGGGAGACGAGGGTCTTCCACGCCCTTCCTCACGCATGCGCACAACATGCCCACACGTAAAGCACAAGCTGTCACAACTATCCGCAACATCATGTTTACATTGTTTTTTTAGGATGATTTCTGATCACGTGACAGCAGCCATTCGAAAATACTGTGTAATGTGTAAGATTATATACGTGTCCGATTATGCACGGGCAATTACAACTTTTGTAAGATCCAGTTCATCCCGGGGGTGGCAGGTATGCTACACTGTGCTATAGGGCACGTTACCCTTAAAGTTCCATTTCTTGTTTTACTCTGTATGACACTCAAGGACTCAACATGGTTGAAAAAGGTGTACTTGCAACCTGCATTTGTACAAATAACACCCTCTCGAAACACCTTACCCCTCATAAGTTGCCGCGACCACTTCTGCGCCCGCAATGACATTGCTTCACTGAAATATACAGTGGTTCACAAACAACCCTGTTCATGAACAAATTGGTTTACGAACTAGATTTTCAAACGTTGCTTTGATTTACAAACTATAATTCTGGAATGCTGTATTGTACTTTCTCTCACACAGCGTAAACATTGTTGGCTCCATGCACCACAAATTTTAGGTATATTTTGTTTTTTGCTAGAAATTAGCCATCAGTGCAAATGAAGTGTTCATTTATTTAGAATGTGTATTTATTTTTATGACACCGATCAGCACAAGGTTAGCATAACTTCGTTCTGGGGCTGGAACAGATGAATTCTAATTCCATTCATTTTAATGGGAGAAATTGCTTTTGGTTCAAGAACAGAGTCTCCGAATGAAGTAATTTGTGAGCCGAGATTCCAATGCCCTCATCATTATCTTTACTGTAATTGTATCTAATGTTACTGCAAAGCACCAATTAGCTTGCTTATTCCATTCATTTTTTTATGTTTTCAAGAGGCAGTGGATATTCAGTATTTACTCACTGTTAAGATTTATGATGTTTTACACTAATAATTTATGATGTTATACAGTAATAATAACCATTAAGAGAACTGGTGTTTTTTTTTCTCAGCTGGGGAGAGGACTCTCCACTGCAAGATTTTTACATACACATACAGGCATATTTAGGAAGAAATTGTGCTGCTTTTTTAATGCATTTTTTGATGCAATTAGACATTAAACGCACATGCATGCATGCATGGAGAAAGTCCAAATATTTGAAATGTATCACACATATTGGCAGTGGGAGATTCCAAAGTAAATTGCACATTAAGCATTACTTTCTAATCATGCACAGAGACGCACACATACACACACGCACACAGGTATAAATCAATGATGACGAAGCATTTGAGATGAGGGTGAATGATTATTTGTTTTTGGAAAAGCCATATTGACCTCTAGTCTCTTCTTTCTTTGTGTCTTCTCACTTCTCCAGATGGTGACAAGAACAAAGAAGATTTTCGTGGGAGGAATATCAGCCAACACATTAATTGAAGATGTGAAGCTTTATTTTGAACAGTTTGGCAAGGTAAAACCATTTAGATTATGTCTTCATGCTCATTTTGAGTGTTTCAGCAATTACTAATGTTATTATTAGTAGTGCTTTAAGTGGGGGAAAAAGTGCCTGTACTCCACGTATTCAACTGTTGCCAGATACATTATGAAGTAGGTAACAGCAGATCATCAAGTTCAATAATTAATAAATGAATTGATAATGTATAAGAAGGGCTGTCAAACTATTACAAATTTTAATCGAGTTAATCACAGTTAAAAAAATAATTGATCGGAATTAATCGCAATTCGAACTATCTCCAAAATATGCCATTTTTTTCTGTAAATTGTTGTTGGAATGGAAAGATAAAATACACAAGACGGATATATACATTCAACATACTGTTCACATGTAATCTATTTTTTTATTACAACAACAAATCGTCATGAGATGAAAATTACAATTTTAAATTAAAATTATTAACATTCTTTCTGTAGTAGACAGTATTTTTATTCACTACAAAAACAAAAATGCAAAAGGGCCTCAGAACAGTGACAGAAATATTTCAAATCTGTGCAAACAATGTGTGTGTGTGTGTGTGTGTGTGTGTGCGTAATGTACACATTCATATGTGGCCTTTGTAATATTCTTGGAGTTTATGTTTTCCGAGTGGTCACTGAAGTGCACACGGATGTTATTGGCTCATTATGTTATGCTGTAGGTGGTATCAGCACGTCGTGTGTTCCTCCTTTAAAGTGACTTTATTAACACAACAAAAGACATCCTCAGTCGCTGAGGCAAACCAATTATTCACATTTCTGAGATTTAAAGCTGCCCTCTACTTTTGATATGCTTCTTTATACTCCCGCGGGCAACACACGTCTGCTGTGCTGCTCACTGTCCACTTCTGAGTGGGATTATGCATCGGCGGTCATTCTGCGCCTCCGTTAAATATTTTGACGCGATCAATTACAAAATTTAATTACCGCCCAATAACGCTGTAAATTTGACAGCACTAATAATAAGTAAATAAATATATAAATCACAAGTTATTTAATACCTTATTTTGTTGTTTGAGCGGCAGTCTGGCCATTCTTGTTCTGTGCAATTATTGTTGACATGGCTAGCACCAAGTGAATCAGAAGTGCTAATATTACAGTTAGTTGCTGTTCACTTGCAAAATAACTTTCATCACCCGCTTCATCACCGGTCCGGGTACTCTTCGGGGCCTTTTGGAGCCATGTCAACATTTCGTGTTCACAACACAAGAGACCGAGTCACTGATCGGAACGTGTTTTGGATAAGCAAAAAAAAAATAATAATAATAATACAAAGATACATTTTGCCAACTCCTACCAAATCACTTCACTGTAGAAATGCTTGGACCACATTATTTTACGTAAACACTACGTCGTGAGTATCGGCGTCTCTTCTTCTGTGCATGCGGGTGACTTTGGAGATACATGTGTTCACAGCACGAGAAAGACGGAGGTTGCATTTCTAATATAATATGAACGCTTAACACAAAAAAATTGAATTGAGCATTAAGACCTGTGGTCTTTATGTAAAGTCTTAAGGTCCCAGGTCTTTCATGCTCAATTCGCATTTTTTGAAAAAATCCGATTTTTTTTTTTTGTGTAAGCGTTCATATTACATTATGAATGCGACCTCGATCTTGTCTGCTGTATGAACACATGCGTCGTCAAAGTGGCCCGCATGCGCAGAAGAACGACGAAGACGACATCACACCCGACGTTGTATAAATGTGGTCCAATGTGTCGGGGCATTTATACAGTCAAGCGATTAGGTCGCAGGTAGTAATAAATACAGTATTTGGGGGAAATTATGAGGCGAGGCTTTAATATCTCATTCCATGGAGACATCACTAACGATGACGTCACGTCTTACCCGTGCGTAAAAAAATGAATCTATCTGAGCCGTGGCTGAATTACTACGACCCAGGCCGCATTTGAAAAAATCGGAATTGAGCCGTTCAGACTGTCATAAAATCAGATACAGGTCAGGTCGCACATGGGCAAAAAATCCGATCTGGGTCGCATTTGCCTGCAGTGTGAACCTAGCCTTAGTTACTTTACTTATTACTAGCTTTAAAAAGTAATTTAGTTAATTGACTGACTACTAGGATTGGGCATCGGTTGAATTTGAGCGACTCCGATTTCGGTTCCTCAATTCGATTCTGGTTCCTAACGATTCTCAATTCTAATATTTTTTTTTTCAAATATTTGTTTAATGAACTTTTCTACTGTTTATGAATTTTCCTTTTATTTCAATTGAAATTTGATCACTCTATTCTTCACACTGATATGATGGCTGTGTAGTCAATACATCTATAGGCCATGGAGGCATAAATCAATAGACTCAAATATTTGTGAACTTTTCTACTTTTTATGAATTTTCATATTATTTTCTCAATGGATATTTTTGATAAATAAATTAATATCAAACCTATGACCTTGAATTATCCACAAGAGAGCTTCATTTTGGAGCACCTCAAGAAAATACAATACAATAATGCAGCTTAATAGCATGCTACTTAAATAACACCCATGGGCAAGCCAAGTGTGCAAATAAAAAGAAAAACTTGTGCTCCATGTGGACATTAGACATATTTATTTTGTATACTTACCCGATTCTGACTCACTGTCGGCGTTGTGAGTATGCGTACGCAAGCACACTAAGCATTGTAGGAAGTCTCGACGGGAAGGAAGTAATTTCAGAAACTAGTAGGTCGACGCAAAGAGTCAAAGACCAAACACTCTAACAAATCTACCCCATGTAAGCGGAGGTGTTTAATCATATTAGACGTGCAACCTCGTCTGTGTTGTGGCTGGGAATAGGATTAGAGGCGGAAGTGTGTGGAAAATAAATAAGTAACTTGCTGGAAAACGAACAACTACTTGCTGTCTGTTACATATTTGCAGAATACTTACACTTTGCACGAGATTATGTTTTTGCATGTTGCACTGAGCAGCTTGGTCTGTTTTTTTGTTTTTTTTATGAAGCGCAGCCACACTTTTGACCTGAGTTGAACAGATAATGCTCACGGGGTGTGATAATTATGAATAATTATCACACCCCGTGAGCATTATCCTGTAGTCCTCGTCGTTGCTGTTGCTGTCTGTTTGATATCAGCAGACTCAGCACTTGCTGCTCGGCGGCGCGGTTTCTCTGTTTGTTTTGGGCAGCTTTCTCCGCAAAACGGATTAGGAATTGAAATGTGGCACCGACATTTTAAAAACTGAACGATTCCGGGAGAACCGAAGTGCTAGTCCCGGTTCCACTTGGTTCCCGACTCCCGGTTCCAAACCCTACCGACTACTTCATTTTAAAAAGTAAATAAATTTGATTACACATTACATTCAGCTTTTAGGACTAAAGGTTGTTTTATAAAAAATAAAAGACACCCTTTTTGACTTACAAAAATTATTTTAATTTAAAATAAGTATTGAGTATTTTGTGGATTTCACTTAACATAAATGGGCTACCGTATTTTCTGGACTATAAGCCACACCTTTATATAAACTGCATCCACTCTATTTTTATAGAAATAATAAAAATAAACATATATAAGCCGCATATCTAGGTTGAAAAATTCGATATTTACTGCATATACACAACGATTTTGAACTGTAAGTGTATATGTATATACCTGAACAGATTCTATTACTGATAAATTAAAAATATTTCACACTATATTAATATACTTTTAACCTTAGGCTGCTCCTCCTGGCTGACATACACCATAAAAGAAGTTAATTCATTTCCGGTCCCAGTTCAGTGTTATATGTGTGATTTTCTCTCCAGAATCCAGACACTTAACCCCCCTGCTATTTTGCTGTTCAGATTTGGATGTTCTCCGCTTTAACACGGTTCAAGCTGTTAATTGTGTTAAACATTCTAGCCGTGCCAATCTTAGGTCAGTTTAGCATTTAGCATAGTTTCCTTGTCTTTTGTACATCATCCCTTCATGACACTTGTCAATAAATGTAGCTTATTTAGGAGCGACCCCAGAACGTGTTTAGACACACTAGTAGCTACACAAATCTGTTGCTAGCTTAACTGCTTCTGCGTAAAAAGCACACAGCTTTCCTCGACCGTCGGCTACCCGCAGTAGGTGATGTGAGCCCCGCAAAGCGTTTTTGGAACAGTCTCGGTGGTTCTTCGTCTTCTGATACTTTCTTTTAAGAGTTGTCTCAGCATTTTACTCTCTGTTTTGCTATTCAGTGTGTATTCAAGAGGCGCAAAATGCATATGTTGACCCGCAAATTCCAATGTGAAACCGCTTTTTTGAAGCCTTGTGTATAGTTTGTTCATTTAACTCATATTAAAAATATTAGCTTTTGTTTGGATTCTTTCTGGTGGTGTGTGTTTGTTTTCCAGCCTTAACCATTTCATTTCCCACCGTACATACATAAACCATGCATTGGTTAAGCTAGGTCTTTTATTTTTTTCATTTTGTTCCCAATCTTCCAGCCAAATTTGTCAAATGCCGGCCAGTCATTAAAAACAACCTCATGCTATTATTAATTCCATTTTCGTGGTTAAGAATCTGCCAGTGATTATCTGTCTCTTTGTTTGTTCCCCGGGATTGATTGGTGACCACTCCAGGTTGTAGTCACCTTTCACCAACAGTGGGCTATTGGTGCCCCTATTTCCCTGCAACTCTGAACAGGAGAATGGGTAGAAAATGGATGACTGCATGATTTGTAACACTTTTTCTGTGCCATTGGTAACATTATTTGGCGGCATTAGGCTACAAAGACTCCTACCTCTCTCTTAGCAGCTGACAAAATGACAAGTTAGGTTAGAGGGCTGCTTATCAACTCTGATCCCAGCCATGGTTACTGCTGTTGAAAGAGGCTCTTACAACATGAGTACATGAAAGTTAACAGACACATCTGTCACTTTCAGTAAGTTGGTTTCTGTGAACCAGAACAAAACAATTTCATCTCCTGACCCTCTGCGAGCCTTTTGACACTGGATTTGATAGGCTCTGAGTCTTCGATCAGCTCATTTGAAAGCATTAGCATGCTCAATTACAGCTCCAAAAAGTGGCTTTTTAACCACTTTACGACATCAGTATAATGGCTTTGTGATATCATACCATCAACAATAATGTAACTTTTTTATGTGAACCACAAATGTAATGCTGTATTGCAATATTGACGACCGTAATTTCCAGATTGCAAAACGCACCTGATTAAAAGTCGCAACAGCTAAATTTAACCATAAAAACACATTTGTACTTCGCTTCGTATTAATAGCCGCAGGTCTCCATGTCATGTATAACATGGGATATTTTCAAAGAAAGAGGTCGCACAGATCGATTTTTTAAAACTTTGATTTACCTTAAACACCGGTAGACGCTTTGTTCCCCAAACAATGCCGAACGCAGCTAGCTACACAGTAGCGTTCCAGAACCTCTGTCTCTCGTTGTTACATGAGGCAAATTAGGCGACGAGCTTCACCACACAACAGTGCAGCCCTTGAAAAGGACTGATATAATAAGTCCGTGAGGGGATATGGCTCCATGGCCAGACTCAGGTTTGCCGAACCCTAACCCTAGAGCAGATATTCTATATTTTAATAAAGCTTATTGTTGAGAAATAAATACTTGCAAGTACTTCTTTATGTAATTATTATACAATTTTTTTTTTTAAAGAACATTTAAATTTAAATGCCATTGCTTTGTTTTCTGACTGTTTCGCACTGCAGGATAGGATTTCATTTTGATATTTATGTTTATTTTTGCAGTGATTTTGATTTTTACTTTAAGAATGCTGTGCCCTGCGACTGGCTGGCGACCAGTTCGGGGTGTAGTCTGCCTTCGCCCATTGACGGCTGGGATAGGCTCCAGCAACTCCCCGCAACCCTGTATAGGATAAGCGGTTTGGAAGATGACATGACATGATGATGACTTTAAGAATGCAGGTGTCAGCTACACAAAATAAACTACCCTAAGTAAACTGTAAATAGATGAACGAAAGGAAATTGTTTTGGTGCTTTATTGAACATAAAAATTGTTTTGTGGAGCAAGTGCAAGAGAGATAGAGGGAGAGGAATAAGCATTGAAGCAGTCTGGATAAATGTAAATAAATATATAAGGTACAATTGTAGGAAATAACACTTCTTCAAATTTGGGGGGGGGGGGGGGGGGGGGCGGCGATTTATTAGTGTATGTTGTGATAAGTTGACTCTTATTGTAGCAGATGAAAAGGTCCTGGGAAAGTCCTGGAAAGTAATTTCAAGAAAATAATGAAAATCCTGTTTTTGCTGCCCTTGCCCCAAAATGTTTGACAACCACTGGTTGATGGAAGTGGTTTGGCTACAAAAGTTGCCATCTCCAACAAAGCAATTTTGTGTTATAAAATGTATTTGAAAAAATATATCTGTTGGAAACTGGTGAGCGATAAAAGTGAAAACAGAAGTTGTTGTGCTGATTAAATGAATCAATTAATTCATAAAAAACTTTCATGACAGGTTTTTACCGAATTATAATAATAGATGTAATAACATTTTGAAAGGGTCATGCTTTTTGACTACATTTTAATGTGGTCACTAACAGTAATTCCTTGCTTAATACATTCCCACACCGTTAGAAATACTGATACTTTTTTCGTTAAATGCTTGGCAGTAAACTGTTGGGCAGTTTGTTCCTGACCCTTTACCTCATGCCAAAGAAGGCTGTTTATTTTTATCTAATCAAGCTTCCTAATATTTTCCTTTAGGGTACTATCCTTGTTAATTATCTGTGCATTAACACCAATCAACTGAAACATTATCCCCACCAGTACCAGCTCGATAATAAAAAAAATAAAAAAACTTAAACCAACCATGCACTGTGGTGACCACAATAGTTAGAGACATTCACCAAGGGACTGTGCCTTAAGGAGCCTTGGCCTTGTGTGCTGAGCTCATGTACGGCCAGCCTCTTTGTGTCCCTGCAGAGTTTTTATAACCGCAGTGGCTCCCTGGTTAGCTACCTCTCAATACACTGTGTTCTAGGATATCGTGGGCAGTTTCATTCGATTTCAAACCTCACACCGAGTTGTCATGAACACTTTTTGGGTGTAAAAATAGGACTAGTGAGTTGTCTTCTAAGAAACTGACAACGTACGTGTGTATATTTTTTAAAATAATTTTCACATTGTTTTGTGTTTAACAAGAAAGGAGACAGTTATGCTCAACGTTGCCAAGGCATTGCGCCCCATGATACATCACAAAATCAATATGGAGGAAAGTTTTGACCTGCAGTATGTGCTTTCAAGTGGCAAATATGTTGCGCTGCCTTGAAGAAGCTTGGTGTTGTTGGAAACGTGTCATTATTTGTCGGGAACAAATATATATTTAGATTGTTTCTGTAGAGGTTGATGCTTGGAAAAAGACATTGCTGGAAAGAAAATGTTTCCAAGCTTATTTGGTATCAAGGGAAATTAAAAATGAGGAAGGAAAAATAAAAAAGCGAAACAGTTTTTGAATAACATCATCGTCATTTGCTTTTTCTAAAACTGGGGTGGTGAGGGAGTATAATAAATCTGAATTTGGATTTGTGTGAAATGAAAATCAGGAATTTAATTTTAAGGCCATATCACCTTTCCATCAGATAAAGTGATCGGGTTACAAATTGTACAGTATCATAATGTGCTGTCTGTCTGTATATACTGTAGACCAGTTGGCATTCTAGATTTTTTCATTATGTTATCAAGTATTTGTGGTGCTATAAGGCTTTTACTGTGTTTGCAGTTGTCTTATTCTTGAAGTACGATATACTGCAATGTAGCCGAAAACAAAAAGTGAAGTGAAAAAATAAATTGCAACAGGTTTCCATTTTGCTTAAATTCACCTATTTTGTCAGAAATTTCTGTAAGATGCCACTGTTTGCCAGTGGTGAGTTACAATTTCGCTTGAAACTGTAACCACCTTAAAACAGGTTGAAAGCAGTAAATTGTGGCTCAGTCTCTTTCCTGTCAGAAGCAGTAATGAATGAATGTGCAGTAATGAATGGAACATTCCACTTCCTCAGGCGATCAGTTTGCATTGTGAAGCATGAAGCGACCCTACAGTGGCGGCCTGGCTGCGCTCCCAGTTCTACATGTTTCACATTCATTGCCATTTGACTCCCCTTGCCATTAATTCCAACATTTATTTTTACAAGTATAATTTTGTCACACTCTAATGTTGTTCATCAACAGAAAAAACATCTATTTAAATGGAAAGCTGCCCATTCCTCTGTTAATAACTCAGCATTCAATAACTCGAACAGCTGCTGGGCTCGCTGCCTCAGGCGGGCTGTCAAGGGAGTCTAAAAAAGCTTTGTGTCGTTAAATGTTCAAAAACTATGACCGATCATCACCAAAATTCATATGTACATGCCTAATTATGTAACTTTAAAAATATAAAAGCAATCGCCCAACATTTTGGATTTTTTTTACGGTGGTGATAAGCCTTTCCTCATAGAAGCTCAGATTTAATATCTATAAACAGGGGTGAGCCAGATGAGGTGGCTCAGGCATCTAGTTTGAATGCCTAGTTCAACTAGTTGGAACACATTCTCGCATTCTGATTAATTTTGCGTTTGTGGAATATAAGTTAAGTAGCGGCGGCACAGTGGTCGACTGGTTAGCACGTCCGCCTCACAGTTCAGAAGTCGTGGGTTCGATCCCGGCTCCGGCTTCCCTGTGTGGAGTTTGCATGTTCTCCTTGTGCCTGCGTAGGTTTTCTCCGGGTGCTCCGGTTTCCTGTAAGTTGATTGGACTCTCTAAAATTGCCCCTAGGTGTGATTGTGAGTGCGGATGTTTGTCTCTGTGTGCCCTGCGATTGGCTGGCAACCAATTCAGGGCATCCCCCGCCTACTGCCCGAGGACAGCTGGGATAGGCTCCAGCACGACCCGCGACCCTTGTGAGGATAAGCGGTATCGATAATGGGTCGATGGAAGTTAAGTAGCAAAATGCACTCGTTTTTAGCCATCTCTGGGGGCGGCCATTTTGTCTTCTGTTGACTGAAAATGACATCACAACTGCTCACAACGACCTATCACTGCTGACCTGTTTTCAAAATCTGACCTGTGATTGGTCATTGCCCCTCAGCCGAACCAAACTGTAATGTTGAACATAATGAATATTTCATACTGCAGGGACGTTTAACAAAACACAAGGATTAAGTGTGTTTTCCAATCACATTCCCACTCAAATAAGTAAAAATAAAAATTCTGACCTGGAGAAAACGCTGATGCAATTCGACCGCCACAGTGAGCCGTTGGAATTAACATTGAGTGCTTGATATAGTCCTGATGTGTTTAAGAGAGTGATGTCAGCCTTATGTTTTTAATTTTCTTTACCAGTTTTTGCAAGAGTATGCTGTTTGGACTAATAATTTGCCTTGGTTGCCCTTGGGGGAATGAGGAGGGAAAGTACTGTCTTTATCCATCCATCCATTATCTGTACCGCTTCTCCTCACAAGGAGGCTCCTCGCGGGGCGTGCTGGAGCCTATCCCAGCAGTCTTTGGGCAGTAGGCGGGGGACACCCTGAACTGGTTGCCAGCCAATCGCAGGGCACACAGAGACAAACATCCGCACTCACAATCACACCTAGGGGCAATTTAGAGTATCCAATCAACTTACCATGCATGTTTTTGGAATGTGGGAGGAAACCGGAGTGCCCGGAGAAAACCCAAGCAGGCACGGGGAGAACATGCAAACTCCACACAGGGAGGCCGGAGCCGGGATCGAACCCACGACCTCTGAACTGTGAGGCGAACGTGCTAACCAGTCGACCACCGTGCCGCCCTGTCTTTATTTATTAGGATATTATTCAGTCTGAATCTGTGGTTTGGATCCTATTTGGCTGGCAGAACTTATTCTGTTAGCCATGGTTGCTCTGAGTCCCGCTCTGCCCCTCTGTCATGTGGTGTTCCACAAGGTTCTATTATGGGGCCCTTACTGTTCTCATTGTATTTGCTGCCACTGGCTTCCATCCTTCCAAAACATGACATTTCCTTCCACAGCTACGCAGGTGACTGTCAAATCTATTTCATGCTGTGCAAAAAAGACGTTTTCTGCTTAATACCACTTTTGCCCTGTCTCGAGGAAATCAAAGCCTTGATGTCATAGAATTTCTTCAACTTCAACGAAAGGAAAACACAAGTTATGGTGTTCGCTCCCAGTGGCTCTTCTACATTCCACCCTGTTGACCTGGGCCCCGTGGCCCATGTCAAAAGCACCAGTCTTGAACTTGAGTTTGAAATTGGACAGTGGCTTTAATTAAATTGGACCGGCAAATCAGTGCTGTTGTTCGATCCAGCTTCTTTCATCTTAGGCAGCTGGTTAAGGTAAAGCCCCTCCTTTCTCAACAGCGCTTAGAAACAGTAATCCATGCCTTTGTTACAGATCAGGTAGATTACTGTAATGCACTTTATTTTGGAGTCGGCCAGTCCTCCCTCAAGTGTCTCCAGTTGGTCCAAAATGCTGCTGCTCGCTTCCTAACTGGAACTCGGAAGAGGGAGTACGTAACCCCAATTCTGGCCTTCCTTCACTTTAGGGTTCATTTTAAGGTGCTTCTATTTGTTTATTAGTCTTCAAATGGCCTCGCCCCGGCGTACCTCTCTGAGCTCCTCCACCTCTACGCACCTTCCTGGTGCCTCAGGTCTTCGGACCAGGCTCTACTGGAGGTGCCGAGGACTAAGCTGAGCCTCAGAGGGGATCAAGCCTTTTCTGTTGTCGGTCCTTCTGTCTGGAATGACTGTAATGGCAGAAATTCTGTTTTACCATTAGCTTCAGTGTGTAGTCGAAGGTAGTTCTGACTCGTCCATAGCAGCACATCTTCTTATCCATGATTTTGAATTTCATTCAATTACTCACACGGACTCAAAGAACCTTTTTTGTCTTCTTATATTGAAGGTTTTGTAATCCAACAGAGTGATCAATGCCATTCAGTACAGCAGGGGGATAACAGGTACTTCAACTATGAGCACGGTCAAAAGCTGTTTTGCTTCTGTGACTACCAGCACAAACCGTCTACTGTAACTGCTGCACAACGTCAGTTCAGCTGCACATGCGCAATAAATCTTTATGACGACAGAGTTGAGATACTACATACTTCAAATCATTGGCTCTCACAATGACCTTCCTTTACATGTTAGGCAAGCCCCCGCACTGTCCGTTTTTAACACTCATTTGAAGACACATTTTTATTCTTTGGCTTTTGACCCGACGTGAGACTGACACTTTTCTGCTGTTTTGCGCTGTCTGCTGTATATAATAATTTATGTTTTCATTTAATTCTTTCACTGTCTTTGTTGTTTTATTATTTGCTATTTTGTTCATGTAAAGTGCTTTGTTAAAGCTGTAGCTGTTATGAAATGCCTTATATTTCATATTTTGTATTCTATTTCATTGTTAGTGACCCGAACAAGGGTGCCCATGTCAGCCTTCCTTCACATTTTTAGTCAATCAATCAATCACATTTTATTTATATAGCACTTTTCATACATAAAAATGCAACTCAAAGTGCTTTAAAACATTCAAAGCAAAACATAGAATTATCTTCAATCAAAAGAAAAGATAAATTATTTAAAAGTTGTTGAAAGCCAAACTAAAAAGGTGTGTCTTGAGCTTCCTCTTAAAAATATCAACAGTCTCTGCAGACCTGACATCCTCTGGCAGGCTATTCCAAAGGTGAGGACCAAAATGGCTGAATGCAGCCTCGCCATGCATTTTGGTCCTCACCCTTGGAATAAATAAAAGGCCGGCGCCAGAGGACCTCAGGATCCGCGAGGGCTGGTATGATAAAAGCAAATCAGATAAATAAGATGGCCCAAGACCATTAACACATTTATAAACTAATAAAAGTACTTTAAAATCGATCCTGAAACACACAGGGAGCCAATGCAGCAATTTCAAAACTGGCGTAATGTGGTCCCGCCCTCTGGTTCTCGTCAGCACCCGAGCGGCTGAATTCTGCAGTAGTTGCAGTGGTGAAATGCTCTTTTTCGGGAGGCCAGAGAGCAGGGCATTACAGTAATCTAAACGACAGGAAATAAAGGCATGCATCAGCACTTCCGTGTTAGCCTGAGAGAGAAACGGGCGGACTCTGGCGATATTCTTAAGGTGATAAAAACCAATCTTGGTTACATTTTTAATATGAGGAATAAAACTGAGCTCAGAGTCAAAAATGACGCCAAGGTTCTTCACACAGTGTGAGGGATTAAAAATGTGTAGTTTTGGTAAAAGCTTCTCTCTCTGACCTTCGGGACCGATAACTAAAACCTCAGTCTTGTCCTCATTGAGCTGTAGGAAATTATCTGCCATCCATGACTTGATATCTAAAATGCAATTTAAAAGGGTATCAATGGGTCCTGTGTCATCAGGAGACACGGCAATATACAGCTGCGTGTCATCAGCATAGCTGTGAAAGCTGATGCCGTGTCCCCTGATGACATCCCCGAGGGGAAGCATATAAAGATTAAAAAGTAAGGGGCCTAAAATCGAACCTTGAGGAACCCCACATTTAATTTCATGAGTTTTAGAGGAACAAGTATCCATACTTACAAAGAAATATCGGTCTGTGAGATAGGAATAAAACCAGTCAAAAACAGTACCAGAGATGCCCACTAGATTTTTAAGTCTATTTAATAAAATTTGGTGATCTACTGTATCAAAAGCAGCGCTTAGATCCAGTAGCACCAAGACTGTGAGTTTTCTCACGTCTGCAGTGCACCTAATATCATTTAAGATCCTTAAAAGAGCAGTCTCCGTACTGTGGTTCATCCTAAAACCAGATTGATATTTCTCCAAAATATTATTTGTATTTAAAAAATGATTCAACTGGATGAAAACCAGTTTTTCTAAAATCTTACTTAAAAACGGTAAGTTGGATACGGGTCTGTAGTTATTAAAAACGCTCGGGTCAGAACCGCTCTTCTTCAGAAGGGGCTTCACCACCGCCGTTTTAAAGGCAGCGGGGAAGACGCCTGTCTGAAGAGAGCAATTGACTATATTTAAAATTTGTTCTTCAAAAAATCCATAAAATGTCTTAAAAAGAAATGTGGGAATTGGATCCAAAAGGCAGGTTGTTGGGTTTACCTGGGAGAAAACTCGAACAAGTGTCCTTGCATCAACCAGGGCAAAACTTTCCAGTGTTTCCTCATGTAAATATGATTGTCCGGGTTTATTAAAGCTTGTGTTTTGACGGGCTAAAAGACTGGATCTTATGTCATCGATTTTACTTCTGAAGTGGTCTGCAAAGTCCTCACAGAGAGCATCTGTTGGTCTCTGTGGGGACTTATTAAAATCAGAACTAGTTAAAAGTTCAAAGGTGGAGAAGAGAACCCTGGGGTTGTTTTTATTGACTGTAATGAGGTTTGAGAAATAGGAAGATCTTGCCAGTTTTACTGTTTTATTGTAAGATTTCAGTTGTTCGCATAAAATTTCATAGTGTACTGTAAGTTTACTTTTTCTCCACCTCCTCTCTGCACTCCTGCATTTTCTCTTTGATATTTTGATAGCATTGTTTCTCCACGGGGGTACAGTCTTTGTTTTTGTTGTTTTAATTAAAAGTGGAGCTACTGAATCTAATGATGATTTAAGATGTAGGTTAAAATTGTCAACAATAAGATCACAGGGTGCAGGTAAAATGTCAGCAGGAGTGTTTTTTAAGATCTCGATAAAATTTGCTGCCACCTCAGAAGATAGGTAGCGTTTCTTCACTGTTCTGACCGGGACTGCTAGATGGTTAAAACTGGCGATGTTAAAATAGACACAGTAGTGGTCTGACACTGCCAAGTCAACAACAGAGGACACACCAGCAGACAAGCCATAGGTTATAACCAAATCCAGGGTGTGTCCTCTGTTGTGAGTTGGCTGCAAGACGTGCTGTTTAAAATCCAAGCAGTTTAAAAGGTTTGAAAAATCTCTGGATAGTGGGTCCGAGATGTTGTCCATGTGTATATTAAAATCGCCAGTTATTAATATCCTGTTATAACTGGAATATAAAATGGATAAGAATTCTGAAAATTCTGTAATAAAAGAAGTGGAATGATGGGGAGGTCTATAGACGGTAATGCAGAGAATAGGGGGACTGCTAAAAACAAAGGCATGGTGTTCAAACGATAAATAGCTGCTAAAAATGATCTCCTTTGATAAAAGAGTATTAATAAAAATTGATGCAGTCCCGCTTCCTCTTTTGCCATCCCTTGTAGAAAATAAAAAGTTAAAATTCGGTGGGCAAGCCTCGTTGAGAGCAACTGGAGCATCTGTACCAAGCCATGTCTCAGACAAAAGTATACCATGTAAATTATTGTCTAAAATCAGGTCGTTTATGATAAAAGTTTTGTTTAAAAGGGAGCGCACGTTCAGCACGGCCAGATTAATTATTGTGCTGGACGTGCGCTCATGGTGGTACGAATGAGCAGTATTAACATATACTAGATTACCACTGTTAAAACCACGTTGTTTGTGTGTGCAAGGGAAGCGTCTGCCGGTGATGGTTTCAATGGGAAAATTGTCCGATAGTGGTAATGATAATGAGGGCCTGCAGGGGGGAGCTAGTGAGGGTGGTGGTACTGTGAGCAGCTGGTATTGGCCTGTAAGTGATGGTAGTGACATTGTCATTGCAGCGTTTATGAGTAGAAGAAGAAATATGATTGGTAAACAAGAGTCAGCTGGGAGTGGAATTGGTTACGACATGGTGGATGTTAGCGGCTAAAATCTTGCTACCAAGAGAGTTCGGATGAACACCATCCGGCTGGTAAAAAGACGGGCGATTCCAGAATAGGTTAAAGTTGTCAATAAAAGCAAAGTCAAGGTGGCCACAAGTGCGTAGGAGCCACGTGTTCAAGCTTAAAAGGCGGCTGAAGCGCTCGGCTCCGCGAGACAATGCCAGCAAAATGCCACTCACCCAGACCGAGAGACCGCAGGTTCTTAACAAGGCAAAGAGGGCGTGAAAGTCTCCCTTCGTCTGCTCAGACTGTCGGCGTATTGTCTCGTTTGTCCCAACGTGAACGATGAGCCGGGTAATGGATGATGGCAGAGAGTCAAGAACACCCGGCAGGATGTTAACTATGTCCATGACTTTCGCTCCGGGAAAACAGCGGGTGACGCAGCCGGGATAGTGAGTACGTCTAATGGTGCTGTTATAACGGTGGTCGGTGGGTGACGTGAGGAGGGAACGCCAAGGGACTCACCACCGGCGGAAGATTCACGACCCCACTGTCCAGGATGGCTCCGCCGAGGCCGAGTGAAGACGGTGGATGACACCGATGAGTGTCGCCGATGATGCTGGTGATGACGACCACCCTTGTACCGGGACACCGCGTCCCGGAGCAGCCCGACGCGTGAGTGGACGGCCGTGTCACCGGCGGACCCGCCCAACATGGGGTTCCCGGCCGAGGTCGTCGCCGTGGGTGGCGGGGAGTCCGAGGGAGCCCCTGGGAGCACAGCCCCAGCGTCGGACGCAGCAGTCGGTGTCTCTGACTGCTGTAGTGCAGTGATGGGAACAGGAGACTCACTCGCCAGGGCGGCGAACCGATTCCCCAGGACCAGTTGGGGGCGGTGGGGTTGCTCCCCGGCCCTCCGGCCGCGGGACACCACCTTGACCCAGGTGTCACTCTGCAACGGTGTCGAGCAAGATGGCCCCGGGCAGGCAATTGGATCCCACTTCGCCGTGTCCGAGAGGCCAGCCGCCTCAGCCGTCATTGTCGCCGACAGGATTTCACGAGCGCGCCTTCTCATGACCACCGCGGAGAGTTCGGGGAAACGGGTCGCGAAGCAAGAGATGACCGATTCCTTCTCATGGAGCTCCTCTGAGAGACGACGAATATCCCTTCTTAGGTCAGAGATTGTCTTATTTGCCTTCTCCAGCAGGCCATTGTGTTCGTCGCTGTCGTCTGAAGGCATTTTATACGCTAGCTCCAAGCTAGCCCCGAGCTAGCCCGTTTCCGTCTCACGCTAGCTGTATGCTAGTCCGCGAGATCAAGCGACCCAGAGATTAACAAAAATTTAAATAAATAAAAAATAAGATAAAAATAGTCTCCAAAAATTAAAAAGAGTAAAAACGCAACGCGCAGGTGAGGTAGATTCGAAGGCGAAAGTGCAGAAGTGCAATCGATACCATCCACGTCCAAACTCTGACGTGGCAGGAGAAACGCAAACGGAAGTGACGCAAACGGAAGTATCTTAGTAAGATGTCTGCAACAGAAAACCTACATGTGAATCACATTTGGCTCTGTTCGTAATTGTGTAGCAAGCTTAACCCTCATGACGTATTTGTCCATTTTTTGGCTCTTTGATGTCTTTCATGTGTTAACATAAAAGAAAAAGCATAGAAAAAACACTCTACGGAGCTGAAATTTCACACAGGATGTTAAAATACATCAAGGTTCAAAATGGCACCAAGCTGTAATCTCTACACCACTGCATTTGGAGTACACATTTTTAGCCCTTTATTCACCCAAATGTCCATTTTTTGGCACATTGACTCCCATTATAAACACCAATTTTCAATATACTGTAAACTTGATGTTTTGTAATGCATTCCCCGCGATAACCGAACAAATCCCTTCACAGGCGTCTGAATTACATGGGGAAAAATACATTTGTGAGGTTACGCCTCTAAACCACCAGGTGGCGCCAGAGACTAATTAATGATTTTCCTGGTTCAAGTAAGGGCTCTTCATTGAAGTTACTATTGCTGCATGTAAAAGAAATACCATAAAATCTGCTTACATTGCCAGAGGAGGTGTGTGTGTGTGTGTGCGCACGCACAATGAAAGTGCACATGCGTGCGCGTGCACGCGCGCTACACGTCAACGCGCGTTTCCCACGATTTTTTTGCATGATTTCCTTGTACGCCTTGAGTTATGCATGCATACAATGCAAGCGTGCGTGCACGTAGGTGCACGTGCGTGCACGCGTGCATTGCAGTGCTTTGGATGGATGCATTGCATTGCAGTGCAAATATTATTTGAAATCCAACACTTTCATTGGTCGAGAGATCCGCCTTTACGAGTCTTTACGTGTGGGAGGGTTTATCATTTAAGAAAATGCTCTTGTTGTTTGAATCTCAACTCTTGAGTTAGAATTTTTTTGTCTTCCTATTGGATCAAATAATTTCCATGTCAGTATATATGTTGAACTGCTCATCTTACGTTACTTCTTGGAACTGACACTCAGCGATGGCGAGGTATTACTCACTCGAGGAAGCTCGGCCCTCCATTATGGAGGGAGGAAGAAGCTGATTTATGCTTCGAAGATGTCCCCAATTGCGGAGCTTTGGACAAAGTGGAACAGCCGGCTGCAAAAAAATTTTCAACCTCGGCCGGGACGTTTGCGTGGATGAGCAGCTCGTCTAATTTCGGGGTCGCTGCTCATTCAAGCAGTACATGTCCTCCAAACCGGCGAAATACGGATTGAAGATTTGGGCACTGCATGTGTGACGCCGCCACGTCGTATGCATGGAATCCGGAGAACAATACCGTGAAAGCTCCAGGCATGCAGGGGGAGACCAACGTAGGCATGTGCGTGGTATTGCGGCTGTGCGCAGATTTGAAGAGTCAAACTGTACTAGTTTGTTCAGTAGTTGTTTGTTGTTTTATTCATATAAATTCTGTTCATTTAAATGTTTTCATAGTTGTGAAATTTTCAAGGTTCTAATTACCTTGTATAACATTTTGACACTCTGATATACACACGATATACAATATAGGACATATGTCAAGTTACGGTCATAACACTGTTACTTTTGTTGTCCATTAATGGCATTTAAAAAAATAACAAAAAACTATATATGTATTGATAGCTAAGATCCCCCCGAACATTTTGAGTGGTTGTAAGTAAAAAAAAAAAAATATATATATATATATATATATATTTTTTTTTAAATTAGAAATGACTTGGTTTTAACACTTCATAAGCAGAGTTATTTTGGGACAAATTTGATGTAAAACTGACATTGTCAAAAATAGGGACATTTAAAAAAAATGTTGTTATGACTTTTTGACTTATTCAAAGCTCTAATTAGCCCATATGAAATATTCTAATTAGAATTTTTCATATATATATATATATATATATATATATATATATATATATATATATATATATAACATAGTTAGTTTTGCTATCAGCTTACCACAGCTATTATTGTCCATAGAGGGCATAAAAAAAATAAAATAAAATAAAATAATAATAATAAACTATATATGTACGCGTAGCTCTGGTCTCCCTGAAAAAAACAATCAGAAATGACAAAGTTATAACACCTCAAAAGCAGAGCCATTTTTTGGACAAATAACTGTTTGTGTCACAGTTCACTTTTCCAGCCTAAGGCTTAATGGAATCAGTCCGACTGAAAGTGACAACCACACTTTGTTTTTCCAAGCTTGTCTGAGATATTTAGTTTGTGCAGTTGTTATTAAAGCTGGATGGGGCTTCTGAAAAGGTTCTACAGCTAAACTCCAGACAAAAAAACTCTGTTAATGAAAGGTTAAAGAAATAAACAATTATTATTACTTACTGATGACTGAGGTTCCGCAGAATTACTTTTAAAAACAAACTCATGAAAGAGACCTGGACAAAAATTATGCTACCCTTAACTTAATATTTAATTGCACTACCTTTTGAGGCAATTACTTGAATCAAATGGCTTTCAATGAGACTTCTGCACCTCAGCAGGTATTGTGGCTCACTCTCCAGTTGTCTCAGGTTTGAAGGGTGCGTTCTCCAGACGGCATGTTTCAGCTCTTTCCACAGATGTTCATTAGGAATAGAGCTAGTAGAAGGCCACTTCAGAATAGTCTAATAGTCACTTCAGGAAGGTTGGCTACATTCCTGTGGGTCATAATTTTCTGAATAATTTGTGCAACTGTAGTTGCCAACATCAAGCTGGTCGGAGATGGTCTTGTCTCTTTAACGTGCTTGTCTAGAATTTTCTTTCTAATTTCCTCAGACAACTTTCTCCTTCTCTTCCTGCGGTCCATATTTAGTGTGTTTGTGTCATATTACCAAACAACACAGCGACTATACTTGTCACCCTTTAAATAAGCCGACTGATTGCTTACAAATTGGAAGACACCTGTGATGCTAATTAGAGGACACACATTGGTTGAGCATGTCCCTATGGTCAAATTAGTTTCAATATTTTCACTAGAGGTACATTCATTTTTTCTTAAGGTCTGTTGCCTGAGTTTATTTTTCAAAATAATTATGTTAAACCACAATTAAAAGCAATGTCGGATTCTCGTTGTTTAATTTTCATGATTTTATTTATTACTATTTTTCCTCATTATCTTTTTTTTTCTCTCATAAACAGTTGCCCAAAAAATAGTCAATGTTTGTACGTAGATTGACAGATACTGCTGTGCCTCACCTTACTTTTTAAGCTCAGACGTATTCAGGCTATTGGTAAGACGTTGTTGATGACAATGTTAAAGATGTTTTAATTCTTAATTGTCAATTCATTCATGGTGTCTCAGTGCTGTGTGCTGTTTTTTGTGTTATCAGCATCACAAAACCATTGTGGCCTTCCTCGAGTGAATGAGAGCTATGGGACTGTGTGGTTCTGTGAAATGCCAGTTTAATTGTTTTTGTTCATCATGACGTTCCCACCGCAGGGAATGATGAAGGATTGATATCTTTCTCTGCAGCATAACAGGTTTAAAATTATAGAACATTTTGTGTCCGCTGATGCTTTGTGTTCTTTGTGTAGTGAATAACCGCTCGCTCTATTTTTTTCCAACACAATAATTTGACAGTTCTGTACAACAATGATCATCACTATCTTCATCATTTCCTCTTCATTCTTAATTATAGCAGCGACACTTTAATGACTATGTCAGCTGAAATATGCCACAATTCCACTTGATTTAATTTTATTATGCTGCTTGAATTGAACTTTCTATGTACATCCTTTTTGTGCATTGCAAATAAGGCAGCAGAAAAGAATAAAATTAAGTAGAAGTGGTATCACTTTTAACAGTCCAGCCAGCTATTTTTCAGCATTGTCTCAGTAGATAAAGGCAGACAAGGGGCAATTTGCATTTATAAAGGCCTTCCTGACTCATTGTGGGTTTGGTTAAACCATTCTCTCTCCTTCTTCCAATAATAGAAGTATAAATTGCAGACTGAGAGTGCAGACACAGAAGGATGATTGGAAATACTGTATATTAATTTGTCTCGTATCATTTGTGGGGTTAATTTGAACATTGTTGTTGTATGTAAAGTGCTTTGTGATAGCTGTAGCTGTTGTGAAATGCGCTATATAAATAAAATTGTATTGTATTGTATTGTCATAGTGATCTGGTTGCTCTGAGGCTCTGGTCACTTTCAGACTGAGAACTGGCGTGAGCTCACTCCAATTCTTGGGACGCGTTGATAAGACCAGCCGCTGTGTGTGCATGTTTGCAAATGTGTGAGCGTGTGTACCCTTCAGTACCATGATGAATTACCTTCTTATCTGGCCGAGTCCAGAGGAGAGCGCAAGGCAGCATAGGATTGTCAAGCCTGGAAAGACAGCAGTGGTTGCTGGAGAAAGAGATGAAATGATGCCAGCGCCTGAGACGGGAGGTGGGGATGGCATCAAAAGGATGGAATGGCTCCAATACGTCAAAGGAGTTGGAGAGATTTGGAAGCGATAGTTCTGCTCGGTGGATACGTGCACGGTCAGTGATTCATGTTTTAGCCATGGTATTACACATTACTGTACTGGTTAAAAAAAAAAAAATCTTTCGGTTGGACTGTTCCGTTGACTGGGGAAATTGATTAATTTAAAAAAAAAATATTTTTTTGGGATAGAATCTTCGAATCTTCTGAAGTTGTGTGCCGTTGTCACTAATGCAATAAGAACAACTACGCCTGGAGGAGTTACCATAGCACGGATGTTGCTCAAATTCATTGTTCTTATTTTTTTGTGTAAACTATTCCCAAGCAGTGTACATTTTCATAAATCATATGTCATACTAAAATACAAATTAAAAATACAATTCTTGTCATGATATGCAATAACGCTAGGACAGGACTTGAGCTGACTTTGACAACAAACCAAAAAGGACTAAAAGAAAGCGGGGAACTAAATACGGACAAGTTGACGATATGAGGAACACCTGGACAAGACACAGAGGGTAGATGGTTGGCTAACACAAGGGACCGGGATGACAAGCACAGGTTGACTCAACTTAATGAGACAGAAAGGAACACATGGAAAAACATGAAACTAAAGTAAAAAAACAAACTCAAAAGAAAGACTATGACAGTACCCCCCACTTGAAGCACAGATTCCAGACGTCCAACAAAAAAGGCGCAAAAAAAAAAAGGGGGGGGGGGCTAGACAGAGGGGGGGGCAGGAGGCGGGACCATTGCCGGCCAATCAGGCAGGCTTCCTGGACACCAGACCAGAGGTCGCTGTCTGGACCAGTCCGGTGGCCGTCCCGGAAGCCAGCTAGGCTCAGGTGTTGGAACAGGCTCGGGTGATCATGCGCTGCCAGTACTGGAACAGGCTCAGGTTGATAGAGTGGCTGGAGGACACTCCGATGGTCCAGTGTCCAAAGAGCTTCCCTCATGACTGCAAGGGTTACGGTGTTACGGCCCAGCTCTTCACAGAGAAAACAAAAAGCACATGGTGATGCCTGTCTTACTGGGTCCATTTTGTGGTTGGTTCGTTGTCACGATATGCGTAGAGGAGGACCCAAAAGCAGGAGACAAAAATCAAGTGCAGTCTAAAGTACCGTATTGGCCCGAATATAAGACGGTGTTTTTTGCATTGAAATAAGACTGAATAAGTGGGGGTAGTCTTATATTCGGGGTCTAGACATTATACCCATTCATGACGCTTGATAGTGCCAAATATCATTGAAGCGAATGCTGAACTTGACTGCGCAGGCCAAAGCAACCCCTGTCACGTGAGGATGACGTGATATGGGGGGAGCCAGAGGATGGGATTAAGGACAGCGACACTGAGCACAGCGAGGCAGATAATTGTTTGTGAGGAGTAATGTTCTGTCATGATAGATCTCAGCTACTCTCAAGTTAAACCAGTTTGCATTATTTTATTGCAATGATTTTCCATATTCAGATTTGTTTCAAGACTACAGTTAGTTAGACTTCACTTTGATGGTTAATGCAGTTATTGCAATTTTGTTGTTTGATCACAATAGATTGGTTTATTTACATTTCAAAAACCAGAAGCCATTCATTTACGAATGTGATTGCACTTTAGTTTACATATTTTAATGTTGAGGTATTAAGATTTGAATGAGGCAAAATAACATGCCTTTTCTCTCAAATATATTGTTATAATCATTTGTTTCAGATGTACTGTAATTATTTTCTGTATAAAAATTAATTTGGTGTTCAAAAAAACTTTTTTCAAACTTAAGTCTTGAAAAAGAGGGGGTCGTCTTATAATCAGGGCTGTCTTATATTCGGGCCGATACGGTATTTAATGAAAATAAAATAAAAAGGCCAACAAGGCACTAGAATAATTACCAAAACAACAAGGATCAAAAGAAAACCAAACAAACACTAGGACAGGACTTGAGCTGACTTTGACAACAGACTAATGACAAATGACAGACTGAAATAAAGCCGGGAACTAAATACAGGAAAGTTGACGATACAACGAGAAACACCTGGAGAAGACACAGAGGGTAGGAGGGAGCTTGTTGGCCAGCACGAGGGACCAGGATGACAAGCACAGGTGGACTCAATAACTTAATGAGGCACAGAAAGAAACAACATGAAACTGAAGTTAAAAACTGAACTCAAACGAAAGACAATGAGAATTCTCTTCGATTGTTAAATATATAAGAAAAATGCTGGTGTTTGTTTTCAGTTTACAACTTTAGTCGAGCTCAACAGAGCAGGGCATCGTCTATCCATCTATAACTTTTGGACGGTAATTCCGGCTGACCCACGTGGTCCCAATCAGTCCGTGTGCCCTAACCCTCTGAACCCCACTCGTGATAGGGGGACTGCAATTATTTCCCACCAACGAGGAATTCACAGTAAGCGCGGGTAGATCGGTAGGAACTTCAACTGTGTCAGTCTGTCAGAATCATTGATAAGTTTGTAGATTCTGCCTTTGAAAAGTAGTACGACAGCACTCGTTGCTATAAACCGCGTTCGCGGAGTAAAGTCAAGTCAACCATAACAATTATTACGGGAATATGTCGCCATATGCAACTTCAAAATAAAACCCATCCAATGCTTTTGCGTTAATGCCCGTTTATTGTTTGGAAGGCCTTTATTTTGAAGTTACCATTTGCAGCGCGTTGGCGGCATGTTAGCATCTGAACAAGTCATGTTGCAGCAGGTGGATGGGATGGTCTTTTTAAGTATTTAAAGACATTTTTCATAAAATCAATCGTAACAATACAACCGTCCAGTCTAATTGTACTTAATAGAAATAAACTATTTTTTTTCGTTTTTTCGTTTTACATCTAGTAAAATAAAAACGCAAAAAAAGTTTGTGCATCCCTCCTCCTGTGTAAAGTCCCATATATCAGATTTTAGTCCCAAATAAGTGTTGCAATGAACACGTAAATCTAAAGACCTCAATGGTATTTTTCAGCATTGACAGGCCTTTTATTAGGTTTACTGTATTACCCGCCATTGTCAATCGGCCATAATTACTTTTCCCATGCATATGAGAGCAGTGACAGACAGAAAGTTGAGGAAATAGTTTATACATCTTATAAATCTCTTGATGGGTTACACTTTTTATTATTCATTTAGTCCTACCTGCATAACACACCCCCAGCTGTCTTTGGCCGTCTGCTGTGCAAGGGATTTGTTTGTAATGAGCACCTGAGCTCCTTCTGTCGCTCTACTTTATTTTGCGCTCACCTGCCAACTGTATTTCTGACAAATATGAAACCCACATTAATGACATTCGGTCACACTCAAGACTATTGAATGTTTATATTCTTATTATATTCAACTTGTAACTCAACTTATACTTTATTACTGTACTCAAATAGATTTTTCAGGTATCTGTGCTGTGCATTTCTAACGTCTTTTTACTTTTGCTCCTTACGTTTGAAAACCGATATCTGTACTTTCTGTTCCTTACTTTGTCAGAATAGGTTAGTTACTTCTTTCTACGTCCCAAGGTTTTTCAACTTCCTTTTCTGAATGCAGACTAATCACGTTGCCTTAATGTGAACGCGCACAGTTTTTTTCACCAACCATTCTGCGGATTGTGCCCGTCCTGAACCGTGATGCTTGATCCTTACCAATCATGGGTCAAAGATGATTCGTTGCAGTGCACCACTAGTATGTACAGGTACACAAATGCGCGTCGTGACCGTCAATGAGACACAATCACCCGCTGGCCGCTGCCAAGACATTACAATACAGTATATTTATATTTTCAGTACAAATATATTTTATTATACAACAATACTTAACCATATTTACTACTTCATTTGTATCTGTGGATGAAATAGGAAGCTTGTGGTAAAAATGTACCCAAGCAGCGCGGACGTTGCCGCGTCCTTTTAAAAGAATGGGTCCATTCAGATGAATGAGAGCGGGTGGTTTCGCAGGGCAAGAAAAATTACAACATAGATCCAGCCAAGATCGGCCATATATCAAAAATAGTACATAAATAGAAGTAATTTTCTATGCACAGTTTGGATCTAACTCAAATTGTACATAAAAAGGCGCAATGTGGAACTTGAGGTTCCACTGTGTTTAATTTGAAGGCGTGCATAGTTGACAGTCCTGCTGGTACATGCCTGTTTTCATATGTCACCATTGAAGAGCTGCGGGACTTCCGCATGCATCGGATGTCCGATTAAGGCTCGCCCGTAGAGGCTCCTGATGCTTGGTCCTCGCGCCTCGATGTGCGTTTAAGACATTTGATACACTCCTTAATATGGTGGCGTCCAACAACTTCCAGGTCACGGTCAATATTTTTGAGGAGCAAGGAGCATTAAGAGAAATGATGAGCCCTTTTTGTTGAGCGGGATTACGCAGTAGTCGTGAATTAATAAAGTAATTGTAACACATTGCATTTAACGTACAATAACAATCACAGAGTTTCAACTACGCGAAAAATAATTAGATTACTCCATTAATGGAAAAAAACCAAACTGAGTTACCTAACGCTGTTAGTTTATACGGTGCCATTACCAAGACTGGTAAGGATTTATTGAAAATAATGAGAAATTTTCTATCACATCTGTAAGAATACTGACAAGCATTTCAACAATATAGGGAAATGTAAATACAGTGTGTTGTGCTTACAATGTAATTTTTTTTATCCATGTTGGTGAATCTAATGTGTTCGCATTTTCCCTTAGGTAGAAGATGCCATGCTAATGTTTGACAAAACAACTAACCGACATAGAGGTACGTTTAGCAACTCTACTGCTATGCCATGTAACCAAAACTGTTGAGCTTTTGTCAGTGTATTGTGTCCATTCCAAAACAGTCTACACACCATATACAAAAAGACACACTCACATTCTTGAACAATTTACACAGCAATAACCTCTACAAGTACGCTAATAAGTACATTCCCTCAAAGAGACCTACATCCATGAAGGTCAGGTTCATTGTTTTTCATTACAGATAGCTTTCGCTCTGCCAGACAATCCAGTCTAAATCTGTCCCCTTATCAGAGAGTCCACACTGCTGGCTGATACACGCACAAACAGACATAACTGCATGTGCAAACAACAGCCGGAGAATCAAGCCCAACAACTAAACACAGCACATAGACTAACATTTTTATTCCCTATCAATTTGATGAGATCCATTCCCCTTTGGCTATTTTACCCCTTCGATACGTCAATAGAGATCTACATTGGTATTCATTTGATTGAATGATGGAGGACAGAGGCATGGAGAGTGAGAAGAGGGTCAAAAGACGGAAGGAGAAGGAAAGAAGAAGGCAAAAGAGAAAAGATGCCCCAAGTTGAATAGGAACTAGATTGAAGGAAGGAGGCCTGTGTGGTCTGATAAGGGCTCAGATAGCTGATTCTGCAGAGCCACTTAGGTGGCAGGATTGTTATCTCCACCACCTCCTTTCCGTCCAAACACCTTATCTTGGCTTTAGCAAAGCAGCCCTCTGCCCCCAAACAGAGGACTTAACAAAGACACGGCGGACTAAGGACAAGACAGACTTGGTTGTGAGTAGTTTTATAAAGTGAAATATGGTGAATTACTCATGACAAATTCAAACAAATTTCAAAAAATGCTTTATGCTTGCCTCTATCAAAACATTCACTTAATTTCTCAGATATCAGTAATGTTGTAACTTGTTTATGCAACACTGGCAACTAACCAATAAACACAGAGACATGAGTAACTGAGGAGTATTTGTAGTGAAAATGAGGACTTGCTTCATTTCAGTAACTTTGGTACTGAAGCATCTCCATATCTTAAGCACTTTAAGCAATGGACGGGCGATAAAACAGCAACATTTTTGGAGGATGGGTGGGTAAAAAATGATTTCCTCTAAATATGGAATTGAGTTTTCAATTAAATGTAGAACATTACCAATTTCATATGAAACAACTCATAGTTGTTTCAATTTGAGAAGTGTTGCGATAAGTGTTATTATCAGAGGTGGGCATTTTACTAAATTTTGCTGGTCCGTCAGTCGTCATTCGTCAACGGCTTGAGTACCCGTCCGCCCTTCTTCAGTTCGTCATCTTTCAAGCCGAACCGAATTGTAATAATCAGTTGGTCGGTCAGTCAGTTAAGTCTGTCAGTTTGACCGTCAGTAGTCTGTTACTCCTAACTAACTTTTATATATATATATATATATATATATATATATATATATATGTATGTAAATCACAATGTATAAGGTTACTTTGAAGGAATTAAAATTACACAGTGATGAGAATTTTAGGCCATATTGCTTAGCCCTCAGTCTGTTTGAAGCAGTTAACAAATATATGAAAAAAATATATATATACATGGGATCTTACGTTTACGTACATTAGTAATGTTTTTTGCTCAAAAAAAATGTGTACATACAATATTTGCACATAATTACATATTTACTGTACAATTGTAATGTGTATTTTTTTTTGTTATTTGTAATTATACATAGTGAATACTTCACTGAAGCTTGATTTGAAGAAAATGGTGAATTGAATTAAAATCACTATATGCCAGAAGAAATGTGATCTTTTCCTGAAATCGTTCAGCCCTATAATATGAGGACTCTGTACATCTGTATTCTTCTGTCACAGATGCTAACTTGGCCTTTCTTTGGCCCTAATGAGGACAAGTGGTGTAGAAAACCACATGCAACAATTCTTTATCATTTCTACCTGACAGTTACTTATCGTGTTCTGTTTTAATACTGCTACCATAATTTGCCATTACAAATGGAGTTGTAAGTCATTTTGCAAAATGTAAAATCTAGATAGGCGGCACGGTGGTCGACTGGTTAGCACGTCCGCCTCACAGTTCAGAGGTCGTGGGTTCGATCCCGGCTCCGGCCTCCCTGTGTGGAGTTTGCATGTTCTCCCCGTGCCTGCGTGGGTTTTTCCGGGCACTCCGGTTTCCTCCCACATTCCAAAAACATGCATGGTAAGTTGATTGGATACTCTAAATTGCCCCTAGGTGTGATTGTGAGTGCGGATGTTTGTCTCTGTGTGCCCTGCGATTGGCTGGCAACCAGTTCAGGGTGTCCCCCGCCTACTGCCCAAAGACAGCTGGGATAGGCTCCAGCACGCCCCGCGACCCTTGTGAGGAGAAGCGGTACAGATAATGGATGGATGGATGGATAAAATCTAGATAGATAGATAGATAGATAGATAGATAGATAGATAGATATGCCTAGCTTCCTAATACACTGATTGTTTCTTTTGTAATGTAAGTTCTCAGTCATAAAAACTCAAGTCAATCTTTTTGACTGACAAATGTCAGAATGTTTTAATGTTTTTTTTTTTTTAATGCTACAGAGTGTAAGTATTTTTTTTGGTCTCCTGTCAGACTTGTTACCTGGGTGACGGGCAGCCTCCCTGCATAATGGTGCTCCAGGCCCATTACTTTTCCTCTGACTGTGTAGGAGGTCTGGAGGGGGCACTTCATGTGGAAATGGTTCTTATAAATAATATAGCTGTGGTAATAACCAGCTGCTTTTGACCTTGACCACCACCGTGTCAATTGCTATTAATGATTTCAGCGCTGCCTGTGATTGGGACATGCATTATTGAGTCAATGCATTCTTGAAAGCTTTGCACTCTGTCAGGTACCCATTTTGGGCCCACTTCGTTATCCTCTAATAATATCTAATTGTATAAGAATTATTATTTTACAACACATTCATAATCTTGTAAGGAACAATGGAGGACCACACATTTGATAATTAAATTGGTGATTAAATATAAATCTTAAAAAAAAAAAAGTTCCATCCATCCATCCGTTTTCTATACCACTTGACCTCAGTAGGGTCGGATATAAGTTTGAGCCACTACCAGCTGACTTTGGGCAAGAACCTGACTGGTCACCAATCAATTGCAGAGGATAAATCTGTTTTCTACATTATAGAATATACAAGTAGTTTACTGAGGTGAGCATTTTACTAAAGTTTGCCGGTCTGTCATTCGTCATCCATCAACAGCCTGGGTATCCGTTCGTCATCCGTCATTCCATCTATTTTTCAAGCCAAACCAAACTGTCGATCAGTCCTTCATGTTATTTTAACCGCGCTCCTATCAGTAAATACCAAAGGTCTGCCAGTCCGTCTACCGTTGATCCGGAAAAAAAATAGGTCCAACAGATGAAAAATCCCCCGTTCCATCCATTCATCCATCCATCCATCCATTATCTGAAACGATTTGATTAAAATGGTTTATGGAGTGCACTATGTACATCATAATGTGTCGGCTTTTCTGCTCAAACAGCTCTACACTTACACACAAGTTTTACTTTAAAGTTTGGCTTACCATATCCAGAATCCCGTTGACCCACATTGTTGCCAAAGGTACAATCCTGGTTGTCTTTTTCTTCTTTGACCTCTCACGTCACACTGGTTGAGAATCACTGGTTTAGAACAATAATTCTCAAGTCGGGTGAAGGCTATCTTTAGTGGTATGCAAAAGAAACACGAAATGGATACAAGTATGATCAAATAAATAGCCTTACATCCATAAAGCCACATTACTAGCTGCTGCCACCGTTACAAATTTCCTTCAGATGTGCATATTTTTGGTCGTAGATTCCTACGTAGCTTCAACGGATTTAGCCACACGAGATTTCAAAACATAAGATGGATTCTTGGTGTTTGATTGATACCTCACTTGATCCAATCAACTGTTTACTGTGTTTTTCGTTCTACAACAGCCAATGAACAATTCGTGCGTAAAAAGTCCGACCTTCCTTTTTTTTCTCCATTATTCATTCCAATCACATCGAAGCTTCCAGGTGATTGTCACATTGAATAGCCAATGAAATTTTGAAAAAAATGATATCTGGTTTGCCTTTGAACTTTCTTTTGAATAACCGCCAGTCTTGTGCGCAAACACTTTCAAAGCTGAACATAGGTGGAATAGAGACAGGCTGCAGGTCTCTTATCAAATCCTAAAGGACTGCTGGCATCGTTACCAAAGAAAGGTGAAGGAGTCCAAGAGGGAACACTTGTCAAGTCTCATTCAGGCAAATCGCCATGATCCACGTGCTCTATTTAAAACAGTTAATTCTGAACTTAAGCCCCGTCAGCCGATTTGCACGGATTCATCCACTGAAATGAGCGATGGATTCTTAAAGTTTCTCATTGACGGGGTAGCTACAGCTAGGACTCTCGTTCCGAACGCCACATTTGCCCCCTCTGTCCACATTCCTTGTTCCGCAGTGTTCGATTCCTTCGAGGCATTTTTGGAGAATGCGGTTTGCCATATTAAGCCATCTGGCTCCCCTTACGGCTCCGTTCCTTCTCATTTCTTTAAGGAGATTCTCCAGAGTATTGGTGAATCGGTGATGGCCATTATCAACAGCAGCCTGTCTTCTGGTGTAGCACCCCAACATTTTAAAACATGCTGTTAGTGCAAACCCTGCTTAAAAAAAATGGCCTTGATCAAGGTGTGTTGTCAAATTTTAGACCCATTTGCAAGCTAAAAAATTCTAAAATTTCTAAAATTCTGAAAAAAGCGGTGCACTAAGTTAAAATTTTCTTGGATGAACATAAAATGTCATGGAGGTTTTCTAGTCAGGCTTCAAGATGATGTGGAACTTAGAAAAAAATGAGTGCATCATTTTCCACATGCAAATTTACCCAAACCGAACATTTACAGAGATCCTTACTAATTTTCTGTTTTAGGCTTTATTTTTTCTACATTTGACACTTTTGCAAGAAGCCCTCTGACAGTTTTACACACAACAGCCAACTTTGCAACTTTGATATTTACTCATGAATATGAGTGGATTACAAGAAAGGAGATGGAACCGTTTTGAAAATCTCCTTGTTCTGTATGACCTTCCTCTGTGTGCTGTTGGGCACATCTTTGTTTCTCCTGAACTCCTCCCACGGCCCCCAATCACAAAAATATATTCTTTCCAGACCCATGGATATATAACCTACAGATGGAGAACTTATGCATTCTTTAGACATAAACTGCATTTTATGCCTGCAGCTTCTACATTTATCAGCATATCCCCCCCCCTTGTTATATCAGAACTCTTACCATACTTTTAAGAGAGCCTCTACACATATAGCGGTTTCGTCTATATCACTCCACGTGTGCAAGTGTAAAACATTTCTATACCTGTAACATTGCTGTGACAATTTTATTCTATACCGAAATATAGGAACTGTCATTTAAATCTGAATGTATTTGCGTCAACATAAAACTATAGTGCAATCACACAAATCAACAAATGGTAGTTGATCTGTGCTGTTTACCCCTTGCTTCAAATCTGGATGCTTTTCTTTTTTATAGTCAAATGTGGCATTAATGTGGTACCAGTTGAATGTGAACTAACATGCAGTCTTGAATTCCTTTCAGCAAAAAAGACTGACTCTTGTTTGTGGAGCAATAATTCATCTCCAGGCTCTATTCGGTTTTGTTTTCAGAGCACTGGAATAATAATGAGAGCAAATGGTTTGATGACTACAACTTTACTATGTGTGATTTTGATTGCCATCGTATTGAATTATGTATTCCTGGTTGTATTTCATATTCCCCCCTTTGGCCACAAAAGATGATGTGTTTTCTTAATGAGGCACTGATGGCCAGTTTTGTATTGAACAATGACTTTGACTTGTTATTCCCTTTTTTTATTATTGTTTTTTTGTCCTCCACCACTGCAGTTGTCACCCCTCTAGCTATTAAAGCCTTCTCCTTGGAAAACAAGAATGTAGCAAGTAAAGCCCCCCACCATCGACTCTTGCACTGCCATACACTCTCCAGGGTTCATATCCTTTCCAGTGCATCTAATTACAGCTGCCAACTGCAGCATCTTGCTTTATGAATTCCCCCAAGGGCAAAGTCATGAACATTCCTTCAGTTGTCTTTATATAGTGATGCCCATCTTCTCTCTGTGCATGTTTCCGACTGCTGGGTCCAAGATTGGGATAGATGATTAGAAGACAAGAGTTGTTGTTCATGTGTCCCTACATACAGTATTGGTCTGGTGCATGTTTTCATTATATCTGAGTGCTTAGGGTGGCCAGTCCAGGGGACCAGCCAGTCAAGTGTCATACCTCATGCCAGAGATACTCTATTAATGACCGTTGAAATTGTGTGCGCAGTATTGGTTGGGACCTCTTCAGCATAGTATATCTCACGAGAGTTAAATGTACTGTCAAAGGGCAAATACTGAGCTTATGTTTGGCTTAATCAGTAATCAGACCCACTCGTCTTTTATCACAATATAGAGTGCAGTATTATTTTATATGCAGCAGTCGTGCAGTTTTTAACACTTCAATATTTCATGTTTTTTTTAAATGAGATGTGAGAGCTATGTGAGATGCATTTGTCACAAAGTCAAATTTACATTATGCCTTGGCCATTGCTCATTCAAGACTGAGAGTACATTTAGATGAGAAGAATCTTGTGAAAAATAAGATGTTTTTGTTTCAATTACAAAGTTGTTAATATAGAGCAGTGTTTTTCAAACTTTTTTGAGTCAAGGCACATTTTTTTTCCATTGAAAAAAATCCTGCGGCACACCACCAGCTGAAATTGTGAAAAAAAGCTTATTTTAACAATATAAGTAATATAACAATAAAAGCAATACAACTATTGCTTGAATAAGCATTTTTTAACATTGAAGAATCACGTTATATTAGAACATCTTGAATAGGAATTAAACACAAAGAAAAAAGTATTTTATAATGTTTCATATTGATACTTACTCGGCCTGTTTAGATAAACATGCGTCACTAATTCGCTTGTCTCTAAAGAAAGACAATTAGCTACCTGTTGCTGCTACCTACTGGTATGGAAGAGTACTACACCAGTGTGCTGCGGCACAGTGTTTGAAAAACACTGATATAGAGGACAGCATTGTCAAACATGTTAAATCACAAGTGACTGAAAACATGTGTGCATGGAAGGCAAGTAAGCAAGCCTCCTGAGTGTTGTTACAGTTAACATAAGCTAACCACAAGACTTGAGAATGTCGAAATGCAGATTTCAAAATTGGTGAATTTTGCTGCTTAAATCATATTCCACTAACACCATATTAATCAGAATGCCGTGTTTCAACTAGTGGGAACATATTCTTGAAAACAATGTGTTTGGGTTGATTTCCACTTTAATTGGTTAATTCGGCATCAAATATCAAATGTTATGAAATTAACTACACTTGTTGGCTGATTTACCAGCAGAGCTGTGCATTTTACTAAAAAGTGAGCAACTGTTATTCGTCATTCGTCTGCAGCATGTGTACCCTTCCGTAGTCCGTCAATCGCCTTTTTTCCGCGGTCCCTCACTCAAATCTGTCCCCCAAGTAACAACAACTCACTATTTTCCTCCCCGCGCTCGCAGCGGCCATCAAAGTCTCGCCGTGAAAAATAGACAAATGATGGGCTGCAGACGAATGGCGGACTCAATAAAGGGGCTTCTGTCTGTGCTTAGTCTGTACGTTTTAAAATGTTTCCCATCATCCGTCAACCGTCAGCAAAACGGGCGTCCGTCAGTGACAGATAGACGGACCGGTCCGTCACATAGACACAATGCCCAGCTCTGCTTACCAGTGGGTCTCTGGTAGGTCCGGTAAGCTTCAAGATGTCACCAGGGCCAAATGTAGTGCAGTGTATTTCCACTCTGGAGCATCTAAAGGCTCATTAAATTTGAGCAACATTTTGGGAAATCTATGCCTTCCGCATTGGACTATGTGTCTGAACTATGTTCAAAAGGAATTATTTAATTGAAAATATGGTAATTTCCAGAGGTGGGCATTCCGTCTGACCGGTCCGTCTATTCGTCTATGATGGATCCGTCTATACGGAAGCGCGGTTAAAATAATAGACGGACTGACCGATAGGCGATTATTATTTGGTCCGGCTTGACCGGTACCCAGGCTGCAGACGGCTGACCACTGAAGGATCTGCAATTTTAGTAAAATGCCCACCTCTGGTAATTTCCCCAAGTAAAATAATGTACATAACATTTTAATATTTTCACTTGTGGATAACACAATAACAACTCTTAATCACCAAACCACCAATTACTACAGTATGTCAAGAAGGATCTGTGGCCGCCCCAAAGGTTTACATTATTAAACTTCAAAAGAAATAGTATGCATTGCATTATCCTATTGCCAGAAAAAAAAGTTTACAATATCTTTGCTACTATTGTTTGCTGAAGCGAGATGTGTAGACATGTTTTACCGCCAATGGCAAGTAGTTGTTTCACAATGTGTGCTATATTATGGTGTTTGATATTCACTAGACGTAGTTTTCACTGTTCAAATAATTACTGGCATAAATTTGATCAGTCTTGACAAGTGTACCGGTAATCAAATATTTGTTTGTCTTGGGCAAGATCCACTTCTAGCTTGTGTGCTAGCAATCAGCAGCTTCACAATTGATATTCATGGGTGTGAATGGTGAGATGGAGAGCAATAAATCCATGGAAGCAGAGAGATAACACCAGGGGTGCTCAATATGTCGATCGCGATCTACCAGTCGATCGCAAACGTAGCATTGGTAGATCGTATGACATTACAAAAAAACCTAGATGTTCATAGTTAATTGCGTTGCGGTTATGCAAGGTACATCAACATATATTGTACATATGAAGAGTCCTCAATATATTTGCAAATAAATATATGTTCTGCACTTTTGTGGGTAGGACCTACCGGCTACAAAAATTCAAAACATATCCTACCCGGCAGGTAGATCATTTTGACTTGGTCATTTTATAAGTAGCTTGCATGCTGAAAAAGTGCGAACACCCCTGGATAACACCATCCACAAGGCTTCAGTGTCTCATCCGTCACACACCTAGATTGCTATTAAAGTGGTCTACAGGCATCGCCATCATCTAATTAGAGAAGGCTCTCGAACTGTCTGTCTTCTCTGTCGGCCACCTTTCTTTCTATCTCCTTTCTGTTTACCTCTCAGTCTTGTCTGCTTCTCACTCTCTTCCTGTCCCTCAAATGTTAAGTTGTTCATCCAGAGAATAGACTCCCATGGTTTTTGAATTGATATGTCTTGTGTATTTCAAGTCCCAACTGTCTTGATGTTGACTTAAATAAATTTGTTATTTCTAGGGGAAAATAAGAAAAAAATAGAGAGCCGAGTGTGAGCAGTTAAATTGTTGCCCATCCACGTTGTGTGACTGGAGTAGTAAGCATGTTATCCACATGATACCCCTCAAAAAAACCGAATGCATTGCATAAGCCATTTATCAAATGATGAAGAGCATTGATGATGGAGGACAGTGTTGGGGATCTCAGGAGACTCGAAGACCACCTTTATTGAAACAAGATGCTTTTCAAGGATGCAACAGTCTGGGGACTCTAAGGTGGATTCTCCTACCGCTGGGGCTGAGATCGCGTAGGTGGAAGGGTTCCTGTAGGTGGACAAGATCCTCAAGGAGTCCCTCAAGACTCTGAATGTGATGTGGCTGTCCTAGTTGACATGCCTTGGCCACATTGCATTTTTTTAATAAACTGGAATTATGTCAAACAATTTGATATCAAGTTTATTTGTATAGCACATTTCCTGTACAAAATAATTCAAAGTGATTTACATAAAACATTAAAACAATTACAGAAAGAGAAACAAAAACATGAAGGCTTTGCATAAATCACAACAAAATCATCTAAAATAATTACATTAAAATGATTAAAACCAGGCATCATCTAGCTAAAAGATATGGTGCAAATGGCGATTAAAACAAGAGAATGAAGGCTAGATTCATGAGAATGCCGCAGTAAATAATGTTTTCAGCCCTGATTTAAATAAACTGACAGTTTGAGCAGACCTCAGGTATTTGGGGAGTTTGTTCCACAGTTGAGGAGCATAGTAACTAAATACGGCTTCAATTTGTTTGGTTCTGGGAACACACAATAGACCTGTCCCTACTCTTGCATGTATTTTGGTCCAAGACCTTTTAGAGATTTACAGGCCAGCAGAAAGATTTTTAAGTACAAAGTATATTCTGTGACTCACGGGAAGCCAGTAGCGGAGTGTGAGTTTTTTAAGTACTCTGGCGGCAGCATTTCAGATCAGCTGAAGCTGCCCGATTAATTTTTTCATTAAAGTGACAGTTTATTTTTCAAAGTTCATTAATTTAAAAAAAACACTATTCATTTCAATAATATGCAAAAAAAAATAAATTCTATAACATAGGTGACATAATCTGTAATTATATTACACAGGGCACGCCTCCCCTACACGAGGCTGCCATCTTTCTGCTAAGGATACCCAAAGGAGACAAACTTAGCAAACATAGTTCCTCAAAATCATACCTACAGCATTTGTAACAAACGCTTACTTTGTCACTTGAGGGAATACTAGAAGTTGTTTGTAATGGCTTCTGCGTTGTATTTCGGAGGTCTGTAAAAAATTGTTTCAATCTATGGGGAGAATTTGGACTAAAGAGCAATATTCAAAAGAATCAAACTTCCCATATATTTATATTTATTTGCATTGGAGGTTCTTGAACAAAATGGCTACCCCTCCTCCTTTCTTATGCATTCTGGCTTCACTCATGAAATTGAAGTTTGGAGGGGTTGACTCGATATGAACCGCTGCACTTTTATCTTGTCTTAATCAAGTTTCAGTTAAAAACATGATCAAAATTGTGCTTGCTAATAGATAATCAATAAATCATTGATTAAAAATTATTTCCCTGCCAAAGACCTAACATTTTAAAGTGCTAAATTGAATGTGTTAAAATCCATTCTTCCTTCATGTTTTGGAACCGACTGTGACAAGGAATGAGTATTACATTTGCCCTGGTAGGAACTGATCTGGAAAAGCATCTTTTACCTACATACAGTAGACGTCAATTGACGAAACTTCCAGCACATCGGGCCCCGGCCTTTTCTTGGAAAATTCAGGAGTATTTGCATTGAAATCCAGACCCAGTGCATATCAGTTTTTACAAACAACTTATGGTGATCTGAGCTCTTATCCAGAGACTGAAGAGGATCTCGATGTAGTCGTTGAATCAGATACATTATTAACATCAATTTTCATCATGTTTACATAATTCATCTGGGCGGCCACAGTAGGCCTCGACAGGAATTTAGAACATAATTTAACTTGATTTCTCCTTTTAAAAGTTGTTTTCTTCAAGGCTCAGCCTCTCCACCTCTGCCTCCTACTATTTATCTCCTCTAGCTACTCAACCTTGTTATTTTCCCAGTGCCTTACAATGTAGTGAGATGGCTTGCTGCCTCAATTGATTCTTCTGCCCACTCTCATTTACTTTCCAAGGAATCTTGCTTTGAAAGCCCTTAAACTGGCCCCTCCACATCCTTTTCTCATCTAAGAGAATGTGTAAATAAGGGCAAATCTTCACCAAATCAATCATTAGACTCACAAGGGTAGCACTTGGACGGTTACTCCAAACGTGTTGTGTTGATGCATGTTAATGCTTGTATTTGATTAGAATCTGAGATTAACATTTCAATACAACATTTTAAATGTTGTTACCAACCTGTGCATTTTATTCTATGCAGTTGTAATTTGACAACATAAATGACATTTTAAATATCATCTTCAAGGCGATGTTGTTTTGATTAATCTTAATGAAGTAAATTTGGATTCCACAGGGTAACTTGTTACAGAATAATGACACCAAAGGTGTCCCTGATTCTATATGTGCAATTTTCATTCCACACAATGACACTGGATTGCAAAGGTTAATTTGCAAAGGAAGGCACACATTGTTGCAAATTTAGCACGTTTAACATTCTCTAAGCAACTTTTCCTAACCCTTGTACTATTTTCCCAAAAAGTGACTAGCGCCAAATTTTGTGATAGAAAATTGTAGAAGGAAGAAAAAAAACATCGTTCAGCATGTAAAGAAAAAAAAATTAGGCAGTTCACAAGCACATTAAGCATATTAGCTATGGGTTTCAGTCAATTTAACAGATGGACATTCTCCTTTTTTACCAGGCTCATTTCAATCCACAAATCCTTTTAAAGTGCTGCCACCACTGGACTAATCAATTGTAACGTGAAATTTACAACCAGCCTGTCAATTCTGCCAAATCACACAAAGTAATATGGAGTCATGTGTTTTACTGTTAGCAATAACCTGAATAGTGCTGTAATTACATATAAGCGGGCTTGTATATCTTTCTGGTTTGTGTTGGCTCGCAATCAATAGTTATCATTAAATCCATGAATTTAATGATTGGGCGGGATTGGATTGGATTTTTCAGACTTTGTCTACTCACTTATTCCAACGAATTGCAGAGCCCTACTTAATTATAGTACCAATTTTTTCAACAGTGATACAGTTACGTTGTGTATTTTTGGGAGCTTAACAATATGGTCAAGCTTTTGAGTCCTGCAATTAGGGGGTAGGGTTAGGATTCTCAATTAAATGCACAACTGACAAAACATTAAGTTAAAATTTGACTAGCTATCAGTGAGCTAAACTGTGTAGCTAAACCATCTTAGCTGCATCTGTGGGTTCCATTGAGACGGTTGAATATAGACGTCATTGTGTTTAACTGAGTTCCTAACAGAGCATGATGCAGCTGCCTTTTCCTCAATTTAATCCAAAACATAATCCAAGTCTTTGGCTCTCCCTCTGCGATACTTGCGTACAGGGCACTGATGTCAAACTCAAGGCCCGGGGGCCAGTTCTGGCCTGACACATAATTTTTGTGGGCCGTGAAAGCAAATCATGTGCTTCAACTTCCATGATTCTTGCTAAAATCTGTACCAAATTTCAAATTGTCATATGTAATGATTAATAGATGAGATTGCAAGCATATTTTTTGTTACCAAACCGAATTTTAAAGTAATTTGAAGAAGAAGTCGCACAAACTATTATCCTAGAGACCTAGTCTTTTGATTTTTCAATCAATTTGTTGTTTATATGTAATGATAGGATGGAATGCTTAAACATTTATATAGTTTCTTAGACATACCGGACCTCTGGGAGAAACCTGAACAACAATTTGACCTGTTACAAAAATGAGTTTGACGCCCCTGTTGTAGGGCCACTTTCTCATTCGGGCTTAAAAGAGACGCAACAAAGTTTTGTGGCTGTGTGGATTCTAACGCCAACTTCATTTATGCACCTTCGTGCCATATACGCTTTCTAGAGAAACTGTAGATTGTGGGCGTTCCCTGTCAAACCTGGTTATCTGCGCAACAAACGTTTTTCATACAGATGCTTATCCTTGATGTGATGACAAGAGCTGCTTGTTTCCTTGATACACATTTTCGGATTCACAGTCCTTCTTCCTCTTTTTTCTTATTCTACTAGTCTATGCGCGATTGGAAAACCTTTCCCGTCATTAAAAGTGTGCTCCCACCACCAGCTGAACAAATGTGGGAATAAATGAAAAGCCATACTGAAGGTGATTTTCACGTCCCATAATTATTCTGAAAAAAGACCCAAAACACCAGATAAACTTGAGAATATTGACTGTGACGGATTAATTCAATGTTAGGGGCCATCAGTTTTAAACATATTCAATTGGTGCAACCTGAAAATAATATTTATTTTATTTATATAAAAAAAACAACTGCCTGCAGAAAGGTTATCCCTTTCACGGTATTTTGTCCAATAAATGGACAACACTTTGAAGTGTGATAACTATGTCATTTCAGAATATTTTTTCACTTTCAACCACTCAAAATGTTCAGTGGCACCATATCTATCCATACATATTTAGTATTTATTTATTTATACCCTCAATGGACACTAACAGCTGTGGTATGCTCATAGCAAAACTAACTATGCTGTATATACAATACAATACAATACAATTTTATTTATATAGCGCATTTCATAACAGCTAGAGCTGTAACAAAGCACTTTACAAACAATAAAATAAATAGAATGAAAACAATATAAGGCTGTGATACGTATATTAATAAATATAGATATAAATAATATATAAAATTTAAATAAAAATATAAATAAATATTAAATATTAAATAAATAAAACACCATATACAATTGACACCGGAAAAGAGCCAAAAATTTCAGGTCTGATCAGAGAAAACAAATAAACAAATGTGTCTTCAACCGGGTTTTAAAAATGGACAGAGAGGGGGCTTGCCTAACAACCAATGGGAGGTCATTCCAGAGGAAAGGACCAGCAACTGAAAAGGCTCGATCCCCTCTGAGGCTCCGCTTGGTCCTCTGCACCTCGAGCAGCGCCTGGTCCGCAGACCGGAGGCTGCGGGAAGGTGCGTAGGAGTGAAGGAGCACGGAGTGGTATGCCGGGGCGAGGCCATTTAATGATTTAAAGACAAATAGGAGAATCTTAAATGGGACCCTGAAATGCACTGAGAGGCCAGAATTAGTGTTATGTGCTCGATCTTCCGAGCTCCAGTTAGTAGGAGGGCAGCAGCATTTTGGACCAACTGGAGACGTTTGAGGGATGACTGGCTGACTCCAAAATAAAGTGCATTGCAGTAATCCAGCCGAGATGTAACAAAGGCATGGATGACTGTTTCTAAGTGCTGATGGGAAAGGAAGGGCTTTACCTTAGCCAGCTGTCTAAGGTGAAAGAAGCTCGACTTTACAACAGCGCTGATTTGCTGGTCTAATTTAAGATCACTGTCCCTTTTGAAACCCAAGTTTAAGACTGTTGGCTTTAGATATGAAGCCAGCGGACCCAGGTCAACAGGGTGGGGTGGAGACGAGCCACTGGAACCGAACACCATAACTTCTGTATTCTTTTCGTTGAAATTTAGTGACATCCAGTCTTTGATGTCCTCTAGGCAGGACAAAAGTGGTCTTAAAGAGAAAGCCTCTTTTTTGCTTAGCGGGATATAGATTTGACAGGCGTACGCGTAGCAGTGGAAGGAAATACCGTGTTTTCTAAGGATGGAACCCAGGGGCAGCAAATACAATGAGAACAGCAATTGCCCCAAAATAGAACCCTGTGGAACACCATACGATAGAGGGGCAGAGCGGGACTCAGAGGAACCTAGGCTAACAGAAAAAGTCCTGCCAGCTAAATAGGATCTAAGCCACTCTAGAGCGCATCCACTAATGCCTACTTCGTGTTGCAAGCGAGTCAAAAGAATACTGTGGTCTACCGTATCGAAACCTGCGGTCAAATCCAACAAAACGAGACATACGTGGTCTCCAGTGTCATTTGGAAGGAGGATGTCATTGAAAACATGTAGCAGGGCTGACTCTGTACTATGCACCTTCTTGAAGCCTGGCTGGAAAACTTACATGACATTGTGTTTATCCAAGTAAGATCTTAGCTGTGAGTGCACCACTTTTTCCAGAATTTTAGACATAAAAGGCGTCTTGGAAATGGCTCTAAAAGCACAGCTTGATCAAGGCCATTTTTTTTTTCAGCAGGGGTTGCACTACAGCATGCTTAAAATGTTGGGGGACCACACCAGAAGACAGGCTGCTGTTGATAATGGCCAAAATCGATTTACCAATTGTTGAGACAATCTCCTTAAAGGAGTGTGGAGGAATGGAGTCTTAAGGGGAGCCCGATGGTTTCGTATGGCAAACCACTTCCTCCAAAAATATCAAAGAAACCGGCTCAAAGGAATCGAACACTGCTGAACAAAGAGATATATACTGTTCATCTAAAAAAAATTTAAAAAAATAAAAAATCAAATTGGAATATGTCATATGACATATTTAGAGCATTGAATAAGTCAAAAGGTCATAAAAAGATTTTGGGGGAATGTCCCTATTTTTTTTTTTCCCAATTCCCAACTTTTTAAGCTGTAAATGTTTACTGAATTTTAAAATGGAACTAAAAACTACAGTATGCAGAGTTGCACCAAGAACTACAGTATGCAGAGCTGCACTAATACTATGAGACTATCTATAAATACAAAAAGAAATACTTGTAAATATATTTCGCTTTTCATTTGCAACACATTTTTTTAATTATAAAAGGCAGTGAAATCAGATGATAAAAATGAGGAAAAATGCACTGTTCTAAAGTCAACTGAAATAAACACTTGTTTTAATTTACACTTTATCCAAAACTTTTATTTTTCCTAAATTAGGATGCAGAGATGGGGGACTTGAGCCATATGACTTGACTTGAGTCAGCCTCGAGTTGCTATCTTATGGACTTGCTTGCCAAAATCATGGGAATGGCTTGACTTGACTTGGGAATTGGTATCTAATTTACTTGACTTGAACTACATGACTTGACAAGTCATTTGTTTATGCAATGCAGTTTGAAATTCGGATTTTAACACAGTTGCCATTTTAAGGAGGGAAGCAAAAAAAAAGAAAGAAAAAAGAGGTGTTTTGATTCATGCTTAAATTCTCATTCAGCATTTATCACCATATTAACAGTGTGCCACTCATATAAATATATTAAGTACATATGAAACAACAGTATGAAAAAATATGCATTCTCCTAAATAAAGTGCAGACCTTAATTTTATTCAATTAAATTGTTTTTCATTTCATTTTTAGAGCTGTAAATGTTCATTACTTGTTTAGAGATAACATACTTTATGCAGCACGTGAAAAAACATTTTATCACTCCAACATATGTTTTACTGAGCAAGATTTTATGACTTGACTTACAACTTGCTTAAATTAAGTAATGACTTGACTTGCTTGATTTTTTTTTTCCACAGTGACTTGGGACTTGTGATGCATAATTTAAATGTAGTAAATTGATCTAGACAATCAAAATGTACTATGCACCTAAAAGGAAAAAAAGATTAAGACAGCCATATTTTTTTTACCACTATAAATTAATATATTGTAACGAACGACTGGAAAATGGAGAGAGTAGAGCGAGTGTTGCTCGTGTTAGATGGCAATCACAGGCAAAACTGTGTTTTGGTTGTTAATCAACTTGAGTTCACTGACCAATGCCTCCGTAATCCATTCATTGTAGACGCTACAATATGTTAGCGTACCACAACAGGACATCAAACATTCAAAATAAAAATGGAAAATAAAAAAAAAATTAAAAAAACAATTTTAGCTTAATGTGGGGCAGAGAGTTCCAGCCAGTACCGAGTTGTGAGTTGACTGTTTTATTGTCGAGTTTTGACCCCTTTGCTCATCTTCGTCTTGTTCCTCTTGCGAACCTCTGTCTCTCTATACAGGTTTTGGATTTGTAACATTTGAAAATGAAGATCTGGTGGAGAAAGTCTGTGACATCCATTTTCACGAAATAAATAATAAAATGGTGAGTGGCTCCTGTCGTACCTAAAATGTGTGTGAACTAGCATGGCAGCGAATTGATGGAACAGCACAAGCTAAGTCACACACAGAATTGTTATGATTCTGTAGTGTAATACAAGTAAGTGAAAGCCATTCAGATCATGTGTTGGTTTTGAAATTGTTTTAATGACACATAATCTGACAAACATGTTCTCTAAAATGATATCACTAGTTTCTGATTAACAAAAAAATCGGTTGTGAATGTGGGCACATGGATGCAGTATGGTTCAAAACACTGGTGACCTGTCAGATAATGCACCAAAACGGATTTGCTTATTATAATTGTATTACTTTCCATAGGATATTCAATGAACATAGCATAACAGGGTGCAAACTGACGGAGCACACTTAACACTATAAATTAAATAGTGACATAAGTGACAATTTTGACAAGGAAAGAAAGTTATTAAAGGGACCATATCATGCATAGTGGTGTTTTTGTCCATTCACCCATCTCTGAGCAATCCTGCGCTCTACTCTAAGTAAAAGCTCCGCCCAATCCCAAAAAACAATGGGGTCCTCACTGGGTCCCTGCAGAATAAATACACGCCCAGTTTCTAGAGCAGCCAGCACTGAAACACTTTGATTTTTGCACCAGAGTTGAGGAGAAATGTCTCCTTTCACACACTCAGCTGCCAGAGTGGAACGTCGCCGCCTCCCCGGCCCGACGGTGGTGGCACCCGCCTCGGGGATCGCGGCTTGGGTGCTGCACAGTGAAGATGGCGAGCTGTTGACTCGGGTGGCCAAATGAATGACCAGAGGTGGGCATCCCATCCGACCGATGGACCAGTCAGTCTATCTGTGTATGATAGACGCCCATTTAGCTGATGTGAGACGATAGACAGGAAACTCATAGATGGACTGAGCATAGGTGGATTTTCGTCCGTCTATGTGATCATAACTAACCTGGTCAAGTCCAAACGGACCTCACAGTCCATTATTGACGGATGCCGTTTTGCTGAAGAGAGACGGAAATGCGACCCAGACTGCATTGACTCTATATGTACAGCAGGTCATCATTAGTTTCTCAGGTTGACTATCCATTTTCCACACCGCTTATCTAAGAAGTAATATAGCACCAGAGGCTTTAAAAACAGAGAGAGTTTTAAAGTGAAGTTAATGTGAGTTAAGTTTTATTTTTCAATTTTTATTTTTGGAAGGAGTGGGGTTAAGAAGTTGAGAAACGGTATTTTTCAGGCCCACACTCCATTTCACAAGATGGCAGTAATGTCCCAAAAGTTGTTTGCCAACTGCTAAAAGACAAAAGAAGAAGATGAATTTGAAGAAAAAAAACCATTCATTTATTGTAATTCATGCATTATTTTTGTTTGCAAGTACTAGAAGCATTTTATTCCACCGGGATTGTATCCTTTGGCAACAATGTGACATAGGATTCTGGTTAAGGTAAGCAAAACATTACCATTTTAATCAAATCAGTTCAGATAATGGATACATTTTTCATCTTTTGGACCTTTGACGTTTACTGACGCAAGCGCGGTGAAAATAACATGACAGACTGGCCGACAGAAGTTACAGTTTGGTCCAGATTGAAAAGTAGACTGACTGACGGATGACTGATGGGTAACGAGGCTGTTGACGGATGACGCACCGGCAAACTTTAGTAAAATGCCCACCTCTGTGAATGACAGTGAGTCCTCCATTTAAAGCGGAAGTCAACCCAAACATATTTTTTTCAAGAATATGTTTCCAGCAGGGCGGCACGGTGGTCGACTGGTTAGCACGTCTGCCTCACAGTTCAGAGGTCGTGGGTTCGATCCCGGCTCCGGCCTCCCTGTGTGGAGTTTGCATGTTCTCCCCGTGCCTGCGTGGGTTTTCTCCGGGCACTCCGGTTTCCTCCCACATTCCAAAAACATGCATGGTAAGTTGATTGGATACTCTAAATTGCCCCTAGGTGTGATTGTGAGTGCAGATGTTTGTCTCTGTGTGCCCTGCGATTGGCTGGCAACCAGTTCAGGGTGTCCCCTGCCTACTGCCCAAAGACAGCTGGGATAGGCTCCAGCACGCCCCGCGACCCTTGTGAGGAGAAGCGGTACAGATAATGGATGGATGTTTCCAGCAGGCCCACTAGTTGAAACACGGCATTCTGATTAATTTTGCGTTTGTGGAATATAAATTAAGCAGCAAAATACCCATGTTTTTAGTCATCTGTGAGGGCGGCCATTTTGTCTTCATTTGTTTCAACTAGTGGGCCTGCTGGGAACATATTCATGAAAAAATATGTTTGGGTTGACTTCCGCTTTAAGAATGAATGAGTGCTGGCGGCGAGCTCTGCATGCCGATCACGAAATCACTATCTCACTACTTCATCCAGGGTATATATGAAATTGTAAATATGGTTCCCCGGATCAGTGTTGAAGTAAAACACAAAATATGTGGACTGTATACACAGTATTTTTGTCTTGACGGCAGGCGGTTGTGCCTTTCTGGCTTGAACCCAGAAATAGAGTTTTCATCTACATGTGAAAGCTTCTCCTTCTGTGCATATGATGGGCTCTACATCGCAATCAGGTGCGCCTGTTGTAAAAGCAACAGAGGCGGTGCCGGGCCAAGTGAAATGGTGTTTGCTATGGGGCTGTTTGGCACTTGTGGTACTGGTCTGCCAAGTGATAACAACTGTTCGTTACCGTTTCGGGGGTGGTGCGAGCAGCAAACAGGTTTAGGAACTCATGAAAGGGGCACGGTAGCCACAGGGGGATAGGCGCAGTTTTAGTGAACCAGGCGTCTTACTTCCAGGTTAGAGAATTAGCCAACAAAATAATTCATAAGAAATCAGATTGTCATTGTTAAAAAGGTTTTATATATATATATTAGTGTTGCCAGGGACAGGTGCCACGGTGTTGTGAGCATGATGTATGAATTTTGGATTTTTTTTCTAATTTTCACATTAATGCTGAAACCACATGCACGTAAAAATAAGAAAAAAAGAAAAAATGGACAGCGTTTTTCACAGGACAGCGACGATATGTCAACTCATATGAAACCACAATTTGGCTCTTTTCATCAAAAAACGGGTGTAAGAAATCTGAAATGTAAAAGAGGAGTGTGACTCACCAAATTTATTTTTTCCATGGATATTTCTGGCTCCTTTTGACTGACTCAAGCACTCTTCTGTCATTTTGCGCAGCCAGAGAGAAGTCCCTACATGACAGGTGGAGTGATTATCGCTTGTTCTGAGATTGACACTTTATCTGATCTAGGATCTGTCATGTGTAGTACCGAGAGTCTCCCTTACGAGCGCTGTAATGTGTTATCACTGTTTAAGAACCAGCAAAGTTTGTTCGAGCAAGTATACAAGTAAAAGACATTGAGCTGCCAACTCGTCTGTGTACGTCATTATTGACAATCGATCGCCATCCAAATCCATACTAAAAGCATCTTATACTACAGGATCGGCAGATTGCAGTTTTCTGTATTTGCAAGAATTGATAGTCAATAGTATGGCACTAACCAAATCAGCCCAAAATACAGGACGGTTGGCAACCCTAACATATGTATACACAGGCAGGCCCTCCAGGATTTCACAGGCATTTTTTTGTGATTGTTGTGGTCTAAAATGCCTGATTTCGCGGGCAATTTCCCTAAAAATTGCAATAAAAGTTTCGATAAGTTTACAACTAAGCAAACTTTCTACATATTTTTATGAAAGATGTTTGAAAAAGAAACATATTTACAAATGTGTATATTCTTTATTGAAAAATTATATTTAGCACACATCCTCTCAGCATCTGGAGTTGGTTCTACGGAACCCGGAAAAGGAGTGCATCCCACAAATGTTAAAACATTTACAACACAAAAAATTACTACCGTCAAAAGTACAAAGCAAAACACAGGCGGTTTGCCTGGAAAACCCAAAAACCCTTGCTAAAGTCAAGGAGAAACAACAAAGGCAAAATTACCTGCCACAGATGGATCAGGGAAAATCAGAATAGAAATAAACCAAACTCCGAACGAGATAACCAAACACAAATATCAAAATACCCAGGAAAAACACACGATCAAACTACTGGACAAACTAGGCAGATTGGATCAAGGAAAAGAGACACAAGATTCGATGGAAGCAAGCAAGGTGCATACTCTCACAACGAGCCCCCGAAAGTCCTTTAAAGTCCTTGATTGCTAATGCCGCACAGGTGCGGTGCTGGAGGACACGCCCCCACAGCTAATCAGCCGAAACACAGAGCCGAGATATACAGCAACACAGAACAGACCATGACAGAATCAAATATGACAGCAACAGTCTTTTTCTCAATGTGGCTCCTGAGGGCAATTTTCTGGTAGACTGCAGCTAAATATTTTTTTAAGATGATAATAACCCAGAACGGCTCCTCCATCAATGACTTTCTACAGTATCTTGGGGATCTTCTCATAGGTGGGTGGTGTAGCGGACGCAGCCAGACAATGGTGAAGCGTACTGATGGTCCACAAGAAAGTTTGGTTCTTTGATCCTTTATTGAAGCCGTTTTCCTCATGGACACACCGTAAGTGCTACGGCATGAAACAAACAATAATAAACATAAATGAGAAACATTAAAAGTAGACAAACAGTCACTCAACAAAACTTCAGTCGTACATTTAAAAACACGAGTTACAACCGGAACCTAGCAGCACTAGCTATGACGCAATTCTGATCACCTGCGAGAGGCTATCATTAGCGTAGCCGCGAAACCAATAACAAAAAAGCACCCGAAATACATCACGAAAAACAATAATGAAACAAATAAAACAGCACAAATACCTTGTTCCCATTCCAGCCAGGTGCTTTCATCTATATATAAGTCCTTAACCTCGAACAGCAACGAAGAACAATTACTATTCAATCAGCATCGTATCAAGTCAATGACCTCCCCTTTTTCCATTTTTATAGAAGCATTTCCTTAAAGCCAAGACATCGCTTGTGGATCAGCACTTCCTGAGTTACAGGAAGAGCGCCAAAATAAAAGCACACAGCATACGAATCACAAATTAATGGCAACAACAGGATTTTGACTGTAAAAACAAAAAACTTGTCAAAAGTAGTAAACGAACATTTATGAGTCCTTTACAGGTGGTCACAAACAGACAGTGGGATGTTGATGGCTTCACAGATCTGACAAGAAAGTGAAAGCACTTTAGCACTCTTAGACTTTTTTCCCCCAACTGTGTGCCTTGATAGAATATAATATCACATCATCAGCCTGTACTGTGCAATAACTGTAAAGAGGGCAATATATAACGTTTTCAAAACGATGTGTGAATGTTGTTAGGAGTACATGAAAACATGTAATAGTACATTTACAATCATTTTTAGGGTGATTATAATAAAGTAAGTTTTGTACACAAGTAACATTTTGTACACAAGGGAGTTAGTTATACTTCAGTTGATAATTTTGCACATATTTCAAATTCGTCTGATTAAACTTCCACTAACACATTTAAAGACAGATTTACATCAGCATATTGCCCAACTCTAGGCTTAACACAATTGTAATTGACTTTCCAAGTCCAACTTTGACATTTCGACAAGCCAACCTGACCTGACGCACAAGGGCTGGCCCGTGAAGCCCTTTGAGGCTTTCCTGTGAGGACTATATAAATAAATTTGACTTTACTTGGACTTATGTTTGGCTTAAAAAGAAGCACTGCACATCACCCTAAACACACCAGCCCCACTGTCAAACATGGTGGTGGCAGCATCATAGTGCAATGCGACTTTTTGAGGCGGGCACAGGAAAGCTTGATTAGAGATGATGATGTACAGGAATACAGGGACATTTTGGAAGAAAACCTGTTGGAGTCCAACAGGACAATGTTTCTAACCAGAAAGCAAAATCTACAATGGAATTGTTCAAAACCAAACATAATCAGGTGTTAAATGGCAAAGTCCAGACCTGAGTCCAATTGAGAATCTGTAGAAAGATCTAAAAACTGCTGCGAATTTCGTGGACTTCACAATTGTGTCCCACTTGGTGTTGATTCTTCACACCAAAAAATATATTTTGTCTTCAAGGGGGGCGAATACTCTTGCAAGCCACTGTCGTATAAAAATCCCTTTTGTGGATGAAGCGGTCTGAATTCGATTTTGATATGTTTTTCAAAGCTCTCTTTAATTTATTGCTTCCAAATGTCCTTTTTGCTGCTCACCCGCAAGGCTATGTCCCCGTCCCCCGTTTTTTAATTTTTTTGTATTCTGTATTACATATGTGAACTGTCAGAGGCTTTGAGAACTCTCTAAATAAATACTTTGGGCAATTTTACTTTCCAGAGCTTTTATTTCCAATTTCTAATTTTACAGTGCCATAATTGTCACTATATACCCTAATTGTCTATAATTCACAGGTAGAATGCAAAAAAGCCCAACCAAAAGAAGTAATGTACCCACCTGGGACACGGGGTCCGGCCAGAGGTCTGCCATATACAATGGATGCCTTCATGCTTGGTATGGGCATGCTGAGTAAGTAAACTGTTCAGTTTCAGTTTGGCATACATAGTGTACATAAATGGCCTTGTATTCACTTTCTCATCTCCCAGCATTAACAATACACCCTATCGCTAGCCAAGGAAAAATGTTGAACTCTACTTGGCAATATCACACATTTTCCACCTTACTGAATTTGTGAAAACAATTTTAAAAAATGAAGTATGGTCATTGGATGTTTCTGCCCGTCAGTGACTATGTTTTCTTGCATTCACCCCATTTTACTACGACCAACTTGGCTTCTCATCCATACAGTGACTGCCGTGGCAAATTTCTTGACAGTTCAAAAATCTGTCAACGGCCTGTCATGTTTGCCGATCCCAATCCCCGTGTCTCACATCCATCCAGTTTGGACCACGATGGACTAAAACATGATTGCCAAGGCCGCCAGGAATACTACCTAAACTTCGCATAAGGACGAGACATCAAGCAAAACAGACTTAGTTTGAACCATCCATCTGCTTCGACTGGTTGGTTTGAGATTTAGAGAGCAAGAGGAGAGAAAGAGAAGGCGGAAAAAGTGAAAAAGGACAGATGGAGTAGCAAAGGGATGGAAACAATGATCATAACAATAACTGTATCACTAATAATAATGCTAGGGTGATTAGCAACAGTGACAGATGACTATAACGTTTTTGTATCAACTACAAGTGCCCAATTGCAGTACATGTAATGGTTTTTGTTATTGGCTGCACCTCTGGAAGCTGGAGCGCCTAGGAGAAAATCCTCCCAGACTCATCATTCTCAAGAGGAGCAATAAGGATATTTAGTAGGGGTGTAACGGTACATTCTAGCTTTCCTGTTAAAATCGCCGATGGGGAAAGCTACGTGTATAAATCCCAAAGTTGTGTGCCGACATTGCTACATGAGATAGGCGGCTATGTTGCAGGTACTACACCTAACATAATAACGAATATCTGACTATGAATGTTTCTTAGACGAAGAAGCAAGCAGTATTTTTAGCCAAAAACAAAGTAGAACAGCTCTCTCCTTCGTTCTCCGCTGCTACTCTCGCTCGCCGTATGATGCATTCATGAACATCGGAAACATCACAACTCAGCAAAACACAAATCTGACCACAACACAGATAACCCAATCCGTTACAATATGCTGTTGAACATTCAAAGATTTCAATGCCTAAAAAGTGTAAATAATTTCATAAAGACTTTAAAGTTACTGTATTTCATTTTAAAAAGAGTTTTGATACAGTTAGCAATAATTGTATTTGTCATTTATGTATTTTTTTCATCACAAAAAGTGTTTTTGTACTGTAATGACAACTTTTCTTTAACTTGAATACTTAGATGTGTCATAGACTGTTCCTGCTGAGTGTTTAAAGATTTCAGTGTCTTAATTTACAAAATTAAGAGATCTTTATTGTTAGTGTATTTTTATTATGATGTCATTTCTTGGAATGTCACCCGAATGGTTCGCTTTTATTTATTTTTTATTAAAAAAAAAAATGTACCATTTACTTGTCATCGTTTCAAAATAAACATTTAAAACAAAAAACTGTTTTTTGAACCGAAAATATACCGAACCGAAGTTTCCAAGAAACCAAACCGAAATGTGATTTAGCATACTGTTACACCCCTTATATTTAGCACACATCTCCCCCTCAAGATCTTTCATTAAATATGACAGAAAGAGGCTTTTTATCTCTCTTTCTGGTAGACTGCATCTACATATTTTTCTTGAAGCTGCTGATAACCTGGAATGCCTCCTGCATTGATGACAGACTAACAGACAGTGGGATTTTGATAGCCAATCTTGAAACCCAATCTTCACGGATCTGATAAGAGACAACTTGAAGCACATAGACCTTTTTCAATTGTGTTCCTTGATAAAATGTAATATGACATTATCAGCCTTACTGTGAAACAACCAGAGATGGGCAATATATCCAATTTTGAAAATTTGTGCTAAGAGTAATGTTAAGAACATGTGGACAAATGTAATAGTGCATGTTCAATCATTTTTAGTATGATTATACTGCAGTAAGATGATAAAAACATTCTGTACACTTTCAGTTAAGAGTGTAGTCATATTTCTTTACTTGATAATTCTACACATTTCAATTTGTCTGATGATTGAACTTACATTAACACATTTAAAAACATGTTTAATAATTTATTTACTTCAGAATATTGCCCAACTCAAGGCCTAACACGCATTATTTACATACAAATTCAACATTTCTCACCTTAAGTCGTTCCGACTTAAGGTCCCAACAGACCTAGACTCAATTGCCTCTGTGAGTGATTTGTTGAAACAACATGTTTCTTTCAACACTTTTCACGTGTTTAGCACTCGTGAAATGCCCAGTCCACCAGCAACCAAGTCCTATTTAACTAATTGCTAATGGCACACCTGAAAGCAATTGGTCACTCCCCCGCACTAATTGGCTGACTGAGTTGGTGAAAAGAGCCACCACTCAGGAAGAGGCAGGGGGAGAGCTGCCACACACGCAACCTAAATGGCCAAGACTCAACATGGGCCGTAACAAACCCCCCACTTAAAATACAAACCAGAAGAAAAAATATGGTTTGTACAAAAAAAACAAAAAAAACAAAAAACGTCCCACACACCAAACGAAACAATCCCAGATAAACACCCCCCCAAAACACTAGTCTTCGGGGGTGCCGGGCTCAAGGCATGCAGCCCCCGCCAGAGAATCCACTCCGCCCGGGATTTGCCCCCAAAAATAACAAACTAAATTAAAAAAGTGGTGCCGACGGAATGGCCGCCAAAAGCAGCCAAGCTGGACACCCTTCTACACTGGACTGAAAAAGAAAACACCAAATAAACCAAACCACAGCGCACACAACCCCCGCCAACCCTCACACTTTACCGTGGCTAACGTTCCCGCTATCCCGGACGAGCCCCGAATTATGTTATGACCCCTCCTCAAGATGGCAAGGAGGAGGGGTCTATAACATAGGTGCGAAAGTTGGAAGGGCTAAATGAAAAAGTGCCCTAACAAAAATCTGGCCATTTGAAAACAAAATGGAGTTATCACCCCCGAATCGCAACTGCCCTAGTGCACAGACGAATGGATAAAGTGGACTGAGTAATGAATTATAGAGGTTATGGCGAAAACAAATGAATAGAGTGCACGGGTGCGTAACAACATTGCATTTGGAACAGAACAGTTTACTCCCGCTTTCATGCAGAACATCCCGATATTGCTTTGCACAGTCCTTTGCCGTGATTTTAAATGGTAAATGCTTTGCGTTTCCTCTGCTTCACATTTCTCTACTGTCTGCTTTTTCTTATTTTTCTGTGTAATGACGTGTGGCATAATTCTCTGCTTCTTCTTCGCTATCGTCTAAAAGACGATGTGATGTTTCTTCTTTTGAGTTCGACTACCGTACCGCTACTATTTCCAGTCGAGCCCCTGTGGAGCCATTTGAGGCAAAATAACAGAAAAGTGACGTGAAACATGCATTGTTTTAAATGTTGCGAGAAAGTTGCAGTGTTTGGACAAATTTGTGGTTAATTGCAATTTACCAGGATTTTCTTGATTTTGCATTAATAGTTGCGATTGAAACTTTGCGAAATCCTTAAGGTCTGATTTTAATAAATTTTGCTGGTCCATCATTCGTCATCAGTCAATGGCCTGGGTACCCGTCCGTCATTCTTCAGTTCATCATTTTTCGTGACGAACCAAATTGTAGTCATCAGTTGGTCAGTCTGGCAGAAGTCAGTTGGTCCATCAGTTAGTCCCCCCCAAAAAATCTGCAAAACCGGTGTCCATTAGTGATGGACTGAGGGTCCGGTCCGTCAGCGATGCAGTTCGTGGCGATTACTTTGACGGATGAAAATCTACTTCCGTAAATGCTAAGCCCATCATTTTTTAAATGTGTTTGTCAATTTGTCACTCATGAGTAAAATGGGTGTCCGTCAGTGACAGTTTGGCGGAATGCCCACCTCTGCCAGTTGAGGTGTACTATTACCAATGCTAGCCATTTTCAGACCCTCCTTTACCTTCCCAATTGAAAAAACATAAAAGACATAGAAATATGTACCTGGGATTAAACGTCTGGATTCTTCATCCATTCATTCATTCATTATCTGAACCACTTATCGTCACGAGGGTTGCAGGAGTGCTGTAGCCTATCCCAGCTGCCTTCGGGCAGTAGGCGGCGTCCACCTTGGACTGGTTGCCAGTCAATCGCAACATCTCAATTCCTAAAAGACATACAAATATGTCCCTGTTTCTGACTATTTAATCATACTACTATAAATAGCAGCGTGGTTGTCAGTGACTCTTACACTATTTGCTTTATAATTGATGGCTACACATTCAGCTTGTTCCCATTCACTGAGGTGCTCACTACTGGATGCGCATATTTGGCATCCAAGACTGCGTGCTTATCATCCAGTGTTCCGTGTTGAATTAGAAATATTGTTGGGTACTACTGTTGTAAAACACAATATGTAATGGTGGGTTGGGTCTCCAGCTATCAAGCAGTCACTATCTTAAAATTCAGAAATGGATGTGTTGTGTATGTTGTGAGCTTATAGATCACTCGTGCCAGGCAGGTAGATAACAGGCAGATGCTTGTGATTGAATATGTGTATGATCGTTCACTCAACTTTTGTGCTTTAAAACGGATGGGGTTATAAAGGGAACATCATATGAAACATTGACACCTGTCGCGTTGGCGAGATACAAGATGCATTCAAATACAGTCTGACATTTTTTATATCTACTTGATATAGATTTCACGATTCACTTGTACTATTCACTTAACACATTGAAACAGCCCACATGTTCATATGCCCATATTACATGTAAATGGCTTGGTCAGACACCACGCCCCATTTGGTCACGCTGTTGTCTGCTGCCAGCAATTATTATAATTATATATCCTCATTTGATTAGCAACACTCCTCTAATGTACTCTTTTTGGATCCAACTTAAGTGTCTATGCTTTTAAGTGGATGTTTTTAAGTTTATTTGAATTGTTTGAGCAGATTTGGCTGTGTATCAAGTATTGGTGTGACAGGTCTGTACGTTTCAATGCTTAACTGATTTGTATCCACATTTGAGAGAGGCCTGATCCCGTTACTCTCTGAGAATTTCTGATTCCATGTGATTTTTGTCTTTTCCGCTGCCATGGTGTATAACACATTATTTGAATTGTGCCACTTGGAAGCGAAAACTTTGGAATTGTGTCAATTGAAGCATGTCCATCCATCCATTATCTGAACCGCCTGATCCTCACAAGGGTTGTGGCCGTGCTGGAGCCCATCCCCGCTGTCTATGGGCAGTAGGCAGTGTACACCCTGAACTGGTTGTCAGCCAGTCACAGGGAGCACAAAGACAAACAACCATTCACACTCTCAATCATACCTAGGGACAATTTAGAGTGTCCAATCAACCTACTATGCACGTTTTTGTAATGTGGGAGGAAACCGTACTACCTGCAGAAAACCCATGCAGGCACGGGGTGAATGTACAAACTCCACACAGGAAGGCCGGGGCCGGATTCGAACCCACAACCTCCGCACTGTGAGGTGGACGTGTTAACCAGTGGACCAACGTGCCTTGAAGCATGTCATGTACTATAAATCCAACCATAGTAACAACACTTGTTTACACCAGATTTAAATATGTGAATGAGGTTTCTAGAATTTTATTTATAGACACTGCAGTATTTTAAAATGAAATTTTAATTCACTTTTTTTTTTGTCTTGTTCAGGTTATCCCAATATTGTATCCACATATGGCAGAGGATACAGTGGTTTTGCACCAAGTTATAGTTACCAGTTCCCAGGTAAGTTCTCTTTTTACATATCTGAAAAATAGCTGATGAAGAAGCAGATGCCGATAACCATCTGTGCCCTCCTCACAATACACACACACATGCTGTCTAATAGTAACTGGTTACACAAAAAGTGGGCACTCCGGCTTCCTCTCACACAGATTTGTTTTTGTGTTCATTGGCTTTTCAGCTACCACTTGTTTTTAACAAACAATTTTTGTCTATGTTTCATTTCTAGTACTAACACATGGGTGTTTCTTGTTTTTGCTGGGTTTTTTTTAAAGATGGGTCACATTAGCAGTGAATTGGTTTATAGCAGGGGTCACCAACTCCGGTCCTCGAGGGCACATGTCCTGCAGGTTTTCAATCCCTCCCTGCTGTAACACACCTGTTAAAATGATCAGGATCGTTATCAGGCTTCTCAAGAGCTTGCTGATGCTGCTTGTTGGTTTATAGCTTCAATGCAGGCCTACTTTAGCTTGGCTCAATTAACATGCAATGTCCCCTTTTGGACTATCACAAACTAACCTTTTTGGAATCGATTATCCTTTTGATTATTCCATCAATTACTCTGGAAATTGCGTCATGTGCAAAATGAATACAATATATTGTGTAGTCTACAAACACCATAGTGCGTTCTAACTACCAAAGGTAAGATATATTACCTAATGAGTAAAAAAGAAAAAACATCTGACCTTTTACCCATCATAGTACTACAGTTGTGGTTGGCCAGCTGGGCGACACAGCCACTGGCTCAAAGTCATGCGTTTGTATCCCAGTATGTTTCCTTGTGACTCCTGCTCCACTTCGCAGTAACAACATAAAACTTACATTTTGAGGACAAAAAACAACCGCAAACCATAATCGATGGATGAATATATCTGTCGTCGGAAGAGTGTCAAAGTGTCAAGGCTGTCCGCAGCATCAAATGTCCGTGAGGAAACACAAAACATTGGTTCCGGCAACCCAAATATGGTTTTGAAATAATCCATTATAGTTTTGAGGCATTTTTGTGTCGACCAATTTTTGTGTCGACCAATTTTTGTGCGATGTTGTTTCCCAGCCTTAGTCCCTTAACAATGTCTATGTGATTGAAGTATTTTGTTTCAGGATGTAAGGCAAAATCCGCTCTTGTTCTGCTGTTTGTTTGAGTTGTTTATGGAACATTTCATATATCATAAGGGTGAGACATCACATATACGACAGGCAAGTGTATGAACATGCAGCCATTTTCTGTTGTAAAATGCTGGGATCATTTCGATATTTATATGCATAGAGAACATTAAATATGAAATCATAGTTTTGGATGTCTTAATCTGTGTTATGTTCATGTCAGAAATGCTTTAGCGTTGTTATCCAACATTAATTTTTACGTTAAAAAGTTTATCATCTCCTTCCAAACTACCTACTAAGGAATTGACAAGCGGTTTGTGGGAGATTGACATTTTTTTAAAATGTATTGTTATACCAAAAATATGTGACTTAATCTGTAATTGATCAAAACCGCATGCTGCTTTGATCCATTTAGGACTGACTAGCAGAACATCTGAACTTGTCATCAACAATGTTTGTTGATGAGCTTTATTTGCATGTCACAGGTACGTTGGCAACACCTCACCACTGTATACTGTTGTATTTACTTCTTAGTGATCTCAGGCCATTTGTGAAGACCCAGAAAGGGGAGCTGATTGCTTTGTTGGGTTTCTCTTCTGGGCCCTCCTTCGAAATGACTTTACCTTCTTATCCATCCTCCTCCCCCTCATTTACTTCCCCCTGTGATTTCCTGATATCAACAAATTGACCTTGGTGTGCAGAAATGGAAGAGGGACAGCCTTTATTCCTCTCATGCCCTGCTTATAATAGCTTGCTGACTGCATGCGATTCAAAATCTAGTCATGAACAGCAAGTTCCACAATGTCTTGACATAGTGATTGAAGTGAAGACAAAGGTAGTTGGTTTGCCTCTCCACATCTAACATGTATGTGTGTGTTTATATATATATATATATATATATATATATATATATATATATATATATATATATATATATATATATATATAATCACATAAGCCACTAAATAAATAAATAGAACTTTGTCTTCATTTATTGTACAAAACACTTTTGCCCATAAAAAAAATAATCAACTCCTTATGTCCAATATGGCCGTTTAGGATTTAAGAACACAATTTAACGCATTTTGTAAGTGGTACAGTATATAAATTTCAAAGTATCCTGCCAGACGTTTGAGCTGAATGTTTTCTTACAATTATTAGGCAACGTTTTATTTTTATTTTATATTTTTCTTCATATTGAAAAAGACTTGAAGTGCAATTTGAGGCACCTTTCTTAAAACATGGACATCAGATTACAAAGTAATCAAGGAGACTTGTGCCGTATCATACAATGACAGCGTAATTAACCATCGGTTTGTTCGTGTCCTAAATTAGTGACTGAATATAATGTATGTATATATATATATATATATATATATATATATATATATATATATATATATATAGTACTGTATATTTTTTTCATTATATATTATTATTTATTTTTTTATCTAGCATTGCGTTTCACGCTGAGTTAAATAACAAGGGACGGTGAGCCATTCGAGCACATATTTGAGCAATGCTCTAAGTTACCGAATGGTTGTAGTGATCCATTGTGCGCTCAGAGATAACTTCCAAATGCGCCCAGAATGCGCAAGTAACAAAGACTCAACTCGCTCCTGCCTACCTTCACAAACAAACACGGATACAGCTGCAGCACAAACACGGAAACAGGAATTGTATTGGAAGTGAATGGCTACTTAATTGTGGATTTAAAAAGAATGTATTTAAATTTTAATCAATAAATTGCTGGGAAGGTCTGAAGGAGGTCTAGACCATCTAGCAGTCCCGGTCAGAACAGTGAAGAAACGCTACCTATCTTATGAGGTGGCTGCAAATTTTATCGAGATCTTAAAAAGCACTCCTGCTGACATTTTACCTGCACCCTGTGATCTTATTGTTGACAATTTTAACCTACATCTTAAATCATCATTAGATTCAGTAGCTCCACTTTTAATTAAAACAACAAAAACAAAGACTGTACCCCCGTGGAGAAACAATGCTATCAAAATATCAAAGAGAAAATGCAGGAGTGCAGAGAGGAGGTGGAGAAAAAGTAAACTTACAGTACACTATGAAATTTTATGCGAACAACTGAAATCCTACAATAAAACAGTAAAACTGGCAAGATCTTCCTATTTCTCAAACCTCATTACAGTCGATAAAAACAACCCCAGGGTTCTCTTCTCCACCTTTGAACTTTTAACTAGTTCTGATTTTAATAAGTCCCCACAGAGACCAACAGACGCTCTCTGTGAGGACTTTGCAGACCACTTCAGAAGTAAAATCGATGACATAAGATCCAGTCTTTTAGCCCGTCAAAACACAAGTTTTAATAAACCCGGACAATCATATTTACATGAGGAAACACTGGAAAGTTTTGCCCTGGTTGATGCAAGGACACTTGTTCGAGTTTTCTCCCAGGTAAACCCAACAACCTGCCTTTTGGATCCAATTCCCACATTTCTTTTTAAGACATTTTATGGATTATTTGAAGAACAAATTTTAAATATAGTCAATTGCTCTCTTCAGACGGGCGTCTTCCCCGCTGCCTTTAAAACAGCGGTGGTGAAGCCCCTTCTGAAGAAGAGCAGTTCTGACCCGAGCGTTTTTAATAATTACAGACCCGTATCCAACTTACCGTTTTTAAGTAAGATTTTAGAAAAACTGGTTTTCATCCAGTTGAATCATTTTTTAAATACAAATAATATTTTGGAGAAATATCAATCTGGTTTTAGGATGAACCACAGTACGGAGACTGCTCTTTTAAGGATTTTAAATGATATTAGGTGCACTGCAGACGTGAGAAAACTCACAGTCTTGGTGCTACTGGATCTAAGCGCTGCTTTTGATACAGTAGATCACCAAATTTTATTAAATAGTGGGCATCTCTGGTACTGTTTTTGACTGGTTTTATTCCTATCTCACAGACCGATATTTTTTTGTAAGTATGGATACTTGTTCCTCCAAAACCCATGAAATTAAATGTGGGGTTCCTCAAGGTTCGATTTTAGGCCCCCTACTTTTTAATCTTTATATGCTTCCCCTCGGGGATGTCATCAGGGGACACGGCATCAGCTTTCACAGCTATGCTGATGACACGCAGCTGTATATTGGCGTGTCTCCTGATGACACAGGACCCATTGATACCCTTTTAAATTGCATTTTAGATATCAAGTCATGGATGGCAGATAATTTCCTACAGCTCAATCAGGACAAGACTGAGGTTTTAGTTATCGGTCCCGAAGGTCAGAGAGAGAAGCTTTTACCAAAACTACACATTTTTAATCCCTCACATTGTGTGAAGAACCTTGGCGTCATTTTTGACTCTGAGCTCAGTTTTATTCCTCATATTAAAAATGTAACCAAGATTGGTTTTTATCACCTTAAGAATATCGCCAGAGTCCGCCCGTTTCTCTCTCAGGCTAACACGGAAGTGCTGATGCATGCCTTTATTTCCTGTCGTTTAGATTACTGTAATGCCCTGCTCTCTGGCCTCCCGAAAAAGAGCATTTCACCACTGCAACTACTGCAGAATTCAGCCGCTCAGGTGCTGACGAGAACCAGAGGGCGGGAGCACATTACGCCAGTTTTGAAATTGCTGCATTGGCTCCCTGTGTGTTTCAGGATCGATTTTAAAGTACTTTTATTAGTTTATAAATGTGTTAATGGTCTTGGGCCATCTTATTTATCTGATTTGCTTTTATCATACCAGCCCTCGCGGATCCTGAGGTCCTCTGGCGCCGGCCTTTTATTTATTCCAAGGGTGAGGACCAAAATGCATGGCGAGGCTGCATTCAGCCGTTTTGGTCCTCACCTTTGGAATAGCCTGCCAGAGGACATCAGGTCTGCAGAGACTGTTGATATTTTTAAGAGGAAGCTCAAGACACACCTTTTTAGTCTGGCTTTCAACAACTTTTAAATAATTTATCTTTTCTTTTGATTGAAGATAATTCTATGTTTTGCTTTGAATGTTTTAAAGCACTTTGAGTTGCATTTTTATGTATGAAAAGGGCTATATAAATAAAATGTGATTGATTGATTGATTAATAGACAGATTTCTGACACGGCTATAGACCGCCCACACCCACAATCCCCCTTGCCCCCAGTGTAGCGCATGTTCCTGGCTGATCTCTTCATTTACCGATTTTACACAAACTAATTACTCTTTATTTTTTACCTGTTTACTTCCAAGTGAATTTGTTCGTCAGTGATTAGAGCTGACTGCAGAATGAAAATGTGTATTCGTGTGTTTAGCAGTGATGACCTTCTGTCAGAGGAAACGTTCTCTCTTCAGGCTTAAACAATAAAAGCTATGCCTATCGTTCCTCCTTCTCTTATGATGTAATGCCTGTTTGCATTAGGGCCATGCATCATGTCTAATGTCAGAGGTGAAGATTTTTTTTTTTTAGAGTTTATGACAGTTTTGAATGTTATGTTTCATTCAATTCAAATTGCCTTTCCTGCAAAACATATTTTAGAATGATGTCAGTTTAACTTGGGCTGTGCTTCAAACAGAGTTTCAAGACAGGACATCACATCCATCCTTTCTCTCTGCCGCTTACCCTATTCTATGGCAAGATAGAGCCTGTCCTAGCTGTCTGTGTCGATGTCAGGGTGCATATAGAGTCAAACAACCATTCATATTCACACACCTCACTGAGTGGGAACTGAGTCTGGATCACAGACTCTTGTCTCCATGTTGTGATTCACATGGCACCCGTGGGGCTCCAGTTGCCCATGGCTGCTCTACATTGCTCTGCGTTTTGCTTGAAATTTGAGAGCACAACATGGCATTGCTTGTTTTGACAGCTTCCCCCGATGCATGATATACGGTAGTTGTACTGCCTGTGATGTTGCACACAGGGCAGACAGGTTGCAGGCCGATGCGCTTTCACCAGTAGAGTAAACAAGCCTGTATTGTCTCAGAGAATCTGTCAACAGCAGGCTGTCTATTTTTGGGGAAAGGGTGGACGGTGGCACCAATTGGATCTTTACCAGGCCTCAGTGCTCTCGAAAATAACAGTGTGAAATAAACCATTAGCCTTGATGGGAGGCATCGAAAATTGCTTGTGTGTGTTTGGGAATTCAAGGGTAATACAGTACAATGCAGTGTTTTGTTGTGTCGAAGAAAAAAAAAAAGTAAATTAGGTTGACTTTTTTTTTTTTTTAGTAAAAGCTATGCTACTTATGAAATACCTGTGAAGTGAAGCATTCATCTGTGCAGTAGTTTTGCAACCCCGATTTTAAGTAACGTATAGTTCATTATGCTTCCAAGGGAAACAGAGTTACTTTTATTTAAAAAAATCCTGAGAAGTCAAAGATTTAAAAGTTTGCAATTTTTGGGGCAAATTTTAATGCAAATTTGAGATATTGTTGTGACAACAATGAAGAACAAAAGTGTTTTCAAGGATACTAAAACACTCAGTTTTGAGTGTTGAAATTCTAAAAAAGGACAAGGGAAAAGTGGCATTTCTAATTGTTTGTATGCAAAAAGCTGGTCTCTTGAGTGCTTTCCCACAATAAACTGTGAAACCAACCAAATCAAACATTTTTTAGTTGCCTATTTCTGAAAATGTTAGCAAGCCATTCTGAAATTGGCAAAATTTGATGTGACAAACTTACAAAATACCACTTCAACATTGAGTTTCTCCACCCATGACCAGCAGGAAGGCTGGGTGAAGATCTGCTATTTTCAAGCTACAGAGAAGTGAAGTTGTCAATATGGGAACATGGGGTATGTGCGTGCGTGTGCATATGTGTGACAGCCACATAATAAGAGGCGGGTTTTAGTGAACCAGGTGTCTTCCTTCCTTCCGGGTTAGAAAAATAGCCACCAAAATAACGCATATTTCATAAGACATTCTATCACCATTATTCCAAAGGTAATATATAATCATATCTATATAACTTTAGTTAAACCGTTAAGGAGCAACCCCCTCCATCCCAGCAATTTACTGCATTTTGACTGATCATGCAAGGCCCACAGAACATTGCGTTCTATATTTATTATATTTCTCCACTCTTTCCTTCATTTCCACCCCGGTTTGATCTACAAACAGGACACCACACTATTTCGACTTCCCTTACCGTTTCAGTAGTGCAACCGAAGGTGAAAACTCAGTCGTTCTACAATGCAGGCAGTCCTCAAATTAAGACGCACGCGACCTACGACATTTCGACTTTACAACGCCCGTGCCTTCTCCATTTTGTAACCAGCAACATAGCGACTACATTTACATGCAGTTAATATTCGGGTTAAGGTCAAAATTCCAATTTCTGAAACATTCTGAATATCCCGTTTACATGAATGAGTTGCTCCGCCATTTGAATAATTCACTGTGATGGCGACGCACGGTGTCATGACTCAAATTCCGTCATTTCCGCTTGTTACTTTCAACTGTCAATAAAACACTTCATATTTATGTCACTCACCAGAGGAATGAAGCAGCCGGTTTCCTCCTCGCTCCAAAAGTCTGCTCTTGTGCTGCGTCTCTGAGCTTGTTTACCTCTGCTTGTATATTTGCGATGCGTTTCGCGCCAAACAACGCACTTCCGCATACAAGAACTTCCTGTACTACAAAGACCAGTAATCCTTGCAGTTGAGCATGCATGTCTCGATCGTGTCTGTGCGCGCCGGCCCTACCTTTGCCTTTTTCGCCCTCCTCTCCTTCTCCATCCACCTCTCAGTAGTAATGCTAAGTACAGCATCTTATGTTTTTATTTTAATGTATTTTCTTTTTCTTATATCCCGCATTTTGATGTAAATTTCGACTTTAACGGTGAAATCCGACATACGCCAAAATTCAGGTTACATCGTCAGTGTAGAAACGGAACTCGTTTGTAAATTGAGGACTGCCTGTAGTTGGAAGCATACATTGGCGCATATACAATCACCAATGACGAGACGCTGCAGGGCGTAGGCGACACGCCGACCAGAGGTGGGTAGAGTAGCCAAAAAATGTACTCAAGTAAAAGTACTGTTACTTCAGAATAATATGACTCAAGTAGAAGTAAAAATTAGTCATCCAAATAATTACTTGAGTAAAAGTTAAAAAGTACTTGGTGAAAAAACTACTCAAGTACTGAGTAACTGTAGCAACGTCTCATTTATTGTATTTATTTTTTTTAAACAACCATTCAATCAGATGAAAATACAAAATAATCATCTTCAGGCAAATTAAAGTCCATCCAATCAATAAAATACAATTTAATTAAATAAGATCTTAAAATAATCTTAAGGTAAATTCAATTACTTTAATAACCAATAAAATAATAATAATAGTATAAATAAAATAAATAAATTAAGCACAAATGGCACAAAATTTCAGCCCCTGTACTTTTTTTTTTAACAGGCTTTGCAGGCAGAACAAGGTAGCCCATGAACTCGTATAAACTCTGTGGGTGTGTGCGTGCGTGTGTTTCAGTCTGTATGTATGTGACAAAACATGCAAAACAAACATTTTTCCCAAAGAATCACTCAGTGATGTCACTATTAATCTTTAACAGTATTGGCTCTCAAGGTTCTTGCAGTGAAGCTGTGATTGTTGAGCAGTGAACAGGAGTCCAGCATGACTGAAAAGTCTCACACAAGCTGCAGATGCAGACATTTTCGATCCGTTTCATCCGAAAACTATTTCCCGCATCTGAAGTTGAATATGATCACGTGACGACACTGCCATACGGATACGTCTGATTGGTGAAGCACAGTCACATGATAGAGCCTGGCGCAGGTCTCTGACAAAATAAATACGCCTTTCTTTGAGAGAGAGAGAGACGCGTACGTACACGAAGGGGATTTAAGTAACGGGTTCAGTGTAGCCTAATATAGCGGAGTACAGTTTCTTCTTCACAAATCTACAGTGTTTAACCGACTAATAAAATACTAAACGTTTAATAAATCGTAGACGGTTAAACGGCTAGTCGCGCACATCCCTAGTAGCAGGACAATTTGATGTGCATATAACTGACTCATGGAGCATGATCGGGCATGCAGCATAGAATGGGTGGTTGCTTGTTACGTGTTACAGAAAGACGCGTCATTCACGCCACCAAAGCCACTCGATCACCGTCATCATCTTCAGACAGTTGGCTTTTTATCCAACCCCACAACAAAACAATCGTCAAGGGTCACGCAGTCTTACTTTCTCCGTCCCCGTTTTTTCTGACTTCTGTCTGCACTGCCACTCCACAACCGGACTGTCTTCATGTTGTATACCAATTATTCTACTGACTGTCTCTGAAACCTTAACCTGGCTGATCACTGCCACCTGCTGTCCGTTTTTTAAATGTTTTACCTAGCAGACAAGCCTGAATTCCCATGAAAGGTTGCATCAGCCGCCAAAAAACGTAAAAGTCGTACTCATACGTCCTGGGTAGGCGGGGCCTATTGTTATAAAGACGTATACGTACGTCAAAGTGTGGCGTCATAAGACGGTGCATCATTAAAGTCGCCAGGGAAATAGTTTAACCCAAAAAATGAAATAAAAAAGAAGTCCCTTAGAGCAACTCGTTTACTGAACTCTGCAAGCAGCCCATCATATTGCGCGCTGATTATAAGTCCCCTCAAAAAAGACAAGACCTCATTACCGGTTACAGACAGTATTAGCGGTCATTGAAAGCTTGACTTTTTAAAACCATGATAAATCGTCAAACCGGTTATTGGCCCATGCCTAATATGGACAACTAATAGAAATTTGGTGTCTTCTTCAAGACAATGGTACAAAACTATTGCTGAGGATGTTAAGTCGTTGATAACAAAAAGTTGTCTCACTCAATTTAGCTTTCTCGGATCAATCAGGTTTTATGTTTTCAACGTTTTTTTAGGTGACTTTGAGACGGTACGCTATGAAGCGTCGTCATGAAGGCTTTGCATATAATCCCGCATGCAAAGAATGCAATTACTTGTACCACATCTTCAACATAAATGACACATGCAGGATATTGTTTCTCATCAATGAACCAGAAGAAATAAAAATATCTGTTGAAAATCTTGATGCACGAGGAGCTATTGCCCAACTAATTGAGAAGTCCCGCCACTGCTTATTAATGATAAATCTACCATAGTAAACACATCTAGGTATATCAACACAAAACAGTTCGTCAATGTCGAACAACATGATGTGCAGAAGGAGTAAAAAGGATTACATAAAAGATGATTAACAAAATCAGAAGCCTGGCTGATCCCAAAGTAAAGAGGTTTACCATAGTCAAGCTGCTTTGCGATAAAAGAATGGATTACTGTTTCCAGGTCCTTAGATGGTAAAAACTGACTATGTGATATTTTTTTGGGGCAGTTATTTCAGTCGGGGGAGAGGGCGGGGCGATTGATTTGACAGCCGCACTAACTTTGCGTGAAAGCAGAATAAGCAAATCTTAACAGTCTTTGCAACAAATGGACTAATTGACTGCAGCAATCAAAAGTCAAATGAGATACTATGAGAGCATTTAGATCATCTTCATTGAGATGTGGCTGGCATGCTAATTTGAACCTTCGGGGTTTTACAACAATGTGAGCTAATATGGCCACCAAGGCATACGGAAAAAGCAAAGCAATAAAAGTTTGCCTTGACACCATCACGTGGAATCTTGTTGTTGTTGTTCGGATTAATACATTGTTGTTGTTTTCAGATGCATATGCGATGTCCTCCTATTTTGTTTGGTGGACCTTAAAGAAGAAGTCAACCCAAACATATTTTTTTCAAGAATGTGTTCTATGCAGGCCCACTAGTTGAAACAAGGCATTTTGGAAACTATTGTGTTTGTGGATTAAGAGTTAATCTACCCGTTTTTCGCCATCTCTGGGGATGACCATTTTGTCACTTCTGTCGACTCAAAATGACATCACAGTTGCTCAGGGCTCAGGTAACGACCAATCACAGTTCACCTGTTTTCTGAAGCTGAGCCCAAAGCAACTGTGATGTCATTTTCAGTCAACAGAGGTGACAAAATGGCCGCCCCCTGATATGGCTAGAAATGGGTGGATTTTGCTGCTTAACTCCATTCTATTCCACAAGTGCAATATTAATCAGAATGCCTTGTTTCAATGAATGGGCCTGCATAGAACATAATCTTGAAAAAAATATGTTTTCAATCAATCAATCAATCACATTTTATTTATACAGCACTTTTCATACATAAAAATGCAACTCAAAGTGCTTTAAAACATTCAAAGCAAAACATAGAATTATCTTCAATCAAAAGAAAAGATAAATTATTTAAAAGTTGTTGAAAGCCAAACTAAAAAGGTGTGTCTTGAGCTTCCTCTTAAAAATATCAACAGTCTCTGCAGACCTGACATCCTCTGGCAGGCTATTCCAAAGGTGAGGACCAAAACGGCTGAATGCAGCCTCGCCATGCAGTTTGGTCCTCACCCTTGGAATAAATAAAAGGCCGGCGCCAGAGGACCTCAGGATCCGCGAGGGCTGGTATGATAAAAGCAAATCAGATAAATAAGATGGCCCAAGACCATTAACACATTTATAAACTAATAAAAGTACTTTAAAATCGATCCTGAAACACACAGGGAGCCAATGCAGCAATTTCAAAACTGGCGTAATGTGCTCCCGCCCTCTGGTTCTCGTCAGCACCCGAGCGGCTGAATTCTGCAGTAGTTGCAGTGGTGAAATGCTCTTTTTCGGGAGGCCAGAGAGCAGGGCATTACAGTAATCTAAACGACAGGAAATAAAGGCATGCATCAGCACTTCCGTGTTAGCCTGAGAGAGAAACGGGCGGACTCTGGCGATATTCTTAAGGTGATAAAAACCAATCTTGGTTACATTTTTAATATGAGGAATAAAACTGAGCTCAGAGTCAAAAATGACGCCAAGGTTCTTCAAACAATGTGAGGGATTAAAAACGTGTAGTTTTGGTAAAAGCTTCTCTCTCTGACCTTCGGGACCGATAACTAAAACCTCAGTCTTGTCCTGATTGAGCTGTAGGAAATTATCTGCCATCCATGACTTGATATCTAAAATGCAATTTAAAAGGGTATCAATGGGTCCTGTGTCATCAGGAGACACGCCAATATACAGCTGCGTGTCATCAGCATAGATGTGAAAGCTGATGCCGTGTCCCCTGATGACATCCCCGAGGGGAAGCATATAAAGATTAAAAAGTAGGGGGCCTAAAATCGAACCTTGAGGAACCCCACATTTAATTTCATGAGTTTTAGAGGAACAAGTATCCATACTTACAAAGAAATATCGGTCTGTGAGATAGGAATAAAACCAGTCAAAAACTACCAGAGATGCCCACTAGATTTTTAAGTCTATTTAAAAAAAATTTGGTGATCTACTGTATCAAAAGCAGCGCTTAGATCCAGTAGCACCAAGACTGTGAGTTTTCTCACGTCTGCAGTGCACCTAATATCATTTTGGTTGACTTCCACTTTAAATGCACTTTGTGGACAGTCAATTTGAAACCCAAAGTTTGTTTTTGCTTGTTTCCCCGTGTGGCAACTAACCTGTATTTCATAACATTTGTTTTTGAGTGTAAATGCTAAAGGTAAGTTTAATGACTTACTGTATACCTTTTTTTTATGAAGTGATAGTGATAGCACACATTTGTCCGCCCATGTGTGATTGTTTTGTCAGTTTGTGCTAACGTTTTATATAGGCTAGTATGCTAGCTAATGTAATTTCACTGTTGAGCCTCGTGAAAGTGGCTAGTGTTGAATACTTTAAGAACCAAATAAGTCATTTATGCACCACGGGTTCATGATTATGTACATGACAATTTCATGGTTTTGATTCTATGAAGTGCTTAGCTGCCATAATTTAGCACCTATATGCAAATACAAACTTCTTTTAAGTGGCACCCCCAAATGTTCATGGATTTCAGCTTTTTCGCAGCAGGGCTTGGTTCAGAGACTATTTCCTCATGTATTTTGGAGGTAAAAAGTTTCAAGAGAAAATAGGCGTGCCGTCCAAACTTCTTTAACAGTGACAACACTGCAGCATGTTTACAATGGTTAGGTACAACCTGAGGAGTCAGTTACTCAAGTCCAAAAATTTGTATGCGATATGTTCTATGTTCCCCCACTAGTCAAAACAAGATATTCTGATTAGTATTGCGTTCGTGGGATAGGAATTAAGATTTCACATTTTATGCTGCCAAACCCAGCTGTCGACTGAAATTGACGTCAAAGTGCCATCGGCATTGGGAACAACATGTGACCAAACCCAGAAAACAGTGAGGTGTGACATTCACAGTGTGAGCCACAGGGCTGTTTGACGTCAATTTCAGTTGACAGCAGGGTTCGGCGCTGCATAAAATGTCAGCCTCCTGAGATGGCTGAAAACAGGAGGATTGATTGTCTTAACTCTTACTCCACGGATGCTATTGTTTAGAACAGTGTGGGTACATGAAACATTGTATTGCAAAGAAGATTTTTGACCTGAGTTCCTCTTTAAAGATGATCCAGTCAATTGTAGTGTTACAGATAGAATTAATATACAGTATGAACGTAGTAACGTTCCAATATCTAAACTCAGAGAGTGTCTGCTGGATTATATTTAGGGATGCACTGAAATGAAAATGAGGAAACCAATGCCGAAAAACAAAACACAAAGAAAGTATTAAAGAAAGTCCTTAACTGGATCATTTTCTGCATTTCACACTCAGTCAGTTCTTATTCATTTATTTATTTAAGGGGGGGGGGTCTTGTATTTTTACGTCAGTGTGAACAATAGAATTCTTTTTTTTTTCATATAAATTGAATTAATTATAATTTGGATATGTATCCTGTTATGTGCTGTGAGGCAAAAGGCCAGGACCCACGAGGCAAAGATCAAGAATCCAAAAAGCAAAAATTTATTTGGGCACAAAGTAACAACACAAAAATCACTGGGCTCAAAAATGGAAAAAACTAATGTGTGCTCAGGAAGACAAAGTAGCAACTAAAAATCACCTTGCTCATGGAAATGCATGTAACAACAAAAAGGAATTATTAGATCACCCAGAGTTTTCCACCCTAGGGGCTGGAACGCGTGGCAGGAGGGACTTGACAGCAAGTGGCGAGACACAGCGTGGAGGTCAAGGAAAGTTCTGGCACAGGAGCAAGGGGAGAAGCTGGTTAAATAGTCTGGCATCTAACAGCCTGATGTGGTTCAGGTGAGTGGGTGAGTCTCTGCTCCAGTGTTCAGCCCCACCTCCTGCCACACTCCAGCGCTGCAGAGAGGGCGGAGCACAGAGAAGGAAGGGGAGAAGCAAGAACTACAGTGCAATATAGTAAGGGTGAAAACGAACCATGACAGTAGCCCCCCCTAACGAACGCCACCTTGGCGTCCTACCGGGTTTACCTGGGTGACGGGCGTAGAAGTCCCGCAACAGTTGTGGGTCCAAAATGAGGGATCGTGAGATCAAGGAGCGGTCCTCTGGGCCGTACTCCTCCCAGCTCCCAAGTTACTAAAAAGCACTGCCGTACTCGCCGTACTGCGGACATCGAGGATGCGATCCACCGTGTATGCTGGATGTCCGTCAATTATGCGAGAAAGAGGCGGTGGTGGTTCAGCTGGCTGGAGAGGGCTGTCGGTGACGGGTTTCAAAATCGACACATGTAATTTGGAACTTGAGCGAGGCTGGAAGCTGGAGGCGAATGGCGCTGGGGTTGATGATCCTGTCGATGGGGAAAGGGCCAATGAAGTGGGGGGATATTTTGCGTGAGTCTACTTAGAGGGGCAGATCCCGTGCAGACAGCCAGACACGTTGCCCCACCCGGTAGTCTTCAGATCTTGATTTGCACGCTTTATCTGCCCGTTGGTTTGAGGGTGGTAGCCGGACGAGAGGCTGGCTGAAATCCCCATCGCCCGACAGAAAGCCTTCCAGACATGGGAGGTGAACTGTGGGCCTCTGTCCGACACATCGTCGACGGAGATGCCATGGAACCTGAACACGTGCTGGACCAGGAGGTTGGCAGTCTCCAAGGGGGTGGGAAGTTTGGGGAGTGGAACAAAATGAACTGCCTTTGAGAACCTGTCAATGACAGTGAGAATGCTGTCACTCACCTCTAATGGGGGGGAGACCGGTGACAAAGGTCCACTGCGATGTGGGACCGGGGCTGAGAGGGAATGAGGAAGGGGTACAGGAGACCCGCTGGGGCTTGATGGGAGGCTTTTTTTTTGCGAGCGCAGAATGAGCATGAGGCAACGAAGGCACGAACATCTGCAGTCATGGACGGCCACCAGAAGCACTGCTGGATAAGGCAGAGTGTTTGATGATGGGGCGGTCGGTGAGGGTGAAGTCAAAGTGCCCAACGAGCCTGGCGGGAGTTCAACCTTTTGGCAGAGTGGAGGTAGGACAGGTTTTTATGGTCTGTCCAAACAATAAAGCGCTGGGCTGCTCCCAATGCTGCCACTCCTGAAAGCCAGAACCACCACCAGCAGTTCACGGTTTCCCACATCATAATTGCGCTCAGCTGGGGAGAGGCGTCGGGAGAAGTAAGCGCAGGGGTGCAGTTTCTGGTCCGCGGGCAGGCGCTTAGAGAGCACGGCCCCCATTCCTGAATGAATCGCCGGTAGAAATTGGCGAACCCTTGAAAACGCTGTAGCTACTTACGGCTGATGGGAACTGGCCATCCTCTGACTGTTTCGATTATAGGGCGATCGGCCCCAGGTGCCGTTTTTCCACTACAGAGCCCAAGAATTTAACAGTGGAAATGTTAAACTCACATTTCTTGGCCTTAACAAACAATTTATTTTCCAGCAGCCTCCTGAGAACGTCCCTCACATGGTCCACATGCTCCTTCTGTGAGCGAGAAAACACAAGGATGTCCTCTAGGTATATAAATACCGTCTTGTTTAGCAAGTCTCTCAGTACATCATTCACCAAAGATTGGAAGACTGCCGGATCATTTGTGAGCCCAAAAGGCATGACCAGGTACTTGAAGTGGCCTAAATGGGTATTGAAGGCAGTTTTCCATTCATCACCTTCACAGATTCTCACCAGGTGATTGGCGTTACGCATGTCCAATTTGGAGAATACAGTTGCGTCATGAAGAGGGTTGAATGCTGAGTCAAGAAGTGGCAGAGGGTACTTGTTCCTTACTGTGATAGAATTTAGGCCTGTGTAGTCAACGCAGGGCTGCAGGGTTTCGTCTGTCTTCTCTACAAAGAAAAACCCCACGCCTACTGGAAATGAGGAAGGGCTTTTGAGCTCGGCAGCTAGTGATTCATTAATGTATTTCTCCATTGCTTCGCGTTCTGGTTTGGTCAGGTTGTATAGTTTGTGGGTCGAGAGCAGAGCCCCTGGAAGCAAGTCTATACCGCAGTCATAGGGCCAGTGCAGTGGGAGGGAACGCGCTGAGTCATTACTAAAAAACGCCTTTAGGTCATGGTAGTCGCTGGGGACGTTGCTGAAATCAACGACCTCTGAGGTGCAGGTGTGAATGGGGACTCTGACAGGTACTGCCGACTTTAGACAGTGGGAGTGGCAATGGTTATTCTAGTCTCGAATACTACCTGCGAACCAGTCTATGTGAGGATTGTGCAACTTAACCAGGGTATCCCTAAAATCACAGGCGTGAGTGTGGAAGCTATTACATAAAACTCAACTATTTCTTGGTGGTTACGGTGTGTTACTACCTCTTTTTGAACGCTTCCATCTACTGCTACTACCCTCTTCGGCGAAGATAGCAGGGTCAGCGAAGATAGCAGAATCAGTGAGAGGTTATTTAAAACATAGTAAGTGTCTATGAAATTGTCATCGGCCCCTGAGTCAATCAGCAGGCAATGCACGTTGTGATTCGTGAATCATACCTGGTACGCGTGTTTGGGAGGAGGAAAGGGAAGAGATTCGGCTCACCAATGCCTCCCCATCCTACTGGTGAGCCCCGTCTTTTGGCAGTTCGGAACAGCTGGCAACGAAGTAGCCTCCCTGACCACAGTAGAGGCAGAGTTGATTCTTCATGCGCCCTTGTTGTTCAGCAGAGGTGAGTTGAGCCCTCGCCAACTGCATGGGTTCCACAGGGGAGGTCGCGCTGGGTTGAGGCTCGGGAGCATTGATAGCTGTAGAGAAGATGAAGTTGCCCGCGCTAGCCATGCTGAGCGATGAGGAAGCTGGGCCGTGGCGAGCTCGGTATGTCTTCTCCTTCCGTCTCTCCCTAAGCCTGTTGTCTATGCGCGTGGCTAATTTTATCAGTTCATTGAGCAAGCCACACTTTTCCCTCACTGCTGTCTCATCTTTAACCTCCCAGCCAACCCCTTTTAAAAAATTGCCTGCAGCGCAGAGTCCCCCCACCCACTTGCTAAAGTTTGGAAATTAACAGCGTATTGTGAAACCGTCCGACTGCCCTGATGTAGGTCTAACAATTGTCCGACTGCGTCCTTACCCTGCACTGGATGTTCGAAAATACACTTAATTTCTTCAGTGAACTCTTTGTAGTCTGTCAACAACTCGGATTCTTGCTCTGTAATGGCTAAGCCCCTAGTGGCTGCCTGTCCTGATAATAAATTCATGGTGAAGGCTATTTTAGACTGGGTGGTAGCATAAGTGCTAGGCTGCTGGTTAAACACTAATGTACATTGTAACAAGAATTGTGCGCATGTACCCAAGTCCCCCAAATACCTAGCCAGGATTGGAATGAATGGGTCTCGGGGAGATGATGTTGGGGAGGCGAGAGGAACGGCAGCGTGCTGGGAGGACGTGAGGACCTGAGGAGCCACATTGGAGGGAGCTGATTGTAGAAGGCTGCCAGCTGTTCACTCATCCGGGCCACGTTGGTGGAGAGTTGCTGCAGGTGGTCCAACACTTGATGCAAGGTGGTCTCATGTTGGCTGACCAATGTTCCTTGCGCTGAAAGCACAAGCTTGAGACACTCCGTCTCTGCTTGGTCCATTTTGTGTTTTGACCAGATGATTCTGTTACGTGCCATGAGGCAATTCAAAAGGCCAGGACCCAGGAGGCAGAGATCAAGAATCCAAAAGGCAAACATTTATTTGGGCACAAAGTAACAATACAAAATCACTGGGCTCAAAAATAAAGAAAACTAATGTATGCTCAGGAATACAAAGTAGCAACTAAAAATCACCTTGCTCAGGGAAATACATGTAACAATAAAAAGAAGTAACTAGATCACAAGGAGTTGTCCACCCTAGGGGCTGGAACGTGTGGTTGGAGGGACTTGACAGCAAGTGGCGAGACACAGCGTGGAAGTAAAGGAATCCTCTGGCAAAGGAGCACGGCAAGAAGCTGGTTAAATAGTCTAGCATCTAATCCGCCTGATGTGGTTCAGGTGAGTGGGTGAGTCGCCACTCCAGAGTTCAGCCCCACCTCATGCCACACTCCAGCACTGCAAAGATGGAGGAGCGCAGAGAAGGAAGGGGAGAAGCAGGAACTGCGGTGCAATATAGTAATGGTGAAAACGGATCATGACAGTATCCAGTGCGACTACAGTGGTAAATACCAGCAGGACCATACATGACGCAGGACATTAAATCAAATTGTTAATCCTCTGTTTCTGTCATACCTTGATTATTTTAGTTTGAAGATGTACATATTTAGCTGAGTGTCTTTTCTATTTTGGGCGGTATTCGATACCAAAATGATTTAATTACACTGGCTCAGGGTTACTACACCAAACCAACCACCTGTTTCGCAGGTATGTAGTAATTAGGTTGCTATTTTCTCAAATGTATTTGGCCACATGAAGAAAATAAAAACGTTAACGTAGTTCTACACAGTTTTTGTATTCTATGTAATACATAAGCAATATATAAACACTTTAAACATATTTGCACGTTACCAGTTAGGCACAGTGCTTGAAAGGTTGTAGGGGCGAGTGGAGAAAGCGATTCGGATGGACTTGTCATGATCGTGTTTGCGTCGGCAAAGTTATGACGAGTAGCAGTGTTGACCATATTGGACCTTAATTTAATCCCACTTGAATCATAGACCATCAAGTGGACATATGTGGCAATAGTAATAATTGAGAAACGGAGAGGGTTGATTTTTGACACGAGTCAATGCGTGTGGTTGTCTTTAGTTGCAGTCTCCTGGAAATGACATGAACAAGGGATAATAGTCTAATACTTGCCAACATTTGTCCCTCCTCCAACCGCGCACCTCTGTCAATCCCCTCTTCTCCTCCTTGAGATTTTTGGTGCATGTACGCCAGGGATCTTCAATCCTGTTCCTCGAGGGCCGGTGTCCTGCCTGGTTTCCATCTGTCCCTGCTGTAACACACACCTGATTCAAAGGATCAGGATCGTTATCCAGCTTCTGCAGACCTTTGGTGAATATCTGTAGCAGGGAGAGATGGAAAACAGGCAGGACACCAGCCCTCGGGGAGCAGGATTGAAGACTCCTGTAGTACACAGAGGAGTGAGACCTGTCAAGCTGCAAATCCAAATATGAGAAATTCCCAACATGTGGGGCAGTATTTTCTTCCGTAAACGCTGCTCCACACAACGTGTTTAGTGAGCATGCGCGTCACCTCATGGACGCATTCCGTTCACATTAGAAGTCAAATTTGTTTTTGTAATTTGAGCGAGTATATAAAAAGATTGGATGAACGTAGCCTAAGTGCTCTCTGGTTCTTTCTGAGCGACACTCATGGCCGCCGAAGCGGCAGTAAGTAGCTCATTCATTCCACATCGGCAAGCAGGAGTGCTCGGTTGAGAAATAAAGTCAAAAGCACGGTCAGAAAACACAGTCGCTACGATTTAAATGTTAAAAAGTAAGAAGATTAAAAGGGTCAATAAGATATAGAAATTCCTTTGTCAGAGTCTGGATGTCACACATCAATATGGAAGTCTCCATCGATTAGAGCATTAATAACCTCTGTGCTCAGAGAGGTCACTAGTGAAGTATTTCTTCTAGTAAGGTGGTCTGTATACCATCACATACAACAGAGCATAAGAGTGACCCAGTTCAAAAAAGCTTTGTTCAAAATTGTTGAAAGGAGCAAGCATTGCTAATCCTACTCCTCTGCCCAATATCCTCAGGGAATTAAAGCAAGACAGACAGAGTTTGGATAATGCAGCGGACTCACTAGTGTATGCCTCTGTCACTAAAAGGAAATCTAAACACCAGGAGGAGAAAATTATATTTGTTTGTTTGTTTGTTTAACATATAAACAGATAACAGAAAACAATCAAGTATGAAGTGAGAAAAAACATTTAGAATAAGAATAAGAATAAGAATAAGAATGCCTTTATTGATCCCACAGTGGGGAAATTTTCATTGTTACAGTAGCAAAGATTTAGGTCACACAGGGGCGGCGGCATAATGTGGCCATTAATGTATAACATTGACGGCAAACATTTAGAATCAAACCTATGTAGATATACGCAGTAACATGTGTATATACACATGTGTATACACACCAACCTACATCTACATAAAAAATATGAGGAACACTCATTTCGGCCTGTACATAGTACAGAGGAAAAAATACTCTAAGTGACAGTGCTGCAGTGCTGTAGTGAAATGTAAGGAACAGCATTGGATAAAAATAAAACTAGACTAACAGTAGTGGGGAATGTTGAGTATTGCACGGTATTACAGTAGTGGGGAATATTGGGTATTGCACGATATGAGCTCAGGTGCAGGACTGCACAATTGCACTAATGACCGCCAGTTTGTAGAGACTACACAATGTTCTTGTTAAAGAGTCTGACAGCAGCAGGCAAGAAGGAACGGCGGAATCTCTCCTTTGCACAGCGAGGGTGTAACAGTCTGTCACTGAAGGTGCTGTGGAGTGCTGTTAGGGTGCCCTGGAGGGGGTGGTCCGGGTTGCCCAGCATTGATGACAGCTTGGCCAACATCCTCCTGTCCCCCACCGAGTCCACAGAGTCCAGGGAGCAGCCCAGGACAGAGCCGGCCCTCTTGACCAGTTTGTCCAGCCGCTTCTTGTCCCGGGCCGAGACGCCGCCTGCCCAGGTGACCACTCCCTGGAAGATGACCGATGCAACCACCGAGTCATAAAAGTTCCTGAGGAGTGTCCCCTGAACCCCAAAAGACCTCAGTCTCCTGAGTAGGAAGAGTCTGCTCTGACTCTTCCTATAGAGGGCGTCTGTGTTGTCGCACCAGTCCAGTTTATTGTTCAGATGAACACCCAGGTACTTGTAAGTTGAGACTCTCTCAACATCTGTTCCCCGGATATTCACTGGTGCAGGTGAAGAGTGCTGGCGCCTACCGAAATCCACCACCATTTCTTTGGATTTCCCCGCATTGATCAGGAGGCGGTTCTGCTGGCACCAGTCCACAAAACCCTGAGTAAGTTCTCTGTACTCCCGATCATCTCCGCCTGTGATGAGGCCGACAATCGCAGAGTCGTCAGAGAACTTCTGCAGGTGACAGGTAGGGGTGTTGTAGTTGAAGTCCGAGGTGTAGAGGGTGAACAGGAAGGGAGCCAAGACAGTTCCCTGTGGGGCCCCCGTGCTGCAGAGGAGCACGTCAGACACACAGTCCTGTGTCCTCACATACTGTGGCCGGTTTGTGAGGTAGTCCTGGATCCATGTGGTGAGGTGGTGCGCCACCCCCGCCCGCTCCAGCTTGTCTCCCAGTAGGGTGGGCTGGATGGTGTTGAAAGCACTGGAGAAATCAAAGAACATGATCCTCACAGTGCTCCCCGCCTTCTCCAGGTGGGAGAGTGAAGTGTGGAGGAGGTAGATGATGGCATCATCCACACTGATGCCAGGCTGGTATGCGAACTGGAGTGGGTCCATTGAGGAGCTCACCAGGGGGCGCAGGTGGACAAGGACCAGTCTCTCCAGGGTCTTCATCAGGTGAGACGTCAGCGCCACCGGTCTGAAGCTGTTGAGCTCCTTCGGGTGGGGGGTCTTTGGCACCGGGACCAGGCAGGATGTTTTCCATAGCTGGGGGACCCTGCCCAGCTTCAGGCTCAGGTTGAACATGTGCTGGACAATTCCACACAGCTGGTCTGCGCAGGATTTGAGGAGCTGGGGGCTGATGCCATCTGGACCCGCTGCCTTCCTCGCCTTCATCTTCTTCAGCTGGTTCCTCACCTGAGATGTTGTGAAGGCCAAGGCTGGACAGGAAGGAGTGGTGGCTATCTGGTGTAGCTGGGAGCTGGAGACTGTGGAGAAAAGAGGGGAGGGGGTGACACGCCCAGCAGGAGGAGTAGGTGGAGACTGCAGCAGGAGAGACCGAGTGGAGGCAGGCATCTGATCGAACCTATTGAAAAAGAGATTTAGCTCATTTGCCCACTGCAGGTCCCCCCCAGTCCGGGTCTTGGGTTGTCCGTGGCCTGAGATGGTCTTCAGGCCCCTCCAGACTCCCCTGGCGTTATTCTGCAGCAGCTGCTCCTCCATCCTCTTCCTGTAGGACCTTTTCCCCTCTCTGATCCTCCTCCTCAGCTGGCGCTGCACAGTCCTCCGTTCCTCTATGTTGCCTGACGCAAAAGCCCTCCTCTTCTCCTTCAGGAGAGCTTTTATGTCTGGTGTGATCCAGGGTTTGTTGTTGGAGAAACACCTTACTGTCCTGGTGGGTATGGTGTTCTCCATGCAGAAATTTATATAGTCTGTAACAGTGTCCGTTAGACTACTAATGTCTTCCCCGTGAGCATCGCTGAAAACTTCCCACACAGTTGTGCTGAAGCAGTCCTTTAAGGCCTCCTCGGCCTCTCCAGACCATCTCTGAACCGTGCGGGTCACAGCTGGCTGCCTGCGGACCAGAGGTTTGTACACAGACTGGAGAGCCACCAGGTTGTGATCAGCTTTGCCCAGCGGGGGGAGGGGCAGTGATGTGTATGCCTCCTTGGTGTTGGCATAGAAAAGGTCCAGTGTTTTATTGTCTCTGGTGTGGCAGGTGACATACTGTGTGAATGAAGGCAGAGAGGAGGAAGGGGAGGCATGATTGAAGTCACCAGAGATGAGTACCAGGGCATTTGGGTGCTGTGTTTGTAGCCTGCTCACTGCTGCAGTCAAGACATCACAGGCTGTGAGAAGAGAAGAGAAGACATAACTGCTCATCATTAAACACAGTTTACATCAGGGGTGTTCAACTCGGTCCTCAAGGGCCGGTGTCCTGCCTGTTTTCTATCTATCCCTGCTGCACCACACCTGATTTAAAAGATCATGATTGTTATCAAGCTTCTTTGGAGCTTGTTAATGAGCTGATCATTAAAATCAGTTGTGTTGCAGCAAGGAGAACTGGAAAACAGGCAGGAAAGCGGCACTTGAGGACCGGAGCTGGACTGGTTTACGTGTTCAAAAGGGAGTAGGAGGAAGTAAAAACGTATCTAGTCCTACCCCTTGTTCTTTTTTGACTTTTGACTTGTTTCTAAGTAATACAGTAATCGGTCTTTAATGTAGCATGTCTCAAGAAAAGAAAAGGGAAAAAGTCAATATGTAACCTACTCATGTATGCAACTGCACCTACACTTTTACGTGCATATGATTACATACATGCAGTACTTAAACACACACTCTAGCACATTTGTGTATCGTTATACTCACATTCTCACAAATAATATTTCATTACATTACACTCCATTTAACACATTATAAAAAATATGATATTTGGGCAATTAACTGACTTTTTGCAAATTTATAAACTCTTTTTCTACTTTACTTTTGAACCTGTTTTTGAACACAGCAAGTGATTCACACATTTTCAGGTCAGTTTCAAAATCAAATTTACTCCTCTTACAGAAACACACGTTTGCTGAAAGAGGAAGTCAACCCAAACATCCTTTTTTCAAGAATACGTTCAATGCAGGCCTACTACTTGAAACAACAAATTCTGATATATATTGCGATATTGTAATTGGATTCGATTGGAATAAGAGTTAATCCACGCGTTTTTAGCCATCTCTGGGGGCGGCCATTTTGTCACTTCTGTGGACTGAAAATGACATCACAAATGCACAGGGCTCAGGTAACGACCAATCACAGCTCACCTGTTTTCTGAAACTGAGCTATGATTGGTCATTATCTGAGCGGTGAGCATGATATCATCTTCTGTCGACTGAAGTGACAAAATGGTTACCCCCTGAGATGGGTAAAAGCGGGTGGATTTTGCTGCTTAACTCATATTCCACAAACGCAATATTAATCAGAATGCCTTGTCCCAACTAGTGGGCCTCACAGAACATATTCTGAAAAAAAAATGTTTGGGTTGACTTTCACTTTAATGTTTGTTCTTGTTTTGGATTTTTTGTAGAGACTTGTGCCTCATAAATCATAGCATCTTTCTCTAATTTCGAAGAGCTTCTGATTATTGTAGCACATGTTATTGTGTATTTTGTACATTATTTGCGCTAATTTAAACTCAACCAGATCATAAAAATTCATAGTGTTTAATTTGATACGTAGCCTTGACGGTAGCACTACTTTGTGAATTATTTTTAGGGGAAAAAGGTGACACAAAAACAAAAGACATTGGGCTCTGTTGTGCCATGACTGTTTTCATTTTGGATTCCCACCGGGCTTCCTTTCTGATCGGCTGCACATAATTGTCAACCGTTTACGTGCACGTTTGTCCGCAGGGCACACCACACACAGTGTGAAATCGGGCCAAAACAATACAACATGTTAAATATCCCCGATTTGACGTCGGACGTCCTTCCGAGCGGCGGCGATCCGTCCGAGCACACCACACACAGCAAGATTACCTGCTAAAATTATCTTTGGAGCCATTACGAGAGTCAGCCCCGACCTACGATTGTCGGGATGGGAGATTTGGGGCTAAAATTGGGCCAATTAGCCTGCTGTGTGAACAAGGCTTTAGTATTCTAATTATGCATTGTTCTGGTTTACTGTTCAACTTTTATATGTTGGAGAAAGTGGAAGGGATTTCTGTCACCATGAGTGCGGTTGTCAGTGCTGATGGTTGTAGATAATTTTCATTTGGCAAGCAGACCACGGCTGTCAGGTGAATTTATTGAATAGGATGATTTATTACTCATTCGTTTTTTTGATTGTGGAGCAAGTACATTTCTTCAAATGCTCATCCTTAGGCACACACATATTCACTTGGCAAGATTTACTAAAACAGCATGGAAAATACAGTATGAATTGTAGTCTGACTAAAGCACTGTTAAACAAATTCTGCGAAAATATTCAAGTCTTGTTTGACCTTTGTGTCAGTCTCTGATCCGAAAAACCTTTTAAAGAGGAGATAAGTACCATGGCAAAGAAAATCCCCTTTCATCTAAATTCGGGACATTGACTTTATCCTTTCACCAACAAGGGAGTCAATGACATGGATTTAATGCTGCGTAACATTTTCCTGGATGCTCAGCATCTCACAGGGGCCCCACAAAGCACTGGACCTTGCTCATTACAATCCACTAATCTGCTGAGGCAATTTAACAATGCTCCAATGTCAAGATGCAAAAACTTTAATGAATTACGTTGAGTGTATTCTACCTTTTTCACCTGTAAAAACAAACAAACAAATACATATTTGGAACTGTATTGCAAGGTGTGGAGTGAAAGTCCCCCAAAGTGATTACCGTGTTTCCCAGGATTATCAGGTATTATATGAAAAGAGAAAAGTGTGAATGTTTTGCTGTATTCTTAAAACATGTTAGTAAAAGTAATGTTTCAAATAAAGTTTCTGTCCCATTCGAAAATTCGCTTCTCTGAGAGTGTGAGTGTGAGAGGCACGGCACGCTCCCCTCTCATTAATTTCCGAACTCATCCTATGTCGTAAACCAATCAACAGTTCATGCATGAACTGTTACCATCCAGACTGCCGGGCTCACTGGCACACCGTGTCCACAGTTGGAGCACCTAAAACGCACACTGGTGTCCCATTTTTGGCGCACTCCGAATAACCGAACGGCACAACGCTCTGAGTTTCCTCACGGTCAGAGTGAAGCAGTTCGCCCTCGGAGCGTATTTCTGAATATACCAGAGCTCGCCGCCCCCCAAATCTCTGTTTCCTCATCGTGGGTGCGTTCAGAAATATGATCAGATTGCACTGCTTCACTCAGACTGTGAGGAAACTCAAAAGGTTATTGGAATATGCCGTCCGGTTATGCCAAGTGACCCTAAACATGTGCCTATTGCAGACAGTAGAAGGAAAATAAACAACTGCTGTGTTCGTAAATTAATGTGAGTGGAGTACGATCTGCATCCCGGCAGCCAAGGAGGAGGATGAAACATCGGCTAATAACTATGTTAAAGTTTTTTCTTTTTATCTTAAAACAGCGTACCTTAACTAGAATCCCGCGTGACCATGTAGCCAAAATGTGCGATCCTGTTTTCTTAATCTGCATTTTAAATACTCCTTGTTGTGCAAAGTGAAAGTTAGTTGCCAAGACTACTTCCAGCGGAAGTGCTTCTTCTTCTTCTTTGTCTTCTTTTTTGTATAATAAAGAAGGAAGACGACAATGAGGAAGACCACCGTAGTCATGGAAAATGACTTTGACTTTGCACAAAAACAAGGATTTAAAAGGTTCATGAACCCATCAGGATTGTACATTACGGTAAGCCTTTTTAAGATAAAAAAATAAAACTTGAACATAGTTATTAGCAATTGTTACATCCTCCTCCTCCACAGCCGGGGTGCAGCGCCAGCTCCGCTGCCATGAATTTATTAATGCAGCTCATAATCAGCACCTAAGTAGTTATTCTTCATTTTGCATTTTAAAAATTACATCTATTAAGTGTAAAAAATGTTTAGAAGGGTCAGAGCTGTGTGTGTGTGAATGTGTGTTGTAATGGCTTAATGGAGGTGTACATCCAATCAATGGTCAACTCCAACTCTCCAGTACCCCATCCAAGGAGTCCAAAAGTGGTGGGTACTCTGAACTGCTGTTTGGTGCCTAGGCACATCAACAGTCAGGACCCGTCCCCCCTACCCAAAGGCGGAGGTGGCTAGAGCCAGCTTCTGTAGCCCGGGTCCCCGTGCTCGGATGTCTCCGAGCTAGTACTGCACCCAACCCCTTTGGCCCCTCCCACAGTTGGTGAGCCCATGTTACCATGTTGCCTTTTCAGTCAATGCCCAGCCACCAGTCGCTCACCATCGAGCACTACTCCCAGGGCAGCTCCAGAGGGTGGCCCCGGTGACCGCCTCCTGGCGAGGGAAAACGAGGTCCAATTATTTTTCACATCATAAGGGGTCATTGAGCCATACTTTTTCTTGTAGCTTACCTAAGAGCTGTTTTCCATGGATGACCTTGCCAGGCGCATAGAGCCCCAGACAACTTAGCTCCTTGGTTCAGTGATAAACACAAGCCCCTCTGCCATGATCAGGTGATGGCTCGGAGAGGGGTAAAGAGAGAATTTGGTACATAATTTCACATGGAATAATGCACGCAGTTATGCATCTAAGATGAACCTTAACAAAGCTCAGTTGTTTTACTCCTGCTTGCAAAACGCTAGTGAAAGTTTAGTCTGACTCGCCGACGGTCAGCCATTTAAAATTAGAGGCGGACCGCAGCCTATAGATGGGTACTATTTCAAACACTCAAATTTGAGTAAAATGCCCAGCTCTGAATAGATGACTGACGGATGTCGCATTCATATCTTCCCAGGCTTTCCAGCAACAGCGTATGGATCAGTGACAGCAGCAGTAGCAGCAACATGTAGCTCAGGTAGGGCGACCCGTGGAAGAAGTGGCAGCTACATGGCATACGGGCAGAGCACAGGGGCAGGTAAATGCTCTGTATTCTGCATGGCCTGGCACGCACGCCATGCATTATCTCTTGTTTCATCATCAGACCCCTTTAGTTTTACATACAAATAATACAGACTATATACAATAACCTCTGCATCTCCAATCTTTTCAATGTTGGTAGTGTTGATTGAAATCTGCATGGAAACACTAACACATTTGCTATTGTGGTTGTATTCATTGATGAATTCTAATATGTCACCCATATATATATATATATATATATATATATATATATATATATATATATATATATATATATATATATATATATATATATATATTAGGGCTGTCAAGAGATTAAAACAATTGAGGGATTAATTGTTTATGATTTGTAATTAATTGATCTAATTAATCTATTTTTAATCTCACTTAAAATTGTTGAGGAAAGCCCCAAATCCTCCATTGTCTGTATGCATGTATCTGTATTTATGGTGGATATCTTTTTTTCAATTACCCAGTCATTTGCCACATTGAGGAACTGTTTGGCACATTTATCTAAATAGCCGTGGTTGCGAGTTGAGGTCCAGCGATATGCGTTTATAGCAATACATTTTTCAGAATCCCCCACCAAAACGTTGTTTGCTTTTCTTTTCACCGTCATATATCATGTTGATTTTAGTCATTACCGGAGTCCTGCATTGTAGTTTGTATGATGGGTCATTGGTAGCTGTTAGAACCACCTCAATTAATGCTTTGTCTTCAACTATGTTGATTGGCCTGCAGTTCATCGCTATTCCCTTTGCAAGAACATTCATCAGCCTGTCGGTCGCAGACTTGCTCATACGCGGGCTGTTCTCGAGTTTAGTTTGGCGAACAGCTTTGCAATGGCTCGCTACATTTGCGTCTTCGTTGCTATCATTAGCTGTGGCTTTAGTTGCGGCTGGCTACTTTGTATTTAAGTGGCGGGCTTGAATTGCTTCTTAGGGAAACAAAGTCCTTCTTACAAAGAAATCATATCAATAGTGCGGTCAGGGCGTTTTTTTAAATTTACCATTCATCGGACCAACAACTCACATGCTCCTCCATTTTCTCCTCCGTTGTCTTCTTTCTGCTCCTGAACTTGCCCTCCCACCTACAATAGGAGCCCATCAGGTTATGCCCAACACAATGACAGCCAATCAGTGTCCACTTCAGGGTGCGACACTGACCATTGTTTTTTACACTGACACAAGCCCCATGCATCAAAATGGATCTCATCATCATGAAACAGTAAAATTAGAGATTAAAAATTAGATTAACACCATTAAAAAATATAACGCTTTAACTGTGACTGTAGTTAATTGAATGCAATCAATGCACTATTTTGACACCGCTAATGATTATCTTGGTAACATTTTATTTGGTGTTAATTTCATTAGTTGGCAGCATGATTTAATGTTTTGTGATGCCTCGGCCTTTGGATTCTTGATATTCCTTTACTCAGTCTGCCCTTGTTACCAATTTTAAAAAGTTTGAATGTGCTTCTACAAAAAAAATGATAATTAAATACTCACTTTGCTTTGTTTGTGTTATTACCCAAACTATTGAAATATGCAATGATGACAATGGGATGATTATGAATAAGTATAAGGAGCTAAAAGCACAAATAATTCTACAGCAGGGATTTCCATCCGTACTTTAAACAAAGACAAACGGTTATAAGACTGAACTACTCCTCTGGTCCATCATCTCGAGCGTCTCACCCTGTCAGTGTCACATCTAAAATGGAGGAGGCATCATCTGCTCATCTTCATTGATTTATGAGCAAAGCCTGACACAAATGATTGCTTGATTTCTTAATCATTGTTCCTCATTATGCTTCTGTTGAGGATCTACAATAATTTTGATCCACCACAAAAGAGTGTTGATTGAATCTTCGGGGTGCTATAAATAAGACAATGCCATCGTAATAGTTTTTATGCACTAGTGCTTAGTCCGAGCGGTACGTGTTTGTGTTATCTAGTTTTCAATGTGATTTGCATAGCAAAACCAGCTTAGTTTATTAGTCTGAGAATGTTTCAAAGATGTCGGGTGTAAATGATACCTTTGATTGATACGCTACGTAGTCAAATTGTAGCGTGACAGAATAAGATCAATCCATGGGATTGATAGTCTTGGCTGGGGATCACAACAGCAACATGCAAAGACAGCAAACTGAAAAAATGTTCCCTTCTCCCATCTCCCAGGGCTCCCTGATTATGGGTTGTGCTCTTTGGCTGGAACCAGCGCTGACATGAGGGATGGAGCACACTACTCCGTTGCTGACTATAGCTCCCTCGGGCCACAGACGGCGGCTCAGATGCTACCTAATGAGCATGCCAGCTCTGCCTGCAATTCTCCCTCTGCCCTTCAGCACCACCTTCACAGCCCGGACCCTTTTAAAAGCCTAGGTGTGTAAATTCACGTGTCCTCTCCTCCCACGTATTTTTTCCAAGGATAGTGGTTAAAGTGGTGAAGCACGAGTCTGTGAATGTAATGGACATTTGCCTATAATATGCTGCATGCACTCCCTTTGGAGAGGTGTTCATTTGCCACCTTTTGTTTTATTATTGGGTCTATAGTACATCATTTCTCATTCGCACTGTTGGCTAAAAGTGATGGCCGTTTCAAGGGGATAAACTACATTCCCTCTACATCTGGCTTCATCTAATCAATCTAATTAGCTTTTTGATGACATTACAAAAGACAATCTGTTAAAGGTTGGGGATGCAGGAAATTGAGTCCGTTCAAGTTTGTCAAGTGAAGAAGGAAACGTGTCACATCTGTGCCCAGATCACACCAAATATGTAAATTTTGAATTTCACCAACAATAGATTGGTATGTATTTGAGAATGTTTCTTTCTTGCACCATGATCATGCAGAAAATGAATGTCAGCGGAACTGTGTCTATAGGTTATTAACGTGCCAAAAATTGTTTTATGCCTGCTAAATGTCAATTCTGATGTTGTGGTCTGTCCCGTCTCCATTTCTGTTCACTTGGGACAGCTCAGACTTCCATTTTAACTGCCTAAGGGTCTACTGAGGATGAACAGATCTTGAATCAAATCCAGAACAGAATTGGGAATTGGAATGATAACTGTGTACAGGGTCCATAGCCACCCTTATGAAGAGGTTTGAAGATTTTGCACAAATCTTTGTAGCCACACATTGCACAATCAACCAGCATTACTGCTGCTGCACAATCCCATAGGGCTGGAGATAACATTTTGACCATATAGTCAATATATTTTAGCCATGTGTTATAGGATGAGAGTCTCTTCAATATCAGTATAAGCTGCAAGAGTTGCCTTTAAAATATTGTAGTGAGTGTGTACACTTTTCCCACTTTCTGCTCTACTCCCAACCTTGACCCCCCCCCCCCCACACACACCCACAGACATTATTTAAAAATCAGTCAGAAGATAAGCAGGGTTGGGCTTTGTAAACACAATTTGAGATCCATTCCCATTTTGACCATTTGTCAGCCAGTTGAAAAATAATTAACAAAATTTCTAATATTGTCTATACATCTATCCACTCTCTGTAACCACACTTGGGCCGCAGGTGTGCTGGAACTTATCCTAGCTGACTTTGTGCAAGAGGCTGAACTGATTGCCAGCCAGTTCAGGGTGTTAAAGACAAATGTCACTGTTTGTGGATACATACAGGAAAATGGTTGAAAGGTTTGAACTAGTTACAAGTTTGTGCAATAAAAAACAAGCATGTGGTTGTACCAAAGAAAATGTACGGCTAATGGACGGTCACAAATTTGCTGTTTGAAGAGCTAATGATGATATTAACAAATTATAAATGCCCCTATCAGGGTTTTGTACTGGGTGGTGTGGAGGTAAAGGTGAACCCTAGTGCAGGGAAGCAGGAGAGGCAAGTCAGGGGAACAAGGTAAATGGAAAACAAACAAAAAACAAAAACATCTTTTTACAAAAGGCCAAACAAAGGTACAGGGTAGCAGGATTTTGATTACTAAGTGGGCAAAGTGCAAAAGTAACAAAGAAACACAAGGGATTGGAAACACTCACCATCAGAGATGACAGACACCATGAAGGTGATACAGGATGTGACATTGGGCAATGAATCCAACTGACTGAAAGAAAACAGTGAATTAAATACAAACAGACTGACGAGACAATGAAAAAAACGGCTGGAGGAAGGTGTAGACACACGGAGAAGGGCTGACGAAAACAAGTGCAGACCAAGCCATAGCGAGCAGACTGGGAAGACTTGAACAAGGGAAAACGGGAAACAAAACTAAATCCAATTAAAACAATGCAAAAGTCAACAAAAAGACACACATATATACAGAGATGGGCATTTTACAAAAAATTGAGCGTCCATTAGTGTTGCACGGGATACCATTACTAATACTGTACCGTGATTTTTAAGCATCAAAAATGGCTCGATACCATTTTTTTTAACACCAGTATTAAAAAAAAAAAAAAAAAAAGCACACGGAGCTCACCAACTCTATCTTAAAGGCCATTATACATACACTAATGGAAGCCTGTCCATCGACATGTGGGAGCGCCTTAAAGGGACGGTGGGGGAATACATGGCCATGTATTCACTAACAAGTTCATTTTATATATTTTTTGATCAGGAAAATAAAAAGAGTTGCCATTTTCTCTTTTATCCATTCATTTTGGAGAAATTAGTAAATAAGTATCCATGAATAACGCCCCTTGTTAATGAGGAGAATGGCCACGCCCCCTAGCGTTCTATCCATGTTCGGCCGGAGTCACGCGAGGAACCGATTACAAACTCTCTATTGGAAATTATTGTACTTTTATTGCTTATAACGTCCAAAAACGGTGATCAATTGGCACCAAAATGTATGTGGACATCTTTACTAATGCCCACTTCAGCATATCAAAAGGATTAACCTCGCCGTGGCTGATTTATATGAGAATGAGGAAATGTGGAAGTCAGCAGAGCTACATAGATTTAGGCTGGACGAGCGCAGACGGCCTCTTTGCTTAGAAAAAAAAAAACAAAAAAAACATTGCTTCTTTGCTGATCACGGTTAGAACGGGCGAGGCATTAAACACCAGTCAGGATATTTACAGAGACTGAAGTGGGAATGAGTGGACGTGCACATTTATTTGGATGAGGATTGGACCCAGTTTTTCGACTTAGAACGTGCCGTCCAATTTGGAAGCTCACAGCCGGAATGGCACGTTCCAATGCGGCCACACTCGTCTGTGCAGTCAGCCTCGCCGACACTTTTTGTTCGCTGTTCGATGAGGGCTTTCGTCACTCTCACGCCGCTTCACTCAGGCAGGTCGCGGCTGCAAGCAAACAAGCAGGGACACCGCACGCGACTGCTTGCGAGGCGACATGAAGACAGAGGCTCATCTTCACCTCCACACGCTGGGCGGACAGTAAGGAGCTAATGTTGTTGTGCTAACGCCTTTTGTTTTAACGGCCTGAAGCTAGTTGCTACTATTAGCCATCCCAATCCTACCTTTAGCCGGGGAGGGAAGCAGGGGGCTCCAATCTGCCTGCTGCTGCTGCACGCCGCCGTCTCTCTCCCTCCTGAGACACGAGTTTAGCGTCGCTAAATGTCCGAAATATAACCAGTCGGGGTTCGCATGCACATTCATGCTCTTATCCGCTTCAGCTTGTGAAAGTGGAAGAGCAATCGCCATGGTATTTTTGATTTTGTGGAGATGATCACCTTGATGAGATCACGTTTTATGTCAATAAATCCAAACTATTGTGCAGAACACTTTTATATTTTCACAGGTTGAAGTGGACAAGAGTAGTAATGTGCATTTGCATTTTGGTGGCGTCGGTCACTGTTTTAGACAACAGAACTGACAAAGCGAGCAATATTACCAAGCATGCCTTCCTCGCGTGACGTAGACCGCTGAGACCGAAAACATAACATAAGCCCCTTTTTGGGGTGGGGAAATTTGTAGTAAACCTAATCACAAAAAAAGACCTTAAATCACTATAGAGTCTTTTGAGGTGGGCATTTTAGTACTAATGTCATTTTTACATGCAAACCTATTATATAAGTGCCAATGTTAAGCTCAACCAAGTGTCACTTTAAAGCGGAAGTCAACCCAAACATCTTTTTTCAAGAATACGTTCCCAGCAGGCCCACTAGTTGAAACACGGCTTTCTGATTAATTTTGAGTTTGTGGAATATAAATTAAGCAACAAAATGCACTTACCTGTTTTCTGAATCTGAGCCGTGATTGGTTGTTGTGAGCAGTTGTGATGTGATTTTCAGTCGACAGAAGACAAAATGGCTGCCCCCAGTGATGGCTAAAAAAAGAGTCAATTTTTCTGCTTAATTTATATTCCACAAATTCAAAATTAATCAGAATGTAATGTTTCAACTAGTGGGCCTGCTGGGAACATATTCTTGAAAAAAATATGTTTGGGTTGACTTCCGCTTTAAGTGGTACGTCTCCTCCTGCGTGTGAGGACGATGGCCTCAAGCATTGAAGCGTTGGCTGCCCCTCCGTTCCTCGTTGAAAAGCAAGCGAAGTGTTTTATATGGAACTGTTTTGCTGACATGGCCGACAGCCATGGCAAGCTGACCCACATGACAAAGCCCGTGTGTAAGGCTTGTTTTAAAACTATCGTGGCACGAGGTGGGAACACGTCCAATCTGGCCAAGCACCTCGCTGACCGGCATCCAGAGTTATACTACCAGTTTAAAACACAACAGGTTCTGATACATTTCTAACACTTCCCTCAAACATAAGTAGAGTGTGAATTATTTTGTTCAGAATTTGACGAGGTATTCGACTATCTGGGAGCGGATTAGAGAAGATTAGACACACACGCAAACACACAAACAAGATTACGTTAAGTCATTATCAATTAAATGAACATATTTGCTTGACCGTAACGGTGCAAATGTATTGTCAATATCGACAATGGATGACATGAAATGCAGTCAAATAGTTCAAGAATATGGCATGTAATGTAATGACTTATACTGAATAAGTTGTACATACAGTAACATGTATACATTATGCTTATAAAAACATATGAATGCAGGCATTGATCTCATTATTTAAAAAAAAAATGTCATTCTTAAAATCAGAATTAATAAGCATAGAGGCTATACAGCTGCATATCTGGCCATGAAAATGATCATAAACTGCTCAATACTGCATGACAGTAGATGTCACACTAATGGCTCTATAAACCCCTGTGCACATTTTCTACTAGTGATGTATAAATAAATGGAAACTAGTTTTCTTCACGTTTAATTTACATGTAGTCTTTAAAATGTAATCAAGTGTAGAAAGAAACAGTGTACCGTAATATATTTATCCCACTCTCCTTCATACGTACAAATGTTCATATGTGTTTAACAATGTTTAAAATGTTATTTTCTTATCAAGCATATCCTAATTTGAATTAATTAAGTTCTTTTGTCAGTTATAATTTTACTGCTTTTGCTGATTTTAGATTTTTGGTATCGAGGTACTTTATGCAGGTATAGTATCAAAGTCAAAATTTTGGTATCGTGACTAGCGTCTGTTATTCGTCATCTGTCTGCGGCGTGGATACCCTTCTGTCGTCCGTCATTTGCCTTTTTTGTCAGGGGGTAAAAAAAAAAGTACCCGCCTATAGGCCGGTCCGGTCTGATTTTTAAACGGGCTTCCGTCAGCGATTCCCACCGCAAACTTCAATAGCCCCAGTTACAGTTACTTTAAAACAAGCTCTCACGTCGCAGACAAGCTCTGGTAAGACACTGCCATTTTAAAGTGCATATACAACGACGTCACTATGCATTTACGTCAAGACAGAGCATGCGCAGACCGGACCCATCCTGACTATTCCGATTGAACTGTTTACATGACGCTTGTTCGGATTGGCAAAAGGAATATACCACCCCTAGTGAATCCTTCCGGATTGGGCATTTTTCCGATTGGGGTGTTTACATGGAGCATTTTCATTCTGATCGGTTATTCGGATCCTTTCTAATCGAATACATGGCTCTGTGTAAATACGGCTTGTGACTCTGAGCCGTGGAAGCCTGTTCACAACCTGGTCCCTCACTCAAATCTGCCCCCCAAGCAACAATAACTCACTATTGTTCCTCGCAGTGTTCACCGCGGCCATCAAAGCTTTGCCACAAAAAAATAGACTCAAGACGGACTGCAGACAAAAGACGGATTAAATACATGGGCTTCCGACTTTGCTTAGTCTGTTTATTTTAAATTTTTACAAGTCATTCGTCAACCTGAGTGTGCTGAGTGTACATTAATGAAAAATTTATTATATATTATATATTAAAATTATATATTGTTCTTACAAACCCAAAACATTCTTCAAAAAAACGCTTTCCATGTAAAATGAGGGGAAATAAGGGGTAAAAATCCCGGGAAAAATGTGAAAAATCCCAACTCTGAAAAAAAAAATATTATGGTTAAAAATAAATAAATAAAACTGTGAGTATGGAATTCGGCGGGGGCAGAACTGCAAATATGCAGGGATTACGGTAGTTGAATTTACTCGGGGTTTTATACTGCCCTATACTACAACATGAGTTGGCCTACTAATTTTTGGGTGGATTTGGAATGATAGGCAAGACAAATAATACAACATAAGTTTTGAATGAGTTGAAAATTTACAAAAGTAGTTCTTGTACTTAATGTTGAATTCTTGTTTAGCAGTTTTGTGCTGTTTTTGGTTAGGAAGTGTGTGGTCCTATGTGGCCCTCGAGTGGCACTGATGAAAAATTGTGGCCCTCTCCAGCATTCAAGTTGTCCATCCCTGATATAGAATGTATACCATGTTTCGCCGGTCATCCAAAACATATTATGATGGGACTTTGGCGCTGAACTGCCCAGCCATAACAAAGACTGACATTTAAACTGAGTGACATCACAACCACCCTGTGGTGCTAATACAATGACATGTCATGGAAATGGCCAGGTGATGAACATAACTCAAAATTTGATGATTTTACAATCAGACCATACAAGCAACAGAACTTAAACAGATCTCAAGCCACAGTGAAATAGATGAATACATGCCAATGGCAGATTTTAAAATCGAACCCGGACACATTTAATAGGTCCGAAATTATGGACACATAATGACTGCTGTAATTCGATTATGAGAGTTCGTATTTCCTCTTTTACCGCCTTGTAATGTGGGTCTTTGCAAATGTGACTTCACCCTTCAGTCACATACTACCAAAAGGCACCCTGTTTAATTTCCTGCCTGTCAGCAACTGACTCCATGGGTGCAATACTCCAAACACTTTAGAAAAGATAATTAAGAATCACAAGAAAGCGCACTAGGAGTTATTAAGATGACGTGTACACTATACACGTCTTAAACAGTTGTTGAGAGACATTTTACTGGTGGGTGTTGATGATGTTGTGACCAAACCCCCTGTGCAATTTCTGCCTTGCATAAACTGCCTGGTAGTGATGATAGCAAAAGGTTCCCCTTGGTGATGAAAGCCAGTGAATAAAAATCATCACACTTTGATTTGATTTGAAATGCTCATTTTTGACTACTCTGAATTAAGAACACAAAATGGCAAGCTAAACTTACTATGACTTACTAAATTGAAGAAAGTACCTTCTTATTTTCTTATTCACTCTTATTTTCAAAGACCAGCGATGGGATGCTTATGCAGACGCTGCCCTTACTTGAACCTCTCATTTCAAACACAATACAGACTGGCCGATTCCAGTTTCTTTATATGTAAATAAGATTCAAATATAAAAATTGACATGGTCTATTGCAGGGCAAACTCTTCAGATGATATTCAGCCCCTTCCCGGCTATACTTTCCGTTCATGTTTTTTTGAATCTGTGGTCATCGAGTCGTAAAACAGAGATGTGCGTAGCGATGGACGGACCTCTTGCATTAGGGACCCTGGCTGTGCAGGAAGTAAAAAATACCGCTGAGCCTTCTTCATCACAGAGTTAGGTAAGCCTCTCCTGCAGTCAATAACAATCTTGTTGGTCTTGCTTAGGATCAGGGGACAATTCACTGGCTGGCTTTCTGCAGCTAGTCTCACATTGTTTGGAGAAATAGCCTGGCTCATGCATGTGTTGAAGATGTATTTCGGATTTGGTTTCTTTTTGTTCATCTTAGTAATTCCCTGGTGACTCTTTCTTAACAGATGTAACGAGGCCTGGACCCTTCCCTGGTACTAACAGCCCCGGTCATGTCACTGACCTCTATGGTACCAGTCAGGACTCTGTTGTCAGCGACTATAGCAGTGCTACAAGCCCTCAGCCTGTTTCTGGCTTTAGCCACACTATTGCTGTGAGTGTCTACTTTTGCATCATCGTCACATCTCTCCTGGCAATGCAGACTTTTCAGGTGTACCTTGATCCTGTAGAGTTTAAAAAAAAAAGTAATTAACTTTCTAAAAAAAAATGCATAGGCCTATACAGTAGGCTATTATATATCAAATATAAAAATGTGGTGGGGAATGAGGCCAAGTGTCAATAGGACAGGTCAGTCATTGAGTGATTTCTAGTTTGTTTGTATCTGTCAAACTGATGTATAACTGTTTGTGCATTTCAGTGTCCACTGATTGCAACAGCTTTTACTAATGGATATCACTGAATGTCAACTGTCAACTGGGGCTGGTTGTCATCTCTCTTCAGGTGAATAGATACTAATTTCATATCAAATCAAAGTTAGACATCCACATGGTCATTGTTCGCATATTCCTTGTCATTTCTGTTCCTATCGTACTGTGCATGGCACAACAGCACTAGCATCAGGTCCTACATGGCTGTCAGCCAGGTCAAGGAACTTAGATGACTAGACGATGCGTTTCATTGTAATGCGATATCGATCAAGAAGGTGGCAGCGTAGGTGGTACGTGTGTGTGTAGGCTTCTTAACACTGGCACACAGCACCTACGCCACCGCCAAGCTAGCTTGCTTTGTAGCAGCAGCATCGAGCTGCATGCTGCGTATCCTCTCTTCCGGCGTGACAGTTAAAGAGGCCTTTTGGATAGAGCAGGAGTGCCCATTATCGACTGGTCGATCGCAAAGGCATTGTGGGTAGATCGTCAGCCTATCATCCATCCTCAATACTGTATTGCTACGTTCATTCTACGTTCACACCAACTGCGTTGGGAGCGTTTCTGGCGGCGCGTTTGAATTTGAGTCAATGTAGTACGCGCAGGCGGGCGCAGTTGCGTGCGGGGCGGCGCGAATGATGTGTTTGGAGTGGTGGGACGCGGAGCCAAGCACCGGAAATCTGCCCATTCGCTCCATTCGGCTCGTATAAAACCAGTTAACCTTTTTGCCATTTCGCCTCGCGGCAGCCAATCGGCATCGGACATACTAAGTCACACACAGCCACACGGCATCCTGTTCGCTCGGCGGCCAACAATATTGTTAGCATTAGCATAGTGTGCAACAAAGTTGAATTGTTTTATACACCCCGGATGGAGCGAATGGGCGGATTGTTGTTGCTGCAAATCTGCTTGAAGCTGGCTATCAGCAGCTACTGTCCGGACTATGCGTCCCTGATTACATTCGGTGCAAGTCATCAGAGTAAGGTAATTACAAAACATTTTTGTTGTTGTATTGTGCTATATAGGTTGATGCAGTCATGCTAGGTACACCGGCATATACGGTACATGTAAAAATAATTCTCAATATATTTATAAATAATGTGTTTAAGATCATTTTGACTTGGTCATAAGTAGCTCTCAGGCTAAAAAAGTGTGGGCACCCCTGGTATAGAGGAATCTAGCCGGGGAAAGCTGAGTACTACGTCATTACAGGATGTGACTCAACGGGCCAATCACAAGAGATGATGCAGGCGGCATTCTATGCGCAGCAACAATTTCTTTCGTGTGTGCGGCATGCGTTGTAGACGGGTCGCAGAGGTGCTGTGTGGCACAATGCGTCAGCCACGTGATGCTATGTGCCCGTTGACGACTGCACGTATGCGGGCGTATAAAGGAGAGGCCTTAGCTATTTGTATTGTTTGCAACTTTTTTTTTTCATGGCACCTGTGCTAAAGTTAGTTGCACCGAAATTTTGGACCGTATCACATTCACACAGCTGCCAACCTATAGAAATTCACTTCCTGAAAAATGTATCTTAATTTTCTTATTGTTAATATAAAACGCAGCCGAGAAATGACTTGTTTTTGGTTGTGTGTTCTAGGCAGCCATGGAGCAGACCAGGGAAAGCAGGCGGACAGGCGTAAACTCCTCCTGTGTGTCGGTGATATCACCCAGCATTAACCACTACTACAGCATCAGTGTGGCCAGCCACAGAGCCGGAGTGCCAGTGCAGTGGACCCCAGCTATTCACGGGAGATCGGGACCAGTCCATTCCGTGAATAGCAAAAATCTGTGCATAATACACTGTCATAATAAATGCAAAAGTTTTTTTTGGGTTGATACACAATATTTTGGGGGAATGCAGAAGGAAACCGGATTACGAGGAGCAATTTTTTCTAACCACAAAAAATTCTTGAATAAGCGTGGATAACCCGCCAATAAGAGATTTCCCCCCCAAAAATATATTTATTTATTTATTTTAATTATTGAAAAAAAAAAAATGAGTGAATTGGTGAATCCACGGGTGCCGAGCTGTGAATATGCACGGGTCCACTGCACCATGAAAACCACCTCAGAAAAGAAGATGACAGTTTGCTGTATGCTGACCTCCAGTTATGTCGGTCTTCACGGCAATATCTTTGTAAAGATATTTTTTTTTTTTATTTTATTGTGTTTTTGTGTACTGCTTTTGTCAAAAGTTTCCATTGAGTAGTACTCATTGATTACTGTAAGAAATACTTTTGGATTATATGTGTTTTCCAGAGGTAGGCACATCAGTACTGTTCTGTCATTCATCATTTGCCAGCTGCCAGGCCACCATCATCGTCAGTCCATTAATATTTCAAGCCGACCCAAAACTGTCTTTGTCAGTCCGTCACTCCGTCATTGTTAATTTAACCGGGCTTCCATGATCGCTAAATTACAGTTCGTCACCACTAATTTGGGCCCATCAGTAAATTTCGCCAGTCCGTCATGGTCAGTCCGTCACTCCATCACGCTTCGCTCTCCTGCTCCTGACTCTGCTAAATCTGTCCATGATGTTTAATGGAGCAGTCAGACCGAACGCATGCTTTCTCGTTCTCCTTCTTCTTTTCCTCTTCTCGTTCCCTTAGTTTATCAGCCGATTACAGCTCTTGTGCATGCCGCCACCTACTGTACAGGAACCGTAAAGGTATTCGGCAGGCTATCTTATTTACTATTGGTGAAAGCTGAGCGTTTCATAGTCATTGCAGTCTGCTTGAAGTAACCCCGGTGTACATCAGTACTGACGGAATGCCCACCTCTGGTGTTTTCTATTATAAATTGTTTGATTGTTTTTCTTTTGATGTGTGACTGGTCTCCAAAGGACATCTTGTCAGATCAGGCCTAAGAAAACCACCGCAGTAGCAAAGGGAGTGATAGTGGAGATGTCTCCATGAAGAGACAGAGTGGACTAAAGGGTCACTTGAAAGGTGGTTTGACACGTTAGGCAATACTGATTCAACTCAACTCCAACTTTATGTGTACAGCACTTAAAAAAGCATCAAAACACCATAAGACATATGTAAACCGGTACACTTCACAGTGTAGTCACCAGACATTCTGTACTTGTTTTTGGCAATAAGAGAACAATATTTTTTTTACAGTTCTGTTTTTTGAAGCATTTTGCTTTTGTGTGTAAGATATTGTACTGTATATTGTCTTTATTCTGTGATTGAGAAGGGGCCATGGGATGTTGGATCTCAGAATGAACCCTTTGCCATTCCACCTGGCAGTTTTACCTGAACGAAAGGTGCACCAAGGTAAATTTGATTCTGTACTTGAACCATTTGGTGTATCGGCATAGTTTTGGTCTCTTTTTGAAGCCTTTCGTTCAGGTAAAACTGCCAGGTGGAATGGCAAAGGACCTCTGCTTCACTGCTTCCCACCTGAGGCCAATTGTACGTTTTATACACTTGTTCATCAACTGCATGCACAGTTGGATCTATATTCTGACAGTCACTGAATGATGACACTCTTCTCTGTTATACTGGAAAAAAATATCAAAGCTTCAAAAAGCTTTAAATAAGCTTTAAAAAAAAAATTTAAGTCATCCGTCACTGGTAATATTTGAGCTTTGACTGATGTAAATTCATTTAGTGCAACCTGAAATTTCACTTTAATTTCTTAAGGTGAAGAAAACAATTAATTCCAGTGGTTTATAATTCATTTTTACGCCATGTAAACCATTGTTGATTGCTGGAACAAAACATTTTTTTCTAAGTTGTCTCAAGTAAGGATTTGAAGTTTTCATAGTTGTATTTCACTCAAATTCGCACGTAAGGACAATGTAGTCTTCAATGAACCTAGCATGCACATTTTTGGAATGAAGGAGGAAACCGGAACACCAGGAGAAAATCCATACAACTATAGGAAAACAGAAAAATTCCATACTGGAAGGCCAGAACTTGGATTTGAACCAACAAGCGGTCATCCACCAGACCTCCAATCCATTGTATATCAAATTGAATGAAATGGCTATATCTTTCCTTTTTTTTTTTTTTACAGATTAAAACACTATAATATAAAGTTTTTTATATGAATATTCAGGTTGCAATTATTCACACCAGTCAAAGCTAAAATATTAGGTATGAGGGATTACCTCTCTCTTTTTTTTTTAGTTCATGCAATGTTTAATTTGTTTTGTTTTTTTCAGTGTAGGCTGCAACTGGGATACTGCAAATCAATAACGTGGATCTCCAAAAAAGCATTAATGCATAATCTGCAATATATTCCTATGATACTCTGTACCTTCCTTTATGCACTGGCAGTAGTCAAATCTCAGGCTCAGTCATGTCTATTTCTACCTGGCTAATGAAATGCAGTTGGGACACTGTGATTAGAGAATGTCTTAAAGCATTTTACTCTAACTTGCACATTTGATGGTTCTTTGAATGAGATTCAATGATGTGAAGACTTGTCATTAAATGGTAAACCCACATTGAGACAGATATTAATTACCAGACATCCATCCTGCCCTTATCCATGCCGTATATCCTCACAAGGGTCACGGGCGTGCTGGAGCCTATCCCAGCAGTCTTCGGGCAGTAGGCGGGGTACACCCTGAACTGGTTGCCAGCCTATCGCAGGGCACACAGAGACAAACAAACATCCACATTCACAATCACACTTAAGGGCAATTTAGAGTGTCCAATTAACCGACCGTACATGTTTTTGGAATGTGGGGGTAAACCGGAATACCCGGAGAAAACCCACGCAGCTACTGGGAGAACATGCATACTCCGCCGGAGCCGGGATCGAACCCACGACCACTGAACTGTGAGGCTAACCAGTCGACCACCGTGCCGCCCATTACCAGACAGATAAGGGTAAAAAAGGTTGTTTTTGTAAATAAATTCTTTATGAACATACAATGAAAAGAGAAACATTGTTCAAACCAGCAGATTTCAAATGCTTTATGAGTTGATCTACATTATATGTACACTTATTTATATGTACACTAATTAACAATTTGGTCCAATATAAATATTTCTTACTTACATCATTAAACATTGTAAATTTGAATATTGGAGTGTGTCATTAAAGTTCGAATGTTAAACAAGCAAACACACAAAGCTGGACATTTTACTAAAAATTGAGTGTCCGTTACTCATCCGTCTGCCGCGTGGGTATGGATAGACGGAGCAGTCCGTCACATGCCCAGCTCTGCAAACACATGCATACAATTCAAATAGGAAAAATTATTTTTTCTTTCTTTTGTCTAACATATTTGGATCCACTCATTTTCTCACTCTTCCTCATAATCTGAACATCAAGATTAATACAATATAGTTGTCTTTCACCATGTTGCAGATAATTTTTTGCTGTCTCACTGCATCACGGGTTTTGAAATCATACATATCTAATTTTATATTGCAGGTTTTTCGCTATTTTGCAAGATTTTTCAATACCATTTTTCTACACAGACTCATTTTACTGTAGACCTACTGTATGTAGCAGATACTGTGAGACAGTAAGAAAGAATGTATAAAAGACAGGGATGTCCAAAGTCTGAGATCATTTCACTTTTAAAACAAGAGGACAAAGGGTCCAATTCAAATGCCGAACGCAAGTCTGGTGTGAGGCACCTTCTAAGACTGCACAGGGGCGGGCTAGAGTACGTTTTGGTATTTTTGCAGACTCTTGCAAGCGGGCAGTGTATGGTGCATTTTAAAAAAGGAACACAGTCGACTTGATTTGCCACCAATTAAAGCATCTCCTGCCATTCCCTTTAAATGCGGTGTGTGAAGTACAACCTGCTAGTCTTTAATTCCATCGACATTTTATGGACTATTTTTGACTCTCCACAATATTACGGGGCAGTGTGTCCCTTTACAACTCAATACGGGACATGTACTTGGCCTACATTTCTAAATACCGGACGATTCCATTTTTCAAGGGACGGTTCGCAACCCTACTCCCACGCTCCTCATAACTCCTCACTTGCCACTCTCTCCTGCCACTCGTCTACACATCACACCATCGTAGATCACATACTACCCAATATTCTGGTAACCCTATATGTCACTGCTATTATATTCCTCAACTCTTATTAAGAGCTGCGATCAGGGTTAGCCGCAATAAGACGTTACCTTTCGGCTAACATTGCACTCGTCCGCCAGCTAGTAGTTAGCTAGCTTGCTCTTGAATCCCAAACATAAGCGGCTTGCAGTTTGGTATTATTTAATTTTCTTTTTTATTTTAGGCTATAAAATAATCTGTTATAATACTAATTATTACAATTTCAAAGGTAAACAAACTTACTGCTCACAAAGTGCTCACTGCACACATTATTCCAAACTATGGCTTGACCATGGAAGTCTGCACGGGAGTACCTAGCTACTTCACTTGCCGTTTTTTAGACATTTGTTCTTTCTCCGGTGCATATTATCTTCAGAATACGAAAGAAACGTAAATCTTTTTCTGTCTTGGCATTGTCATACCACCCAATGACGCATACAATGACCATTTTAAGAGCAGCAGAGAAGTGTGTTAAGCGTGTTCGATTGTAATCAAATCCAATCCCTCCAACATGGCGAGCGAAAAAAAATACAAAGCATAAGTGACGTCATGTGAAAGTGTCGATCTATACGTCCTTTCGGCACAAAAGGGGCAGGAGTACTCTTTCGCATGCATACACTGTATTTTAAATATGCCGTGGTGCGCCCTCTGCTTAAAAAACCTGGCCTTGATCAAAGTGTGCTGTCAAATTTTAGACCAATTTCCAAGCTGCGTTTTATTTCTAAAATTCAGGAAAATGTGGTGCACTCACAGTTAAAATATTTCTTGGATGAACATAATGTCATGGAGCTTTCCCAGTCAGGTTTCAAGATGATGCATAGCATCCCTGTTACGTGTTTTTAATGATAACCTCCTGGCAAATGACACTGAAGACTATGTATGCCTTGTTTTTTTTGTTTTTTTTTATTTAACTGTGGCGTTCGATATGGTGGACCACAGTATGGTCTGGCTTGTCTGCAGCACCAAGTGGGCATTAGTGGAAGCGCTCTAGAGTGTTTTAGATCCTATTTGGCTTGCAGGACTTTGTCTGTTACCCTAGGTTGCTCTGAGTCCCGCTCTGCCCCGCTGTCATATGGTGTTCCACAAGGTTCTATTTTGGGGCTCTAGCTGTTCTCATTTTATTTGCTGCCACTAGCTTCCAATCCTCAAAAACATTTCCTTTCACTGCTACGCAGATGACAGTCAAATCTATGTCCCGCTGAGCAAAAAAGACACTTTCTCCTTAAGGCCACTATTGTCCAGTCTAGAGGAAATAAAGCTTTGATGTCACTGAAATTCTTCAATTACAACGAAAAGAAAACATAAGTTATGGTGTTCGGTCCCAGTGGCTCTTCTACATTCCACCCTGTTGACCTGGGCCCTCTGGCCAATGTCAAAAGCCAACAGTCTCAAACGTGGGTTTCAAATTGGACAGTGATTTTAAATTGGACCAACAAATCGGTTCGATGCTGTTGTTCAATCCAGCTTCTTTCATCTTAGGCAGCTGGCTAAGGTAAAGCACCTCCTTTCTCAACAGCACTTAGAAACCGTAACCCATTGCCTCTGTTACCTCTTAGCCAGTTTACTGTAATGCACTTTATTTGGAGTCTGCCAGTTCTCCCTCAAGTGTCTCCAGTTGGTCCAAAATGCTGCTGCTCGCCTCCTAACTGGAACTCAGAAGAGGGAGCACGTAACCCCAATTCTGGCCTCCCTTCACTGGCTCCCAGTGCATTTTAGGGTTCAAATTAAGATGCTTCCATTTGTCTACAAATGGCGTACCTCTCTGAGCTCCTCCACCCCTACGCACCTTCCCGGTGCCTCAGGTCTGCGGACCAGGCTCTATGGGGGTGCCGAGGACGAATCGGTGCCTCAAGAGGTGATCGAGCCTTTTCTGTTGCCGGTCCTGCCCCCTAGAATGACCTTCCTTTAAATGTTAGTCAAGCCCCCTCACTGTCTGTTTTTAAAACTCGTTTGAAGGCGCATTTCTATTCTTTGGCTTTTGAGCTCTTCATGAGACTGACACTTTTCTGCTACTTTCCAGTGTTTCCTATATATAATAATTTGTGGTTTAATATTTTGCTTTCACTGTCTTTGATGTAAAGTGCTATGTTACAGCTGTAGCTGTTATGAACTACGCTATATAAATGAAGTTGTATTGTATTGTACTTTTCACGGCACTGTATGTGTCACTGAATACAAATTGAAAACTCTCCTGGATGAGAGAGAGAAGAGCATGCTTAAACCTCAGAATTCTTAATTCTGAGACTGAGCCAGTCATGCTCACGCTGAGGACTGGTGTGCAGCATTTGCATTATGGATCCTGTGGTATTTGCCCTGTCTAACTGTGATTGTGGATCAAGTTAGCATTTGCCTGTCAGTCATGTGCACAGTGTGACATTTTTTCCTCTTCGGTTGTCATGGAGACTCACTGATGTATTCCGTCTGCTGTTTGGAGGAGCATAAACAACACAAATCAAGCCTTTAAAATCCTCATTCTTACAAATGTTGCTTCCCATCTGTTCATAAGTGACTGTTTTGCTCCCATTTCACCACATTCATGGCTGCAAAAATACCAAAATACATCAGCAAGTCAACTTATGAATGGCTTAAAAAAAAGATTTAAAAATGAAGGTTTTAGAGTGGCCTTTTCGAAGTCCAGACTTCAATCTGATTGAAATGGCAAAACCTTTAAAGGCCGCTCATGCTCCAAAGTCCACAAGTGTTGCTGAATTAAAGTCATTTTGAAAGGAAGAGTGGGCCAAAATATCTCTATAGAGTTGTGAAAGACTCACTGCAATAAGGTTTAGGGGACAATCACTTTTTACATACATTGATGTAGTTTGGGATTATTTTCTCGCTTAATAATAAAATGCATTATCTAAACACTGCATTTTGTGTTTACTTAAATTTTTTTGATGATGGAGCATATATTTAAGTGAGACAAACATGCAAAAAAAACAGGAAGGGGCAAACACTTTTCAATCACTGGATATACTGTACATAGAGACAGACAAGACAACCATTCAAACTCACATTCACACTGTCAAGGACTGATGATAAAATTGTCAGAAAAAGTCAAAGATGAGGAAGGAAACACTAAAGTGGCAGAGAAGCGTTTAGTTGAATTAAAAATATCAGGACAAATGAAATCAAGGGGAGAAATAATACAAAAATATAGAACCAAAATGCCAGAGCTGGGTATTCCATGGGTTGGAATGGTCCATCCCGAACGGATGCCCATTTTTGGGACGGAGGATGGGGGACAACAAGTTTAAAAAAAGGGATGGACTAAGCAAGGACGGAGGTAGGTTTTAGTCCACTAATTGTCCCTCATGCGAGGCGGCCAAAGTTAATCTCAAACTACTCGGTAAATGGGCAAATGACAAAAATTTACTCCGAATGCTTCAAATGCACCACTAGTTATCCAACTGCGCGTACTAACTTGCATTAAGAACGCCCTGGTGGGAATGTTATGCTGTGCACAGAGGGGAGAAAAAAAAGGTGAGAAAGAATGAGATGAAGAAAAAGAAGAAGAAGGTGCGCTGGCAGAAATTTGAAACCTGAATGCCACAGCCACTTCATTCGCGCACATCGGAGAGGGGAGGGGCTTTGCTTGGTAGTAGACGACGACTGGCAAAACCAAAAAAAAAGGGGTTGACATCGCAACCAAGTAGCCGATGCTGTGTTGAAGCTAATGCAAACAATATTGCCGTCTTGGTTCAACAGCTGTAAAAATAACTAAAGAAAGCAAGTAAAAACACACCGTATAACAAGCTCCACGCTGACAAGCTTCTCCAAGCCTGCTCTCTTTTTTTCTTGTCCCGGTAGTGGTAGCTGGCCGTGTCATATAGCTCAGGATGTCCAGAAACCACCAAGATAATCTTTTCCTATAATCTTTTCCACACAAAACCCGCCGATTGTACAGGACACTGTGTGTGACGTAGCACTCCCTGATTCTGGCTGACGCGAGGTGAAGAGGGAAAAGGGTTCACTTGTTTTAGCCGCGCGAATGAGCGAATGGGAAGATTTTCGGTGCTTCGCTTCACATCCCACCGCTCCAAACGCATCATCCGCGCTGCCGCGCACGCAACCGCGCCACCCGCGCTAACTACATTGACTTCAATTGAATCGCGCCTCCAGATTCAATTGAACATTCACATGTAGCAGCACCGAAACTGCTCCTGCGCGATTTGTTTCTCCACAGCAGACTGATGGTGTCCCAGTCGGCGCTCCGGAAGTGGAGGTGAAACCAGCGAGCCAATCAGCAATATAATGGGCTGACCAATGGAAGCGCTTTCTGGACCGGGCGTCTCCGCCTATCCGTTCAGAGACCGACCTCTTTCCAGTGGCGGAGCCAGAAAGTGGCTAATGGGTGGGCCTGGAAAAATCAGGGTGGGCCTGAATATTTCTCTCACTGAGCACAATCCTCCTGTCCCGACACATTGTATATTCAATTAAAACGACAAACCGAATAAAATGAAGTTCAGATTGTCCTTTGACAAGCATGGAATTACCACGATCATCATGTTCCAAAATAAAATAAAACCACTGACTTTCCATTACTCAAGGCGGAGTCTTCTGGACTTTGAGTTAAAATCATTGATTATGTCATCATAAGCTGAGCTGTCAATCATTTCTTTTTCAAATGACAAAAGTGTCAAATTATTAAGGCGTCTGCTCAGCATGGATAATGTCAGGCGTGTCTGGATCCTGTTTGTTGCAGAGAAAAGTCTCTCGACGCTGCAGGAGGTTAAAGGGAGCGTGATGATGACTCTCAACAGACTGATGCCAGTTTTGTTAGCGCAATAGCATGCGGCTTACTACATTCATGCTTTTCCACCTACGACAGTGGCAGAGAATCTTGTCAACTTGGGTGAAGTCGCTGGTTCGTCCATCAATGATAAATCAACAGGTGTACAGTCATTACAGGCCACCAATGCCGGTCTCTGGGTCGGAGATAAAACACTAGCATAAGAGCTCTCCACCTTGGATGGCGACTAAGACATGTTTTCTTCATTTCCTGAGGCAATAAACGTCTCGTGACCAACCGCAGCAGTTGCTGCACCTGTACTTGAATTTCCTATGCAAGTTTGTTTTTTTTAAAGTGGCTCACATGCAATTGTTTTGCCATTGCTTAACTCCACCTGTCGACCAAGTATAAAGTCGTAATTTTTTTTTTTTTTCATGAATCTCACTGGGTGGCCAGTCTGTCAATCTGGGTGCCGCTAGCATAACGGCTCGCTTCTGATTGGTAATGAACCTGAGTATCGCGAGGTGAAGCGCGATCGCGTGAAACATAAGGGCAATTTTTTTTTCTTTTTTGTAATACGCTATATTAAATTCTTTACATTCAATAAATAAAAAAAAAACACAAAAAAATGCAAATCAAAAAATAATTTCATTTTTTTTTTCCATGAATCTCACTGGGCAATCTGTCAGTCTGGGTGGGCACACCCAGGCGCATCCATGGCTCCGCCCCTGCCTCTTTCACATCCGCTGCATTGACATATAAACAATGACTGCTGTTAAAGCAGTTACATTACAACTATCGACTCACTTACTTTGTCTCCTTACACAATACAACGTGTGGTGGCAAGCGGTTTGTCAAACCGTTAACCCAGAAGTGGGTGCCCATAAGGTAAGCAGATTTTAATAGTAAATTCTCGCATCTTGCATCTCTCTCGCATCATGCATGGACACTTTTTTCGGGGGTGGGGGCGGACATAAGGACGGAAGCATTTTAAAAGGACAAGGACGATGGAGTCGGAGGACAATAAGTTTTAGGAATAAGGGCGGAGCGACGAGGCCGCAAGGGTACCCTGGCCACGGACGGAGGACAGACTGGCAAAAAAGGGTCAAGTGCCCAGCCCTGCAAAATACTGTAGGAAAAATATTATAGGGACCGTTCAAGACAGTTTACCTTATAATTAATGAGAGAAATAAAAACAATACCCAAAATGGAACAATGAATTTTAAGAAGAAAAAAAAACGGAAGGATGGACATAAATCATTCTTGACCGCCCTCCCGCTTTTTTCCGTGCTTTTTCGCTTTCCATTCTGAATGGATGATCAAAATTCATACAACCAGGTAGCAGAATATATATTAAAAACTACATAGATACATTTAAATACAGCAAACACAAAGTTAAAAGAAAGACATAAGCTAAACAGGCATGCATGTATAAAAAAAACTTTGTTGAAGAGATGTTTGCACAGTGGGTAGTTGCCACTGTACAGGATGTGGAAGGGACGCTCGGCTGGCCCCTGTTGGATAGACAAGACAAAAACAAATTATTAACAAATTATACCATTACATCTGCATTGACATCAACATAAAGAACACAAAAATCACTAATTATTGTATAACAAAAAAGTGAAAAGTAATAAAGCTTCTGTAAGGACACGTGATATACTTAAATGTCACCATCTAGCAGTCAGCTGAATTATAGATATTAGACACAAGGGGGCAGCATTAGTCCTCTTCATAAACGGTAACAACAAGTTGAGACCAAAGACACAAATATTATCTCTTTGTAACGAGAACACCATACCACTAAACAAAAATACTGAAAAATTATGATCCTGTTCAATTTCACAAAAAGACTTACTCACCCCGGGATCTGGGCCTGTTTGATTCAGTTCAACTCACAATTCTAAATCAAGGGAAGAAAAATACTCTACAAAGTGTTTCTCAAAAATAACATATTTAGAAAAAATTCAAGGCATGCAAAGTGTATTTTCACATGGGCAAATAATCATCCCGAGATAGACAAGTCCAAAGTATGCCAAGGGTAACAGTTCTTTTTGTCCTTATTTTTTTTTTCCATTCACAAATGTTCATGAATCTGTCTGACCACAGTATTACTGCTTATTATAGTCTTTTTTAATACACATGGCACACCGGGTCCTCCACATTTTCACACAAACAGAAATGATCATTTCAAAAAGCTCTTTTTGTTTGAGGGGGTAAACTATTATCTATTAAAACATACATAGTGGTTCCATAATTAAAATTAATATTTAGTCCAATATTTTTCACAGCAACCCAGACTTATTGAACTCTATACCAATCTAATAATAAGTGTTGTGTCTCTTTGTCAGAGCAGTATATCATGGGACATTCCGTTGTTTTAACATAACAGCTCCATGACACCATCGCTCTCGTAGGGAGTTTGCCCACAGAAATCAACCACATGGTATCTTTCATCCCTTCAGAGATGTTTTTTTAATCCAATAAATAAGCAAACCACTTCTGAAACTGGTTTTCGTTGAAAAATTAAAAATTTATAAGACCACCATATCTTGCGTAATTTATCCATCCATCCATTATCCATACCGCTTATCCTCACAAAGGTCGCGGGCGTGCTTGAGCCTATCGCAGCAGTCTCCGGGCGTAGGCGGGGGACACCCTGAATTGGTTGCCAGTCAATCGCAGGCCATACAGAGACAAACAAACATTCACACTCACAATCACACCCAGGGGCAATTTAGAGTGTCCAATCAACTTACCATGCATGTTTTTTGGAACGTGGGAGGAAACCGGAGTACCCGGAGAAAACCCACGCAGGCACGGGGAGAACATACAAGCTCCACACAGGGAGGCCGGAGCCGGGATTGAACCCACGACCTCTGAACAGTGAGGCGGACGCGCTAACCAGTCGACCACCGTGCTGCCCCCCTTGCGTCATTTATCTTTTTAAAAATCACTTTGTTTGTTAAACCATTCCAATCTATGTATAAATGCTCGTATTGAGCAACGAAATCTCCATATGTGAGTTTAAAAAAAGGACCCTGCCTGGCTCTCGCTCTCCTTTTCTTCAGAGGGTCAGATCACCAATCCAGGGGGCATTCCTGAAAATAGCTGAATAAACATTTTTTACAAGGGCAATCTTCAGTCTAGAGCCGAGTTCCACACTTCCTAGGCCCCCAAACTCACTTACTTTATACAAGAGAACACGCTTTGCGACTTCTCTTGTTCCCCCAACCATATTCACACATAATTTGTTAATTGTAGAAATTGGATTATGGGCTGGTGGAAAAAGAATTGCAAGAAACAAGAATTTAGACATTATTTCATTATTTATAGTTTGTATGTTTATTTTCCCATTTCAGAGTTTCTTCTTTAATTACTCTCAATTTGTTTAGCCAATTCCTTTCACTACAATCCCCATTACAAATACAGAGGCCAAGGATTTTAATTTCTTGTTTAATTTGAATGTTGGTAGGTTTTATATAGTTCTCCTCTTGTATCCAGATGTCCTCAGATTTGGAATGGTTTAGACGAATGTTTATAGATTTTCAAATATTCAGTTGAAATATTAATTTCGGACTGGTTCCTTATGAGTTTTTAAGAGAATCTATGGTCAAGACAGCAGGTATTTTGTGCCCGGAGAGCAAAGACAAATTTGAAAAAAATCAGTTTATTATGCCGGACAGAATACCGTGGTCTGGCTGACCTGTTTTCTGAATCTGAGTCGTGACTGGTCATTGTGAGCAGTTGTGATGTAATTTTCAGTCGACAGAAGCCAAAATGGCTGCCCTCAGAGATGGCTAAAAACGAGTGCATTTTGCTGCTTATCTTATATTCCACAAATGCAAAATTAACCAGACTGCCGTGGCCTGCTGGGAACATATTCTTGAAAAAAATATGTTAGGGTTGAATTCCGCTTTAAAGAAGTGAGGAGGAACAGTGTCAAAAGGGGAGCCAGATGGCTTAATATGGCAAACCACATCCTCCAAAAATGCCAAGGAAACCACCTCAAAGAAATTGAACACTGCGGAACAAGGAACGTGGATAGAGAGGTCAAATGTGGCGTTCGAAATGAGAGCCCTAGCTGTAGCAACCTTGTCAATGAAATACTGCAAGAATCTATCACACATTTCAGGGGACATGTCTGTGCAAATCAGCTGACGGGGCTTCAGTTCAGAATCAATTGTTTTAAATAGAGCACGTGGATCATGCTGATTTTCCTGAATCAGAGTTGGCAAGTGGTCCCTCTTAGACTCCTTCACCTTTCTCTGGTAACGGCGCCAGCAGTCCTTTAGGATTTGATAAGAGACTTGCAGCCTGTCGCTGTTTAGCTGCACGAGTACTCTCATTAAAAATGGAGCCACAGAGTCCAAAATGTTAAGGCAGGATGAATGGAACCAAGTGCTGAGTTATGTGTTTGAAGAGAGAATACAAAGCCGATCAAAAAAAGTAAATTGGTATAGCAACTGAGTCATGTTGTGAATCATGTTTTGAAACCTGTTAACGTCATACACGCAAGGGAACTTCAGCACCATTAGGTTCCCGTAGGAAACAGATGCAGACCACCTGGACTTGCTTTATTGCTCTTGTGTCCGCTGGTTTAGTTTGGGCAAAGTGTTTCAACGAGTGTGTGAGCTCAAAGAGGAGAATGGTGCATTTTTGAAGCACCTGCAGGGAAGACTGATGAATTTCCTGAGCTGAGTAACAGGAGCTGGCTTTGTGACTTTGCTTTCGCTGCGGATGTGTTTTCACACTTGAACGAACTCAACATGAAGGATCAGTTTGTGCACGACATGTACAGAAACCTGAAATTCAAATCCAAGCTGGCTTTATTCTCCAGGTAAATGGTAAAAAGTCATTCACTCATTTCACTGGATGCGATATACGGGTGTGAGAGCCAATGCTTTGCAGTAGTAGTCATCAATTCTGTCATCATAAAATAGTATCTCAATTTCTGTCATCATAAATATTTAATGCACTTTCAGTAGTAGTAGCATAGCAGACAGTATTTTAGTATACAGTGTGCTGGTAGTCACGGAAGCAAACAGCTTTTGACCCTGCTCATAGTCTAAGTATATGTTCTACTTGATACTAGTGCTGCCTTTGATACAGTGGACCATGCCATTCCTTTAAACAGACTTAAATAGCTGGTTGGCCTCTCCAGTGTTGCTCACAAGTGGCTTTGTCCTAACTTTTGTGGTACTTGGGTACTTCTTTTTAAGTCTATGAAATAACGTGTGGGGTGCTTCAAGGTTCAAGTTTAGGCCCTTTATTGTTCAAATTATATATGCTTCCTCTTGGTGGTGTCATCAGGAGACACAAGGTGAATTTCCATTTTTATGCTGATGATACACATCTGTATGTCTCTGTCTCCTGATATGACATGTCCACTGGATGTTCTTTTTAACTGCATTTTTTACATTAAATCCTGTATGACAGAGAACTGTCTCCATCTAAACCAGGGCAAAACTGAAGTTTTAGTTATCGGCCCTGAGAGAGAGACTTTTAACCAAATTACAAGGACTATCCTTAAATCCTTCATCACAAGTGAGAAACCTGGATATTATTATAGACGCTGAGTTAATTCTTTGTCGTACATTAAAAATTTAACAAAAATAGTTTTTTTTATCACATGAAGAATATAGCCAGAGTCCACCCCTATATCACTTGGGCCAAAACGGAGACACTAATGCATGCTTTTATCACCAATTGGATTGACTACTGTATAATACCCTACTTTCTGGTCTTCATAAAAAAAAAAAAAAAAAAAAAAAGCATCTCAAGCTTAAAGACCTCGACAGCGCGTGTCCCGATGGAGATCAAAAGGTGGGAGCACATTACAATAATTTTAAAATCATTTTACGTGTTTTGGTTTTTGTATCATACCTTGTGGTTTTACTTACACGATATACATCTGTTAAGTTTGAAACAGAATATGTCTCTCTTAGACATTTTCCTTCTTTGGTTAACTTAAAAGTGCAACTACCGGTACTAATTCTGTCGTTATCCTCAGTTACGGTATTAAAATCTCCACATCAAATAATGTTCAATCCTGCATACAGTAGTTCCCCAAGTTTTCTAAAAATACAATTTTTTTAATCAGCATCAGGGTCAATACGCACTGTACATTTATAACTCTATATTTATCCCCACTTTAATAAACACCTAATAAGAGAAGTGTTCTAGTAATAACATCTCTCCTTCTGCATATCTCAACATCATGAGTTTTGAAGAAAATTCCCACACCGTCAGCATTGCTATTACCAATTCAAATTGTACATTTGCCCTTGGCCCAATCTATCACTTCCTCCAAATATGAATTGGTTTTCAATCTGAGTTTTTGGAGGCATAATGTATGAAAATCTGTTTTGATCAAATAATTCAATTTATCAACTCTGAATTTTTGTGGTGGCGGCACGGTGGTCGACTGGTTAGCACGTCCGCCTCACAGTTCAGAGGTCGAGGGTTCGATCCCGGCTCCGGCCTCCCTGTATGGAGTTTGCATGTTCTCCCCGTGCCTGCGTGGGTTTTCTCCGGGCACTCCGGTTTCCTCCCACATTCCAAAAACATGCATGGTAAGTTGATTGGACTGTCTAAATTGCCCCTAGGTGTGATTGTGAGTGCGGATGTTTGTCTCTGTGTGCCCTGCGATTGGCTGGCAACCAATTCAGGGTGTCCCCCGCCTACTGCCCAAAGACAGCTGGGATAGGCTCCAGCACGCCCGCGACCCTTGTGAGGAGAAGCGGTATGGATAATGAATGAATGAATGAATGAATGAATTTTTGTGACTCAATGCCACTTAAATTCAGTGTCGCAATATTCATACAACTCATGATGTAGAGGATATGCTATTCATGGTATAAGTCTACTATCTAAGCACTGATCCTTTTTTTGGTGGAAAACCTCTTCTGTCTCTTCTTAGAACCAGTAACAAAAATTTCATTTTGTGAACCAAACATTATTGGGGAAGAAGAATCAGGAGAAGGAGAAAAAGATCCTGACTTAATCTAAAGGAGTACTTTCACGTTGTCCAGCTGTTAACTGGTCATCATTTAATTCTGAACTATGACTCTCACTGACGTTCTCAAATCTATGCTCATTGGTTTCATCTGCCTCGTCCTCCACATTATCATCATCATCATCATCATCATCATTATTACCATGACCATCACCATCATTTGCAAGACCATAATCACTCTCATTATTTACATTACTCGCACTCATTTCACTCAAGCAGAAGAGTCATCAAGTGGAGGCAAATGCTCAACCAGCAAAGTGTGAGGCTGATGAAGAGATGAGGTCTGCTGCTTTCCAGACGTATGTGGAGGTTGATTAATAGGATGTTGTTTGGAAGCAAAGTCAGTAGGAGACTGCTTCTCACATAGGGCAGCATGGGAGGCACCAGGCTACTGCTCACGCTGTAAATATACATTCAAAGGAAAGGAAAGGTGTGGTTCCACACAAACAGAAATACAATTATATACACCTTTCCATCATTTATTAGCAAATGAGCGATTCCATAATCAATGAAAAAATCCTCAGTGATCTTTCACAAAAACAACAGTTAGTATTTGTATCTTTTTGATTTTATTATTAAACGAGTAGTTTGCTTGTAAAGTTGTTGTAATACATGCCGTCGCGTATTTCTCCTTGACCCAACGAAAAAATCCACAGGTGCCAAACTCCGGCCCTCGAGGGCTACTATCTTGCATGTTTTAGATGTCTCCCTCCTCCCACACATCATAAGATGATCATGAGCTCATCATTTGAATCAAGTGCGTGGGAGGAGGGAGACATCTAAAACATGCAGGATATTGGTCCTCAAGGACTGGAGTTTGACACCCGTGTGTCGTAATCCAAACAAAGGTTAAGTAAAGACCCTAAAGGTTAGGAGATTTGTCTTCCCCCAGGTTATTATAAATACGTCCGTAGTGATTGTGAAGGCAGAGAGGGTGAGTCCTTCAGTTACTTGCGCAGGCATGAGTACGTTCGAACGAGTATGCCAGTCAAAAATGTTACTCTACATTGGCACGTCCACGCTTCCGAACGTAGGCTTGTGGTGTGTATCATAATTTTGTTGAAAAAACGAGAGACCTCTCATGTAAGTGGAGTCATGAAAGTTTTTTCTTTTTTTCTCAGCGCCCCCACATATCAGTCAAACTCCCCCTTAGCCCCGGGAGAGAACAAATCCTGGCACTGTGCCTGCTTCTGTGACAACTTTGAAAGGAATTTAAAAAATGCAGTCGAGAACTTGATTTTGTGTTTTCTGGATCGATGCTTGCTCGTAAATACACAATAGGATAATGCTTACAAGCGTAAACATTGGCACAAAGGTGCACCTGCATATGTAAATATTGGCACATGTGATGTCTACAAATGTAAACATTAGCACAATTAGCAATCCATCTTTTATCTGCAAGCCAATGATATGTCTCAGTGCACTTTGGCAAACTATGCAAGATTACACCACTCTTTATTTAGCAAAAACAAAAAAATCCATTTATCAGAGAATGTCAACACTGAGCAAAGAATTATCGTAATATGTAGAGGTGATTGGGGATTACTTGTTTTCGCTGTGTGGTTGGAAGTAAAACTGAGGTGAAAGTTTTGCCATGTTAAAAAGCTGATGCGGCATAGGCCTAATTGTCGTGCAGGTGGCAGCATTACTTAATTAATGCATGCAAATATGGTAGAAACTCAAGGGTCAAACACACATCTCTTTTTCTGCAACATTCTCCATTTGCTCATCCCAACATTGACGCCATCGAGAAGTCGAGGAGATGCAGCTGACGAGCGAGGACGGCTTGAAGAGAGAGTCAGTTTTTGATTTTGGCATTTCACGGTGATGTCAATTATATATATGATGTCAGGTCATTGCCATTTTTGTTTCAAGTGGAATGAAATTAAACTCAAATATGATTGTAAGAATAATAATGTATATTATGATTAATGTGTTGGATTATTATTATTAGGCTTGTATGAATGTTAATGGCTCACACACACACACACACACCCTCACACACACACACACACTTTCATAACGAAATGCTAATGAAAAAAGACAACAACAAAAAAATCTAACACATGAATCATGATATACATTATTATTCTTACATTCCCCTCTGTTTTTCTTACATTTGCACAGTCCATTGTTATTGTTTTATTCTGTCCCAAGGACTCAGCGTCTCCACGGGATGCTCTTCGATAACAGCATCGTTCCTATTTTGAGGCTGTGTCCTACTCACATTCCACTTTCTTCACAAGCAACTTCGACTGACATGATTAAAACAAGTTTATAATGCTGAAAAAAACCTTACAATAATTATAAGAGTAAATATGTTATAACCTACGAACAATTATTCTATCAATGATCTACAGTTCCTCTTAACGACTGTAGATGCAGAGCCCATTGTGAGCTGGCTTCCCCGGGCCCTCACCACCTGCTGTGCATATTTGTTGTGACCTGTAAATATGTATACCATGTTGATGTGTTGCTTATGTTTTACGTGGAATGCAAAAACTGTACAGACTCATCAAAACCTTTTTATTTTCTTGATGTGGCCAAATGCTTTTGACAAAATTGCATCCCGGTCATTACACTTTCATTGCGTAGTAATCATGACCCAGTTTATTTAAGTAATTTTGGAATTAAATACTTCCCAGAATAAAACAAACTCAGCAAAATATGTATAACTAGAATAATCAAGGAATAACAAATACAAAAGAATCAAGTCCTACATCATACAATGCAGCTGGTACACACCCTTTTATAATTCACTGTTGAGCAGCACACTGTAAGTGGTTCCTCGATTACAGCTCTTCTGTGGAACCTCGACGTTTGAACCTTGCACGACACACATTTAAGAGAATTGAGATGGGCCTTAATATCAACTTCCAGATGGCGGTTGAAGTGTAAAGCAGTGACGAGACATTACATCCACGCAATGTTGCGTAACGCTTTCAAGAAAAATGACCAAAATAATAAAAAGCTTCACGTTAAAGACAATGATAACTTTGTAGCAATGGATATAGCGCTTCACTTAACATCCCTGTTTGACCTACAAAAAAAGTTAACCACTCAAACATGTCATTGATGACAAGCAACACCCTGTATGGTGCTGCTAAAGTCTTAAATGCTTTGAATGTGAGCACATCATGATTTTAGGCTCCGATTATTGGGTATACAGTCTTCCATGGCATAACATGCTCAGGAGTGTAAAAATCTCACAAACAACTGCCCATTCTGCCCAAGTGAGAATGCGATGTTCTAAATATGTCTGGTGAAAACTGATAAAAAACCTTTATGGAAATATAGGTGAAAACATATATGGACACATAGGTCTTCAGCGTCTGTCTTTTGTGTATTTTGATTTTTGGTTACTTTAATCCTGGTCATTTCAGTTCCCTATGTTGTGTTTTAGGAATGGTTTGTCTTCCTGTTTTCCCAGTCTGCACCAGAGGTGTCAAATTCCAGGTCCAGAAAATAAAAACCCTGCCACAGTTTGGCTTTAGCTTCTACTCAACCGGCAGATAAACAAGCTCCTACAGAGGGTTCATCCCCGGGCTGGCGCTTCAAACTGTACCTATTATCACAAAAGTATCCTCTCCTCATCCAGGGTGCATGTTCAAAACATTGCTCTTGTAGCCACAGACTTGTTCTGGTTGTTACTGCAACCACTATTGAGTTACCAAGCTGTGCAAGATATTTTTTAATGCCACAGGCCAGGGGCTTATGATTGTTTTGAAAAGGTAACAAAAAACATTCAAATAAACCACTCCGGGAAAAGGAAGCCTTTGTAACAAATGGCTCACTGCTACTTCTGTCTTACAGCAAGAACTCTGAGCAATAAAGTGGCTATCGAGCAAGGAAACATAATTGATCACTTTAATTGAAGTCAAAATGTTCGCAATACACAAAAGCCATCGGACTGACGGAGCGACCAACTGTCCGTCCCATGGACTGATCGACTGACAATTACAATTCGAATCTGCTTGAAACAAATGATGGACTGACAAATAATGGACTGGTACCCAGGAGGCTGACGGATGACGAATGACGGACTGGCAAAATTCAGTAAAGTGCCAAACTCTGGTAAGAATGTCACAAAAGTAATTGAAAATGTATATATCACTCCTACCACATTGGTAAAACACTGCATCAAAGGAAAAAAACGTTTATAAACCCCATCATGCACGATCCACAAAAAGCTAGGGAGATTCAGAGTTTAAGGGCAGGGTGCAAACATTGAAAACTTTTCTGTAGCGCTTTAGAACCCCCTTTACAATGCATAACTGTCATTAAAATGTGGTTAGGTCGTTGGTAGACAGCAGTTTAATCACTAAATACAATACAGAATATGTCTGCCGTTTGAATCTCGCGCCCCCTCATCTTCAGCTTTTTCCGGAGATGTGACGTCACAGTAGCCGGAGGTTTCAGTGACTACTAATATGAACGGTCTAATAACGCCCCCTTCTGTCGGCTCGTGTTTTTCAAAATCCTCTCATTCCAAAACATCGCTCGCCATTGAGTGTGTTGTGTTTGTAGCTCATGGAAATTGTACAGTCTATGGTGTAGCAAGCGGTTTAGCTAGATCTACCTCACTTCCGGTGGCTAGAGCCACGATTCCTCGAGTTTCCATGAGCCTACAAATCACTCGGAATGAGCAAGTAAAACCTATTTTCTAATCAACCTGTGGTTGACAACTTGCAGGAAGTGACTTGTTTGTATCATAAAAACTATTACCAATGAGAATATGAATTTTAACAGACTCTGAAATATGTTTGCACCCTGACTTTTAAGGGTGAAATTTCAGGAAAAGTCTAAAATGCACTACAGATAAACTTTATAGGTGAAATTAATTTCACCTATAAAGTTTTGAATGTCCAACTATTTAATGAAGAAACATAATTCCAAATTGAGACCTTAGAGGTGCATTCACACAGGCCCAAGTTTATTATTTACTGTTTCTATCGAAGATGTAAAAATAAAGTGTCAGTGCAAAAGAAACACTATTTTTATTTTTCAAATCGAGTGGTAATTACCACTGTCTATTCAGTTACAGAGACGTCGATATCGCCATTGTCTACAAAGATTTATCTTCACCATATATCATGTTCAACTGGTTCCACTGGTTCAAAGTCCACAAGCGAATCGTCTATATCACTGCCGTTACTTATTTCAAAGCTCCCGTTTGCATGTCCGCCATTATGCTCGAAATATTCCCCGCCACCCTCCGAAGGGGTCACGACACCATTATGTGTATATTCTGATGCATTTTATTGGCTAAGAGACAGAGAATTGGATTGAAAAGAAAATTATGTAACACACTCCCGGCTTTAAGGGTAGAAAGACGCAACAGTGCTCCCGGCTTTCGTGGTAGAAACGCAGTTATGCGCTGCCAGCCTTAATAGATTAACCAACCAGACAAACAGGATGTTCTCACAGGGAAGTCACAGAGTTAGAATCAAAGAGACGAAAAGAGTCACAGAAAAGCATTAAGGCAGCTTCCGTCAGCAGCCTCAATTTGCCATAATGAATTTTGCGGTTCATCTCCTTGTTCGTGAACAGCATGTTTTGCAAAAAGTCCCACGTTAGGCAGATGGAAAAGTTTGTGCATAACAAAATTTAGAGAAGGTCAAATTCATTTTAGGCTCATCCTGAAATTTCGCCCAAATGCTGGATGTCACAAAATGTTGTAAGTACAGTATTTCTTTGGTGTAACCAGAGCAATGTCTCATGTTTCGGGTGATTGTCATGTGTAAGTGCATGACTCAGTACATTCCAGAGAGACACTATATATTCCAGTGTGTGTCAGTGGGAAGTTTTGGAGGCCTTCTGATTCTTGAGTTTTAGATGACTTGTGTGCCTGTCTCCAGCTTTCCTTTCTAAGGGTTTACCCATCAATTCTCTTATTTCTGAGCGCTTATTTCGTATGGCGGCCCTTGCACTTCGGTGCCTAGCCACTAACTCGGGGAACTGCTGGTTGTAGAGACTATCTGTGTATTGCATTTCTGGTGTTATTAGTCTCTCGCATTTAGTTTTGGTTTGTGTGCCTTCTATGTGTGGATTGAGGTTGTAGCCCTGGATGACAGCAGCTCCATACTGAAATGGCTTTAGTCTAGCTTCTTTGACCTGGAGCGGGTCAACGGGCCCGCCATCTGTGAGACAGGTTTTAGCTAATTTAGCCTGTAATCTGTTCAACTGAGCAACTTCAACTTTTATCTGCTCTCGTCCAATAAGAGTATCCACTTTGTGCCAAAAAGTCCTGTTGAAATGCATGTAGATGCGCCAGTCTAGCGCATTCCACCTCTTGATTTTTTCTGCAGTTGTAGGTAATGGTGGGCGACGCGTGTGCTCACTGCGGCTGTTCATCTTAAAGGAAACCACGTCCTCCAGGGTCCAGCAAAGGCTGTGTTTGAGCAAGATCATAGACTCCTCAAAGTATTCCGAAATAAGAATGAGGTGGAAGTCCTGTTCAATTGCAGCAATAGACCTGTTAGTCCTATCGTCAAGGTCTTCAGCATCCGCGGTGACATCGTTGTCAAAGCCAAAGTCAAAGGCCAAAATATTGTGAGCATACTGGTTGTTTGTAACTGATGACATATAGTTAGGGGATCTTTTGTCTAGGAAGTCATCCAGGCTTGGAGTCTTATGGAAGGCTGGGATACTCTTGTAGTAAATGAAGATGGACTCCATCATGGCCACTGGATTCCTTATGATGGAGAAGTAGAATGTATCCGCCGGCATCACCTTTGCAACCTGGGACATGAAAAGACATTGTTCAGTGGGACATTACGTATCAATACTATGTTTTTAAGTCACCAAAAGGAGTTCACACTATCTTCTGGGAAAATACACTTCAAAAGTTACAAATATTAATAATAATAATAATAATAATGATAATTGAGATCTTGCATGACGTTAGAAGAGATTATGTGCGTTGTCTTTTTTCAACCAGTGAAAATGTGTTGAAGGAGTAAACAACAGTAGATGCCTGGTGCAAAAGGCCGATTTCAATGCCGCCTAATTTTGGGGGTGTCAGCAGGTGTGAGGGGTAGTGATGGGTGGCTATATGTGGTTGAGGGGTGTAAACATTCGTTTTTATCAGCAGATTTTATTTCGCATTTCATTTCACTATTGGCGGCGTTTTTACTCTTTCAGCAACCACCCAAGTTGGGGATGGAACCTTTGCTGCCGGCACAGAACACTTAAGCCCCTGTTCCACTGAGCGGTGAACATTTTCGAGTGTTTGCGATGTTAGCGAATGTTACGTTCTTGTCAGGGTTTGTTCAAAGTCGCGAATGTTCGTCAAATGGTTGCCACTTTTCTTGCCGCAAAGGAATTTTGCAACCTTTACCAAGAATCGCAAATGTTCACCACTCAGTGTGATGGTGTCATGGTTTGTTTTGTTTTTGCCTCCTGCTCCTGCCGGAGCGGTGAGCGTGTCCTTGGCAGCCCACCTGTGCTGCATTACAATCTATGGACTATATAAGGACTGCCAGGCATACTACACATCGTTGGACATTACTTGCTCATGACTCTGTTGCCAAGTTCAAATCTTCTAGCCGTTCCATGGTTTTGCCCGTTCCCTCTTGCCTCATTTTTGCCTCATGTAAGTAGTATTTTTGTTCTCTAGTATTATTCTCGGTATTAATCTGCTGATCAACGTGCACCTAATACATGGACAGGGGGGAGAACTCCCCGGGTGGATGCCCAGGGCCAAGTATGCCCTGCCCTCTGCACACCCGTGATACACACACTTTTGAGTACAGTATATCAGTGTTTCTCAACCTTTATTGAGCCAAGGCACAATAAGTGTATTTCACATTGGAAAAAATCTCATGACACACTACTTAACAAAACTATTCACAAAAAGTGCCTATACAGGGTCATTATGTACATTCTGTCATCTAGTGGAAGAACAATTTATTGTTTTGCCTGTTTCTATACATGGTTGGAATAAATAAATTAACAAAAGAGTTTGTTTTTTTATTAGCAAATATGTACTTTTTGTCAAAATAATTGACAGTGGATCATTTCCGGCAGCACACCTGATTATCTCTCACTGCACACTGGTTGGGAATCACTGCAGTATGTCATCTGTTGTCTTTATTACTTCAAAGATTGCCTGTACAGTTCACCAGTTTGGTACCAGAATTTGATTTGCTCTTAATGTAAACAAATGCTTTGAAATTCAACTGTGGAAGGTTCACCCTAGTGCATAAAGAGATTCTATCACACAGTTTTCATTTATTGTAGAATAGAATGGCATAAGTCTACTTTTATCAATCTCCATCTGACAAACCTTGAAGTTGCAAAGTTTGTTTACTGATAGCCGCGTCTATTTTATAATGCGCAGGCTTACTGCTGTAAATATGCTATTCTCTTAGTTGCGAGTGAATTAACAAAGTTATTGTGTGGGTTATCTGGGAAGACACAAGAAAGTCGCGAAACAAATATTTTTGAGTAATATTGCCAATTCTCTTTTGTGCATTTTTGTCAGTTTTAAGAAAGCACACCTTTTGCACCATTCTAAGGAGTCCTTCTGGCCTAATCTAAAATTTGAATTCAACTATTCATTCACAACATTTGATATAAAAAAGGTTTTGAACATGCTGGAACATTTAGCATAAAAAAACTCTTAAAGGGATGGACGGTGGGGCCGGCGGGATGGCCATGTTTTCACAAGTTCATTTTATATATTTTTTGATTAGGAAAATGAAAAGAGTTGTAATTTTCTATTGTATCAATAAATTTGGGAGAAATTAGGAAATAAGTGACTCCATGAATAATGCCCCTTGTTAATGAGGACAATGGCCGCGCCTCCTCGCGTTCTATCCCTGTTCGGCCGGAGTCATGGGAGAAACAGATTCCAAACCCTCCATTGGAAATCATTGTACTTTCATTGCTTATAACGTCCAAAAACAGCGATCAATTGGCACCAAAATTTATGTGGACGTCTCTACTATTGCCCACTTCAACATATCAAAAGGATTAACCTCTCCGTGGCTGATTTATATGAGAATGAGGAAATGTGGAAGTGAGCAGAGCTACATAGGCTGGGACCAGCGCACACTGCTTCTTTGTTTTACAAAAAATAAAAAAACACTGCTTCTTTGCTGATCACAGTTAGGACGAGCGAGGCATTTAACACCAGTCAGGATATTTACAGAGACAGAAGTGGAAATGAGACATGCACATTTATTTGGATGAGGATTGGCAAGCTTTTCTTGACCGACAACACGCCGTCCAATTTGTAACGTAAACATCTGAAAAGGTACGTTCCAATGTGGCCACACTCGGTTGTGGAGTCAGCCTCGCTTGGAACTTTTTGTTCGCTGAACATTGACGCTTGTTCGATGAAAGCTTACCACTAGAACGCCCAGAAGGCAGTCATTTGACTACTTATGCTTTACATTTGACAATGTTACACTGCCATATCACCTGCTATTTTGGCAAGGAATGGGCAATTTACAAATTAAAGTCATCTACTTGTAGCCAGTAAAGTTGTTTGTCAAATATCACGCAGATTTGTCGTTCAATAGTTGTTGTAAAAACCCCTGGGTTTAACTCACTCTGACGCAGAGTAATGAGCTAATGTTGTTGTGCTAGCAACATTTGTTGTAACGACCTGAAGCTAGTTGTTGCTATTAGCCGTCCAATTATCCTACCTTTAGCCGGGGAGGGAAAAGGGTGGCATAATCTCCAATCTGCCAGCTGCTGCTGCAAGCCGCCGTCTCCCCCCGAGAGTTGACACAAGTTTAGCGTCGCTAAATGTCCGGAATATAACTAGCCGGGGTTCGTGTCCGCGTTCATGCTCTTGCCTAATCACAAAAAAAGCCCTTAAATCACTACAGTCTTTTGAGGTGGGCATTTTAGTACCAACGTCATTTTTACATGCAAACCTATTATAAGTGCCAATGTTAAGCTCACCCTAGTGTCCCTTTAACTCAGAGTATTATCTTTTCAGCTAAAACCCGTTCAACAAATATTCACTTTATTCAAACTTTGCTCAAGGTATTAATCATTTTGGACTTAAATGTACAGCCCTTAACACATTTATGAATCAACATAAGGCTCATAACACATCTGCAGAGCTGGGCACTTGACCCTTTTTTGCCGGTCCGGCTGCGACCCTCCACCCTTGACCTGGGTAGACTTCCGGCCATGACCCACCGCCATTATTCATAAAAATTATCACCCCCCCGCCCCGTTCTGCCCCCCGGCCACCCCCCCCAAAAAAAGTGTCCGTGATTGACGCCGCCACAGGAGACATGCTAACGGCAGAGGCTTTTTAAGGATCATTAGCTGGCTAATTTACCATTCAAACCCGCTATGGACATGCTTCAAAATGTGCCACTAGTACTTTACTACTTACCCAACTGCGTGTGCTTACTTCCATTGCGAGCCGCGGGGTTGGTTTTGTCGTATTGTTTAATTATTTGGGTCCAACAGACGGCCAGAAGTCGCAGTCAACAAGTAACTTATTTTGCACACTTCCCCTCCTTCACGGCCTTCAAAATAAATGCATACCAGCAAACCACTACACAGCAAGTTTGCTACGGCGTATTTCTGGAAGTACGGAAGACGAAGACGTGCATGAACTCCACCTTGATGTGCCAGCGTCATCCTTGAGTCAATGCTGCGTGCAGCTTGAATATACTCGTGGACACAAGTTGTTTTGAAACAGTTGGGTTCCAAGTCAGTCGGTTTCGCTTCAAGACAGCGACAACAATGGTTATCGTGCGTGCTACAACAATAAAGGGACCGAGATGACTATGCATTTAATTTCATTGCCAAACTACCGGTAGTTTGCTTTGCAGCAGCAACGAGCTGCGTGCTGCATGCTCTCCTCCTCTCCGTGTGGGAAACTGTATGACATCGCAACATGTGACATAATGGACGGATCAGAGCAGCAACAATTCGTAGCATGTGTGGCAGACCTGTCGCCAACAGCACAATGCGTCGGTCACGTGAATCAATGCGGCAGTTGTCGCGGGAGTAGAAAGAAGCCTAAAAAGAAGCCTTTCACTGAGTAGGCTGAGATGAAATTTGACCGCCTCGCGAGCACGTCACACGCGTGAGTGCCGATTAGTGGGCCGGACTAAAATCCACTTCCGGCCATGCTTAGTCGAGCCATTTTTTTCAATTTGTCAGTCCCCACCCCCCGCCCCAAAAATGGGCATCCGGCCGGGCTGAAGGGTCCAACCGGTCCGGCCCAGGGACGGACTTGCCCAGCTCTGCACATTTGTGATGTACTTCTAGATTATGTTCAAGTTAATTGATTTTTCATTTCTCAACAGAAACAATTGTTTTCATGGTTTTGTTATGACTCGAATGTGGGTAAAAAAGTTAAATCTGTTTGAAATTTCTCCAAACCAAAACTAATATTTCTGTCAGCCGTTTTAACACATTATGTTGCCACTACCAATGGTCAAATAAAATCTAACTGCAACTATCCAGTCATCCTTCCTTTTTTTTTTTTTTTTTTTTTTTTTAAAACTGCTCATCTAGTTCAGGGTCATCGGAAATCTGGAACATAAACCACCGGCGAGAGACAACCATTCCCACCTACGATGAGCCAGTGACAATCAGCTACGCGAAAATACACTAACAGTAACCCAAATTTAACTGCCGTGGAAGATTTTCCACAGCACATTTTTAAAACAGCATAAACACTGTTAATCCCCATAAGTAGCAAATGCATCACCGTAAATAGAGCTATAAAGCCTATTCCTTATTGTTTTTCCCCAAATTTGTCATCCACCTCAAATATGATTCCTGAATCTAGATGGAAAAGACAAGTAGCAAGAAACAAATCTATTTGTGATTAAACACTCACCTCAACTTTTCTAAACCTCATATGATTGCACATGATGTGGAATTCCTTCACATGTTTGCTTTTGACACCTTCCACAAAATGGGAATCAAAGAAGTAGGGGTAAAACAGCTGTTTTTGTTTGTTCAGGGGAAGGGCAAAGGTCAGGTTCCTACTTTCCCCATAGCGGTAAAGGATGTTTAGAATTGTGCTGCTTGCCGTCTTGTGCGTCTTGAGGAATACAATGTGCCACTTAGGCAGACACTTCCTTTCTGTATAAACAGTTGTGATGTTTTCTTTGACTACTTTTGATGGAGAAGGGGCGTTGGGGTTGTTACTATATTTGCCAGCTATGAAACTCTTTCCGTCACTCTCTCGGGCCAAAGAATCACCAAAACGAATCTTCAGTTTGCTTTGATGATCCGACGGAAAAAATCTTCCTGGTAAAATACACTTGGTCTGAGAGTCCTTGGAATGGAAGATGGTTGTATCCACGTATTTTGACAGGATATCAGTTTCTGGGTTTCCATTTTGCTCATTCTGATAAAGAAGCTTTGAATTTCTTTTTGTCTGTGCTGATATCACATTCTGCATTTCTGCCAGTTCAGACTGAGTATGGAGGCCCAACCTAACATTTCGCAGAGGTGGGAACATGGGCTCACTGTCAGCAGGGTATTTCACATTTGGGAGCTCGTCATCCCTGAAAGAAATCACATGCAACAAGAGTGGTGTAAAATTTTGTACATTTTATAACAGTAAAAGTCATGTATATAATAACAGAAAATCGTAAATCATGATATATAACTTGAAATGTCCTTTACAAACAACTTTTTCTTATAAATAAAACTTAAAACAATTTTTAGTTTGATATGTCTATATTGTGCCCTGTGATCGGCTGGCAACCAACCGAGGGTGTATTAGCTATAAATTAGCTGCATTTCAATTAATTAATACAAGCTACAAAAAAATGCTTGATCTAAAAAACATCATACATAACTTTTTTTATGCAGTACTCACATGAGTACCAGGAGATTGTCTTTGGTACTCACTAGTGGTCCAAGGGATAACATAAGTCACAGTTCGGATCGGTCATAGATTTTGAGGATCATTTTTTGTATGACCAAAAAATAAAAAAAAAAAGCTGAATAGAACTTTGTCTTTTATTTTATAAAACACTTTTGCCCATAAAAAAAAATCAACTCCTAATATTCTAATATTAAGAACACAATTGAACGCAATTTTGTAAGTGGTAGTTATACATTTCAAGGTATCCTGCTAGACATTTTGAGCTGAATGTTTTCTTACAATTATTAGGCAAACATGTTATAAATTAAGTGAAGACAAAGTTTTATTTTTATTATTTTTTTCATAATGAAAAAGACTTGAAGTGCAATTTAAGGCACCTTTCTTAAAGCATCGGCGGCACATTACAAAGTACTCTAGGTCCACAATATAGAAAAAATAAGTTTAAAAAAAAAAGCGGCAGCTGTTGAACTACCAGCTAATGATAACAGCTGCTAGCCACTGACGTCGGAGATTTGTGCCGTATCATACAATGACGGAGTATTTAACTAGAGGTTTGTTCGTTTTCTAAATTAGCTACTGAATATGATTTCGAGACAGCGTTGTATTGGTGTTGATAGCAAGCGTTAAAACTGCCAATACGTCGAAAACAGAAGTCAAGTTAGCCGTTACGCCACAACGCGGTCCAACTTCAAAATAAAATTTCACTAAGGCTATTGCATTGGCATTAATGACTCGATATATTATTTTTGTAAGCTTTATTTTGAAGTTGGCCTTTGTGGAGGCAGTGCGTTCGTTGAGTATGTTCGCGAAACGTTCCCATGCATGCGACTTACGTGATCCATAAGGGTTTTCAACTTCCTCGGCTGAATGTGGACTACATGCGTACTAGTTATGCGCACCCCTGATCATGCGTTCTCTTGATGCCTATAATACCGTACACCAGGGGTGCTCATTGCCTAGTTCAGGGGTAGGGAACTCTGGTTCCTCGATAGCCATATCGTGCCTGTCCTGGATATATCCCTCCTCCAGCACACCTGATTCAAATGACCAGCTCATCAGCATGCTACATAGAAGTCTGAGATGATCCTGATCATTTGAGGCAGGTGTGTTGTAGAAGGGAGAGATCCAAAACAGGCAGCATATGGCTCTCGAGGAACCGGAGTTCTTTACCCCTGAACTAGTTTGTTGTAGTTTGCAAGCCACCAGTAAGCCCATGGAGGGAGTGTCAGTCGATCGCATGGCATTAACCAATCAATGCCAGCCCTCCCAGTTACGTGCTATTGATATAGCTGCCTGTCAACAGCAGTAAATGAGTTTGAAAAAAAAAAGACTTCCTTCTGTCATCCGTTGTGAAATTTGTCACAAATAGCAGCACACACCATTCCCACTTCCTACAGTTTCAGTAGCGCAACCAGGGGTGCACATCCAGTTGTTAAATATAGTTTGACCCACACATTGACATGCATACACTGAAAACTCACCACAGATGAGACACTACAGAACGACCTGATTTTTTACAATAACTACCACGGATATGGATGGTAAAGGAAGACGTGAGGACTGCATCAATTTTGATAAATTCTCTTGTCTCAAAGGAGATAATTTTTCACAGCTGTTCCACTTTTGAACACCATGCCATTGTTTTTACCAATCCCCCTATTCTCTGCATTACTGTCTACAGACCTCCCCATCACTCCACTTCTTTTATTAGAGTTTTCAGAATTCTTATCCATTTTGTATTCTACCTATAACAGAATTTTAGTAACTGCGGGTTTTAATGTGCACGTTGACGATATCTCGGACCAGAGAATTTTTAAACCTTTTAAACTGTTTGGATTCTAAACAGAATGTCTCACAACCCACTTGCATCAGAGGACACACAATGGATTTGGTCATAACCTATGGCTTGTCCGCTGGTGTGTCCTCTGTTGTTGACCTGGCTGTGTCAGACCACTATTGTGTATTGTGTATTTTAACAATGCCAGTTTTAACCATCAGGCAGCCCCGGTGAGAACAGTGAAGAAACGCTACCTATCTTCTGAATTGGCTGCGAATTTTATCCAGATTTTAAAGCGCATTCCTGCTGACATTTTACCTGCACCCTGTGATTTTATTCTTGATCATTTTCACCAGAATTTGAAATCCTCATTAGATTCAGTAGTTCCACTTTCAACCAAAACGCTAAAAACAAAGACTGTACCCCTGTGGAGAAACAATGCAATCAAAAAGAAAATGCAAGTGCCGAGAGGAGGTGGAGAAAAAGTAAACTTACAGTCCATCCATCCATTATCTGTACCGCTTCTCCTCACAAGGGTCGCGGGGCGTGCTGGAGCCTATCCCAGCTGTCTTTGGGCAGTAGGCGGGGGACACCCTGAATAGGTTGCCAGCCAATCGCAGGGCACACAGAGACAAACATCCGCACTCACAATCACACCTAGGGGCAATTTAGAGTATCCAATCAACTTACCATGCATGTTTTTGGAATGTGGGAGGAAACCGGAGTGCCCGGAGAAAACCCACGCAGGCACGGGGAGAACATGCAAACTCCACACAGGGAGGCCGGAGCCGGGATCGAACCCACGACCTCTGAACTGTGAGGCGGACGTGCTAACCAGTCGACCACCGTGCCGCCGTAAACTTACAGTGCACTATGAAATATTATGTGAACAATTAAAATCCTACAATAAAAAAGTCAAACAGGAAAGAACTTCTTGTTTCTCAAACCTCATTACAGTTAATAAAAACAACCCCAGACTTCTCTTCTCCACCTTTGAACTATTAACCGCTCTGATTTTAACCAGTTCCCGCAGAGACCAACAGATGCGCTCTGTGAGGACTTTGCAGATCACTTCAGAAGTAAAATCGATAACATAAGATCCAGTCTTTTAGCCTTAGTCAAAACGTACGTTTTAATAAACCTGGAAAATCATATTTACATGAGGAAGCACTGTGGAGTTTTGCCCTGGTTGATGCAAGGACACTTGGTCGAGTTTTCTCACAGGTAAATCCAAAAATCTGCCTTTAGGATCCAATTCCCACATCTCTTTCAAAGATATCTTATGGATTCTTTGAGGAACAGATTTTAAATACAGCCAATTCCTCTCTCCAGACGGGCGTCCTCCCCACCGCCTTTAAAACGACGGTGGTGAAGCCCCTTCTGGGGAAGAGCAATTCGGACCACAGTGTTTTTGATAATTACAGACCTGTATCCAACTTACCGTTTTTAACTAAGATTTTAGAAAAACAGTCTTTCTCAGTATTACGCCAGTTAAATCATTTTTTTAAGTACAAATAAAATTTGAGAGAAATATCAATCTGTTTTTTGGACGAACCACAATACAGAGACAGCTCTTTTTAGAATTTTAAATGATATCAGGTGCATTGCAGATGTGAAAAACCTCACAGTCTTGGTGCTACTGAATCTAAGAGCTGCTTTTGATACAGTATATCACCAATTTTTTTTGAATAGACTTTAAAACCTGGTGGGAATATCTGGCACTGTTTTTAATTGGTTTTATTCCATTTATCACACAGGCCGATGTTTCTTTGTAAGTATGGATACTTGTTCCTCCAAAACCCATTAAATTAAATGTGGGGTTCCCCGAGGTTCAATTTTAGGCCCAATACTTTTTAACCATTATATACATCCCCTTGGGGACGTCAACGGGAGACACAGCATCAGCTTCCACGGCTACGCCGATAACACACAGCTGGACATTGCCGTGTCTCCTGATGACACAGGATGACCTATTGATACCCTTTTAAATTGCATTTGAGATATTAAGTCATGGATGGAAGCAAATTTTCTACAGCTCAATCAGGACAAAACTGTGGTTTTGGTTAGCGGCCCTAATCAGACAGAGAAACTTTTACGAAAATTACAAGATTTGAAACCCTCACAATTAGGGGTGTAACAGTACACACGTGGGTGTATTAATACGTTTCGGTTTGGCATGTTCGGTTCGGTCCACTTGCGTTCGGTTTGGTCCACTTATTAGCGCGAGCTTACGCACAGGCACTATTGACTGTTGCACGCGGGAGAGGAGGGCGGCGGCACTAAATAATGGGAACATTCTAGCTTTCCTGTTAAAATCACCGATGGGGAAAGGTACGTAACATGTCTAACATAATAACGACTATCCGACTTTGAATGTTTCTTAGACGAGGAAGCAAGCAGTATTTTTAGCCAAAAACAAAGTACAACAGCTCTCTCCTTCATTCTCCACGGCTTCTCTCGCTAGTCATACGATGCATTCATGAACCTCGGAAACATCACAACTCAGCAAAACACAAATCTGACCACAACATAACCCAATTCGTTACAATATGCTGTTGAACATTCAAAGGTTTCAATGCCTAAAAAGTGTAAATAATTTAATTTCAATGTGTTAGACGTGCTTCCCACAACATAGCCGCCGATCTCATGTAGCAATGTCGGCACACAACTTTGGGACTTAAACGTACCTTTCACCATCTGCGATTTTAACAGGACAGCCAGAATGTTCCCAAACAGGAGACTGCAGTCTACGGGGGGGACCTTCGAGCTTTGGCTTGTTTGCGTATTCGTTTGCTCCTCTTTAGTGCCGCCGCCCTCCTCTCCCGCGTACAACAGTCAATAGCGCCCATGCAGTAATAAGTGGACCGAACCGAACGCAAGTGGACCGAACCAAACATGCCATACCGAAACGTATTAATACACCCACGTGTACCGTTACACCCCTACCCATAAGTCTCCTTATGCCAAGTCAATCTACGTATCAATCTACCTGCTTCCTTGCCTTTAACCACGTGATTGTAAACCCTCCTCATTTCAGCGAGGCATGTAGGAAGTGAAGAGTGTGCAGATGGACAATGGTATCTTACCCATGATAAATGTATCTTTACATTTATCTTGAGAACACTTGTGTGACTGCTGGTCAAAAGCTAAAGCCCGTATCTCACTGAGCGTCAAAGTTTGTCAAATGTTTGCGCACAGCCCAAATGACGACCCCTCGCGAGGGCTCGTTCAAGGTCGCAAACAGACACAAAGACGTATGCCAGACATTTGCTTCTATAAATGTGCATAACTCGTTCTGGCTAACAAGCTTCCCTTGGCTTAACAAAGCAATTTGAATTTGCTCTGAGTCTGCAGGGTTCATACTAGTCAATTTATTTTATCAAGTTACCAATAAAGTCTAATATTGGGCCCCAAATTAAGAGAATATAGCAGTCAAAGAGCAACTTAAGCAAGGAACCCCAGACTTTCCTCTCCCCAGCCACTTTATCCAGCCCCTCAGGGGGGAATCCTGAAATGTTCAAGGCTAGCCGGGAGATTCTTCAGCGTGTCCTGGGAGATGTCCATAACACCTCAATAGGGAGGTGTCCAGGATCTTAACAAGATGTCTGAGCCACCTCTTCTGGCTCATATGGAGGCGGAGGAGGAGAAGCTCTACACCTGCCTGAACTTGTCACCCTATTTCTAGGGGAGAGCCCAGACACATTGTAGAGGAAACTCATTTCGGTCCCTTGTATTATGACAGTAGGTGAGGGTTGGGACTTAGTTTGAGTTCCCGTAAATATATCAAGAGTTTTCAGCTCAGCTGGTTAAGACAGACTGATACAGAGTCTGCATTGCTGCAGACACTGATCCACCTATCAATCTCCCACTGCTTACTTTACTACTTGTGAACAAGACCCCAACATACTTCTTCAACTCCTCAACTTGGAGCAGGATCTCATTGCAAACCGGGAGCGGGCACGCCACTCTTTTCCAACTGAGGGTCGTAGTCTCAGATTTAGAGGTGCTGATTTTCAACCCAGGGGCTTCACAGTTGACACATCACTGCGAAAAGTCAGTATTTGACCGCCCACCACTGTCTATTATTTTCTACAGAAATGTTGGATGAATTTGAGAGGTGCAATTATATCATATCCATCTGATCAACATTAAGATTGCATTTCAACTGTTCTTACACGTTACAAACAGATTTAATTATTTTGGCATTCAATTCAGACTGGTAAATTAACCTCACCTGGCTTGGCGGGCTACCAACTGAATGGCAATGCAGACCAGTAACAGGATGAGTAATATCCACAAAAGGTGATGCTTTCTGCACAATGTTCTCTGCATGCACCTGCTGAGGACAACACAAAATCAAACAGGGCTTATTCTTGCATTTTTAATTCATCAGTTGGCTGTCAAATACAAGCATTTTTTTTTCCCTACATCACTTTATACACACTCGCACTAATATTTTATTTATTTTTTCAAAATGTGTTTGTTTTGGGTGTCCAAACGTTTTCCTTCCTAGGCCACATATAGAGAAATCAAAGGATGCGTGGGCCACTTTGACATTGCCCAACTTTATGAAACACACTAAAACCAATCAATCAAGCAATTATGTATTTGTTATTTTCAGAGGTGGGCGTTCCGTCTGACCAACGGACCGATCCGTCAGGTCCCTCCCCCGTTTTGCTGATATTATACGATAGATGGGGAAACTTTAAAAAAAACAAAGACGGATTGAGCATTGACGGAAGTGGATTTTCGTCCATCTGTGTAATCATAACAAAACTGATCAAGGAACGAACGGACCTCACTGTCCATTATTGACAGAAGCCTATTTGGCTGAAGAGAGATGGAAATATGACCCAGACTGCATTGTCTATGTATGTAAAGCAGGTGGCGGTATGCACCAAAGAGAGAATCATGACTTACTTAGGCTGACTAAGTACTATAGTAAGTTGCTTTTAATACAAATACTGAGGGGACAAGCTGAAAGGATAACAACAACAACAGTTTTACAGAGGTTCTTGTAAATTACGTTTTACATATCTACTTTTGGTTTTGGAAAGAACGGAGTTAGGAGGTTCTGAAACAGTATTTTGCCACCCCCCACACTCCATTTCAGAAGGTGGCAGTTAGGGCTGCTCGATTAAGTGATTTTTATCCGAAACCGAATTTTCTGGATAAAGCGATGTTAAAAACGTTAAACTCGGCATGTTTGATTTTGTTATTTTTGGTGTATCTAAGCCACCGTAGTTTCCTCTGCATTTCTGCTTCCTCCCACGAGCGCGCAGTCCGAAACAACGACAACATCCATGGCTATAACGGCGATTCTGATATTTACTCAGGCAAGTGAGCGTTTAGTTATTAAATCGGGCAAAAATAGATGCATGTACAATAAAACCCGTGAGCAAGTAACTCAACGTCTGAAAGTCGTCCCTTTTTTTTCTCCTCTACAACGGACCTCTGGTCCAGTCGGACTATGCATCCGTACTCAAGCTTGACCGTGCATTGTCTTACTGAGTGACAGTTTTGCACTAATCATTGATTTATGTTTAAGTAAGACCAGGGAGAAAGGTGAAAGGCTAGTCACTAGCTGGTTGACAAAATGACTTGCTGACAAGAGTGTTTGGTTTACAGACTTGACTGTCTACCTTCTCTCATGTTGATGATTTTATTTCAGATGGTATGTGCACTTTCTTCTTTCATTATTGGTTTGATTAAGAACAGATCTGAAATCTATCGTGTAAGTAAAATGCTGTTAATCCCAATGGATTGTTCTGTGTGTATTAAGTTAAATTGACTGGCATTTTGAGTTCAAAGGAAGAAAAATTAAGTTTAAATAAAAGACATTCAAAATACTTCATTTTTAATTATTTTACAAAGAAATCGGAATTGTAAAATCGGGTTTGAGAGAAAATAATCTGGATTTCGTTGTTAGGCAAAATCGAACAGCCCTAGTGGCAGTGATGCACCAAACGTTGTTTGCCAACTACTATAAAAGACAGAAGAAGTAAAAGAAGATGAAGACAACCAGGAATGTACCTTTTGGTAACAATGTGAAATGGGGTTCTGGTTAAGATAAGCACAACTTTCAAGTAAAACTTGGGTCTAGTTGTAGAGCTGTTTGAGCAGCAAGCCGACATATAGCACTCCATTTACAGGCGAGTTTGAGGGCAGGGGGGACAGCGCCAGTGGACAGGGAGGAGTTAATTACCGAGAGAATGAGTGGGGCGAGAGCAGGGAGATAGGCTTGGAAGAGGTGGAAGTGGTCAGTTGGTTATAGATGGTGTCGATTTTTACCTGGAAGAATGATAGAAAGGAGTTGCATTTGTTAGGTGAGAATGAGTGGGCCAGATCCGGCCCGCAACATCATTTTATGTGGCCCGTGAAGGCACGTCATGTTTGTTGACTTGACACATTTCCTTGAAATTGTCTTCACTGTTAACGCAACATATGGGATATTGCAAGTATTTGTTACCAATCCCTCCTTCAAAAAAGAAAAATTGTTGAACAAACCATTTACTGGCTTCTGATTTGAAAACGAACCATCCATTAATTTGTTGTGAAGAATGTGATAATATAAGGCGATTATACATTTATATGGGTTCACAGCCATAACGGCCCTCTCAGGGACACTATACTATAACTATGATGTGGCCCGTGACAAAAAATGAGTTTGACACCCCTGACCTTAAGAATGTGAGTACTAGACTTGCCTGCCAGAAGTCCAGACTTTTCTCCCATTAAAAATACGCAGCACATAGAAGTGCAAAATATGAAAATGGAAACCCTGGACTTATTGAGAAACTAAAGTTGTGCATCAATTAACAATGGGAAATAATTAAATATAAATATAAAGTATTTGCAAATCATTGTATTCTGTTTTTATTTAGTTTTTACACAACATCCCAATTTCATTGGAATTGGGGTACCGGTATGTTGTTTGAGAGTTGAAGCAAAAGGAATGTGCTGGTATCATAGAAACACACAACATTCAAACAAATACAAAAGAAAACTCGTCAAAACAACACAAAAACAATGTCTTTGAACTCATGTCGACACTTGTCTATTTGCATCTGTGTTCTATTTTTATTGTTGTTTTTTCTTTTGTTTTTGATTTTTTTTTTTTTGCTCTCCCTGGCTCCTTGCTGTTCTCCTGTTAAAAGTGTTTTTAAAGGCTGAAGGATTATGAACTTCGGTTTTGGAATAACCAGTTTTTCCTGGAAAGTAGGGGCTGGCACTGATTTATAACCATTATTTCATGGGGGCCGTTGCCTGACTTCCTGATCCCAGGGGAGATGGAGGTATGTATGAGCCAGCACTGATGTTTCTCCTCGACCATAGTTTTTGTATTTCCTATTTGTTATATTAAATACTTAAAGACAAATTTAATGTATCAGAATTTCAATTGGACACAATTTCACCTATAAATATTTTAAGAACCTGGTGTAGGAATTCCACTGTGGATACTTTTTCCTTGACGAAGGGAACTCTCGCCTAGTGGCCTTGTGTAGGAATAATAACGTCTTCCGGGTGGGGGGAGACAGACTGACTGAGATTGACGATTGTCTGTGAATCTGCAAAGTTGTTATGAGTAACAGTGTTGACTTTATAATTGACTTTAATTTAATCCCACTTGAAACATGAAGCATTAAGTGAACATTTGGGGGTGATAGTAGTAATTCAGTCACGCAGACAGCAATGACATGACGTCGTCTTTGACTTCTCCATGTATTAATGAGATCGAAAAACTCCAAATTGAGTATTAAGATCTGCAGTCTGAACATATCTTATAGACATGACGAGAAGAACGGAAGACAAAACCAGGCAGTGTTGTACCTGAATGAGTTGAACTATCATTCATTGAGAAAAAGAACTATGAACTAGTTCATTTTTGGAATGATGAACTAGGTTTGAAAAAAATGGAACAATGAACTATGAATTGAACTAGCTTGTTATATATGTGAGCTGAACTTTGAGCTAGTTTTCATAGAACACTGAAAACAGGGGACACAAAACACAAAACTTGCTATATTAATTATTTTCTTACTTCTGGAATGAGAATGTGAATCCAGTGTGTGGTCAAGTCTAGTCTCCCAAATAAGGTAAGTATTTTAATTGAATTTTGCTTTAGTTTACTGCAGTTTCAAAGTAAAGTGATTTATTTTTTTATTTCATGCAAGTTATAAAAGCCAAAATGTTACTTAAAACATTGCATGTAAAGTAAATTAACAAAGCTGGGCACTTGACCCTTTTTTGCCGGTCCGGCCCCGACCCCCCCGCCCTTATTCATAAAAATTATCACTCCCCGCCCCGTTCCGCCCCCTGGCCCGAAAAAGAAATTTAAAAAAATTGTCTGTGATTGACGCCACCGCTTGAGAGATGCTAACGACAGAAGCTTTTTAAGGATCATAGCTGGATAATTTACTATTCGAACCCGCTGTGGACACGCTTCAAAATGCGCCACTAGTACTTTACCACTTACCCAACTGCATGCGCTGACTTCCATTGCGAGCCCGGGGTTGGTTTTTGCCGTATTGTATAATTATTTGTGTTCAACAGACGGCCAGAAGTTGCATTCAACAAGTTATTTATTTTCCACACTTCCCTTTGTTCACGGCCTTCAAAATAAAAGCATACCAGCAAACCACTGGGACGGACCGCCCAGCTCTGTAAATTAACATTATCTTATAAGGAAACTAAAATAAATATGAACGAATCAGTGGTTGACCGATCTCCCAGATGCAATGCGATGTGTTGGATTTTAGAGGTTTCACTGCATACATCTTTCTCCAACACCCAGAAACCCACAAGCACTTTTGCCCTTTCTATGGAAATAAATGGCTTCAGGTGAGCAACTCTCATTTGTGGAATTCCAGACATCTTTTCCCTGTGTGCGTGTTTGTGCACGCGCACATGCCAGTATTTGCACTGTATTGTGTCTCCAACTTGAGCCAATATTCTGTCCAGGAGAAGTGATACCAAAAGTAGATTCAACTAAACGGAATGCTGCTCATATGAAACCTGAGATTGGTGCAGAGGATTGATTTTAAACCTATGAAAGGAACACAGCCATATGTTTAACTCTCACAAAGTCACAAAAAAGAGCATGTCTAATAGTAAAAGAAAAAGCAAAAAAACATAACATTACATAAACATGATGATGAATGCAGCTGTAATTATTAGATATTTATTGGAATTGTTTTAATTTCAATTGGCAGTGACATGAGAGTCAGAATTTGGACCCAGAAGCAGACAGGACATGGGAAGTGCCAAAGTAAAATGTTTATATATAGAAACATACAAAGCAATAACCGGGAGCAGTCCTGGGCACAGCAGAACATGGAAGGAAACTTGACATTCTGGCGTGTCACTGAGCAACTCAACCTTGAATACGGTACTGAAATACTTAAAGACAAAAGGCCACGCCCCACCCTGTGTGACATCATAAACGACCACCACAACTGGCCAAACAGTCACAACATGAGCAAAACAATGAATGATATCAGGTTGTTAACGCTCTCTGGAATTTCCACGACGACTATTTGCTTTACCAACATCCAAAAAAGACTTGAGGCAGATGTCAGAGCATTATTTTGACCGTAAAATGTTTGGGTGACTATCATCTTTTTAGACTCATCAGAAAACATTCTGTTTGAATGGGCAGTGGCCTTAAAGGGGGAAGTCAACTCCATAATTTTCTTGACAATATGCCTATGTGCCGCCACTAGTCTACACAAATATGAGTTAAGCGGCAAAATCCACCGTTTTTTATCCATCTCAGAGGGCGGCCATTTTGTCACTTTCTGTCACTTTTACGAATATAATATTAATCAGAATGCTTTGTTTAGACTAGTGGGGCTACGTAGAACACAATATTATTCAGAACACTTTGGGGTTGACTTCCCCTTTAAAGTTAATATTGAATACAATAAAGAAGTGGACACATCCACAATCCATCCATCCGTCCATAATCCAAACCGCTTTTCCTCACAAGGGTCACTGGAGCCTATCCCAGCAGTCTTCGGGCAGTGGACAGGGTATACCCTGAACTGTTTGCCAGCCAATGGCAGGGCACACAGAGACAAACAAACATACGCACCCACAATCACACTAGGGGCAATTTAGAGAGTTCAATTAACCTACCATGCATGTTTTTGGAACGTGGGATGAAACTGGAGTACCCGGAGAAAACCCACGCAGGCACGGGGAGAACATGCAAACTCCACACAGAAAGGCCGGGGCCGGATTCAAACCCACAACCTTTACACTGAGAGGCAAACGTGCTAACCAGTCGACCACCGTGCTGCCACATCCACAATCCACCTGTTTTATTTCTTATTTAATGAACTTATAATTGTTGTAAATCATGGAAACACACTTATCATACACACTCTAGGAATTGGTTCATTTGATCTAAAGGCTACTTTTAGGTGTGAGTGAATGCTTGTTTAGTGCAAAAAAATAATGGGATTTCAAGCATGCACATTGAATATGTTTCAATATTTAACTGCAAAATGACATTTTGTGAGTGCATTTAGAAGAGTGATGAAATGGAGAACGGTGGTAGTGTACCAGTAACTTTAAGAAAACATGAGAGGACTTACAAGTAGAGTGGGCTGGGAAGCTGTTCCTGGAGCCATCTCCTCTGAGGGGACAGCATCTCCGGCAAATCCCAGAGACAACTGCCTCTCAATCAACCGCTTGTGCCGTCTGTGTGTTGTTGCACGAAGGACGCTCTCAGACTTCGACGTTGCACAGTCGTCTCTCTCTCTTTCTCTCTCTTGCTCTCCCTCTCTCTCTCTCTCTCTCTCTCTCTCTCTCTCTCTCTCTGTCTCACACGGTGCCTTCAAAGCCCCGATGTCACTGAAAAGAGGAACGCCTATATAAAAAAAAAAAATGAAATGAATGGATACTTACTAGGGCAGCATGTAAACTAGGGGTTAACAAGACTGCCTCACAAGCTCTACTCTGCTAAATTGCCAATAGGTGTCAAATGATGAGTGTGAATGGTTGTTTGACTACATGTGTCTGGCGATTGGCTGGCAACCAGTTCAGGGCGACCCTGCTTCTGCCTAAAGTCAGCTGGTATCATTCACCTCATGCATGATCTTAATGAGGACAAGCAGAATATGCCTGTTTTCCAATGCAGGAGAAGGATAATGAGAAGACAATAAATAATAAGGAATATGCAGTTTCATACTTTGTTGTCAAATGCATCTTATTTCAAGGCCACATTATAAAGTGGTGCCTTGAGATATTTTTCCGTGTCCATGCTTCGTAACTCGAAACACTCGTATCTCAAATCATCTTTTCCCATTGAAATGAATGGAAATGTTTTTAATCCAGATGACCCGTACCTCTAAAATTAAAAGAAAAAAGGTTTCCAATATTGTACTTTATAAAAACCTACATTATGACACAATTAAATAGAATTAAGATTCATCACCCTTTATCAAGTGAATGGGCATTGTGCTGTTCCACATTGGGCAGTATAAGACAGACAGATCGATATACTGTTCATTGAGATGGCTCAACTCCTCTCTCAGCTTATTAGCAGAGCTGGGCATTTTACTAAAAATTCTTTGTCTGTTTACTGCCTTCTGCCTACAGTAGCCTTCCGCCATCCGTCTATCTGCCATTTTGTCCTGCCGGACCAAATAGTTATCGCCTATAGGCTGGTCCGACTATCATTTTAAACGGGCTGCCGTTAACGTTTCCGACTACCAACTTCGACAAACTACCACTAGCATGCTTACAATATCTCAATTAGCAGTGAAGACAATTTCACGAAACATGTCAAGTCAACAAACATAATTTACCTTCGCGGGCCACATAAAATGATGTCGCTGGGTATATCTGGCCCCTGGGCCTTGAATTGGACACCTGTGTTCTACAAAGTCAAATCTCAATTGAAAAAGTACAACATTAACGTGAAATCTTATGGTTATGATTTTATAGCTATGTAAGTTATGGTTTGTGTTTCGAGTTTGGTTTTTGACTGTAGTTTCATGTTTTTTCTTGTGTTCCTTTGTCTGTCTCTTGTTAAGTGATTGAGTCCACCTGTGCTTGTCATCCCGGTCCCTTGTGTTAGCCAACCAGCTCCCTCCAACCCTCTGTGTCTTGTCCAGGTGTTCCTTGTTGTATCGTCAACTTGTCTGTATTTAGTTGCCCGCTTTCTTTCAGTCCTTGTTGGTTCGTTTTGGTTTGTCTTGTCAAAGTCAAGTCCCGTCCAGTCCTAGTCCTAGTCCTAGTCCTAGTCCTAGTCCTAGTCCTAGTCCTAGTGTTTTAGTTTGTTTAGGTCCTTGTTGTGTTTTTTGGACTTCAACATTTTTTGGTTTGGTATTATCCCAGCACCTTGTTTGCCTTTTATTTTAAATTAAATACTTTATATTGCACACCATTTTGCCTCCTGCGTTTGGGTCCTCCTCCACGAAAATTTAACAATGTAGGTGAAAAAACACTTGGCCCCTGGGCCCAGATGTTCATAGGTAATCTCAAACGATTTTAGATAATGCATTGGATCACTTCTTGAAAATGGGTTGTTCCAAACCAAAAACTGATTCTGAAATTGGATTATATCATGGAATCCAATTTTAATCTGAGTCAAACATTCAGTTTGTGTTGTTAAATAGTACTGGGGTAACTGGGGGAACCGCCTCACAGTTCAGAGGTCGTGGGCTCCTGCCTCCCTGTGTGGAGTTTGCATGTTCTCCCCGTGCTTGCGTGGGTTTTCTCTGGGTACTTCGGTTTCCTCCCACATTCCAAAAACATGCATGGTAAGTTGATTGGACTCTCTAAATTGCCCCTAGGTGTGATTGTGAGTGTGGATGTTTGTTTGTCTGTGTGCCCTGTGATTGGCTGGCAAACAGTTCAGGGTGTCCCCCGCCTACTGCCCAAAGACAGCTGGGATAGGCTCCAGCACGCCCCGCGACCCTTGTGAGGAGAAGCGGTACAGATAATGGATGGATGGAAGTGCAATAATGGATCCCATTGTCAGAAAAAAAATGTGAATAGTGTTCGTTTGATGTGTCTGTAAATTACATTTGCAATTAAAATTAGACTTTAATACTTTGTTTGAATTTTACAACTTTTGAGAGCCAGCAAAATCCAAAAGCCACTTTTTATTAAAAAAATAAAAATTGTGATAAAATAAAAATATCTTGAATGGTCTGTGGTGTGAAGAATAATTTCAACTGTATGGTTTTAAAATCAGTTTGTAGAGATATCAATAGTTAAATGGCTATAATCTACTGCATGATAAAAGTTATTTATTTGACTTATTCGTCTAGAATTTAATTTAAATCACATTTTATTCCTGAAATCCAGCTTGTATCCACCAAACTGCAGGGATCAGAATAATCCTGATTTTTAGGATGAACGTTATCTCAATTCTACAAAAAAAGAAATGTATGTAACATAAATTGAGGGATTGATCCAGACCAAATTTGGAGTACATGATCCAATCTGATTTCAGAATCCTTTTTGGGGTTTGAACAACACATTTTCAAGTACTGATCCAATCTATTATCCAAAATTTGTTCAGATTACCATTTGAACTACTGGGCCCAGTCTCTTTTTACCGTTATTGTTCCCAAACTTGTCCTTCTATCTTTATATTAAGAGTGTTCTAGACTGGGGAAAACCCTATTGTTTCAATAATATTCTTCACTATATTTGAAAATTAGAGTCAATACCTTATAAGGTAGGAGTACGAGTCAACTCCAACTAAAAATACTGTATACATCAAACTTGAACAACTCATACAGTTCTTTATCTTTAATTATACATCTCTGGATGCTCTGGGGCACATCATCAGTGGTGTTCCTGATATCATTGAGTGTTTCGGGTCTTTCAACATCAGACGGCCTCCTTCAGGTGACCCAGCCAGGTTTGATCAGACCGCAGCTTATGTCCCAGAATTGCTGACCCAATGATCATTCCTCCTAGTTCAAAGCCATCGGGAGGCTCGCTCCGCAGCCTCCATGATGTTTTTGTGGCCCCCTGATGCCCAGCAGAGAAAAACACTGCCTAATGACTGGCCTGCAAAGCCTCTGCATCCCACTTCGATGGGCTCCCAGTGTGCTCTTCAACCTCTTCTCTGGCATTGCTGCACAAGTTCCTGGTAATTGGACCGCTTCTGTTTGTATGCTTCCTCGGTGTGGTCCTCCCATGGAACCGCTAGTTCTATGAGAACGACGTGCCTTGAAGAGATTGACAAAAGGACAATGTCTGGCCTCAATGATGTACTGTAGGTAAGATGTGTTCTGGGAATTTGAGTTGCTTACTGAGCTCTGTTCTGCGCTCCCAGTCTGATGCTGCAATGAGTAGGCCAGCTGCTGTTTTTGGGCTGTGGCTGTTCTTCCACCCTCACGAAGGGGATAATTGTCTTGCCATGGTGTTTCTTATTATTGTTGTCATTGGCTTCTGCCTGGGAAATGGCTTGAGCTCCTGCCTTCAACACTTGGTTTCCCTAGTGCTTTTGGGCAGCTGCTGAAGTATGTGCTCAAGTGAACCTCTCCCAGAGCATATTACGCATGCTGGAGAGTCTTAGCTGGGCTGGGTAAGACAACGTATGCTGCTTGGATGATGAATCTGATGGGCTGGGGCTCCGCTTGGTAAATTTCAGCCCAGGACACCTTCCTGTCCAATGCCCCCTCTCATCTCATCCAAGCTCCCTGCAGCTGCATGCCTGCTATTCTGCTGTTCCTCAACTCCTGCCCACACCTCCTTCAGGACAAGCTGGTGTTTTTCCTTACCTCGGCACTCTGCCACCTCGAGACCACCCCAGGCTGTCCACTTCCTTCCTGTTCGAGCTTCTATGCCTGCTGATTAAACTTTAGAGTCCTCGGAGTCTCAATACTGCAACACCTTTCTAGTTCGAGAGACCCTGAACTCCTCATTAAGGCTGCTGAAAAGTTTGTTTTCCCATACAGAGCCGTGCTGCAGAGGCTACGGGGTAGACCAAGCCACCTGCGGAGGTAGCTACTCATCTTTCACTCCTTTCCACAGTCAACAAGGCCACCTCATACACAAACAAATGCCAGAGTACCCAGAGCAGGACATCATGCTGGTCGATCCACGCGGTAAATCTCCCGGGTAAACCAGACTTGACTACCGACGACAGCCACATATTAACCTCCTTGATGGTTATTTGAATAGCTGCTCTGTCCCTGAGACTACAGTCAAAGGTCTTACCCAGGCTCTTGACTTGCTTCTGGGTGATAAGAGGGATTGCTGTGCCATCAAGAAAGAAGCGAAACGTGTCTAACAAAATGCAGAGCTGGGCACTTGACCCTTTTTCGCCGGTCCAGCCCCGACCCCCTGCCCTTATTCATAAAAATTATCACTCCCCGCCCCGTTCCGCCCCCTGGCCCGAAAAAGAAATTTAAAAAAATTGTCCGTGATTGACGCCACCGCTTGAGAGATGCTAACGACAGAAGCTATTTAAGGATCGTAGCTGGCTAATTTACTATTCGAACCCGCTGTGGACACGCTTCAAAATGCGCCACTAGTACTTTGCTACTTACCCAACTCCGTGTGCTTACTTCCATTGCAAGCCCTGGCGTTGGTTTTGTCGTATTGTATAATTATTTGGGTCCAACAGAAGGCCAGAAGTCGCAGTCGACAAGTTACTTATTTATTTTCCACACTTCCTTCATTCACGGCCTTCAAGATAAAAGCATACCAGCAAACCACTATACACACAACAGGTTTGCAACAGCGTATTTCCGGAAGTAGCGAAGACGCCAGTAGAAGTGCATGAACTCCACCTTGATGTGCCAGCGTCATACTTGAGTGCTGCGTGCAGTTTAATATACTGCCGGACACAAGTTGTTTTGAAACAGTTGAGTTCCAAGTCGGGGGGCGTCGCTTCAAAAAGACAGCGACAACAATGGATGTCGTGCCTGCTACAACCATAAAGGGACCGAGATGACTAGACTACGCTTTTAATTTAATTGCCAAACTAGTTTGCTTTGTAGCAACGAGCTGCGTGCTGCATCCTCTCTCTCCTCTCCATGTGGGAAACTGTATGTCATCGCAACATGTGACATAATGGACCAATCAGAGTAGCAATAATTCCTAATGTGTGCGTGGCATGTGTTGCAGAACTGTCGCCAACAGCACAATGTGTCGGTCACGTGAATAAATGCAGCAGTTGTCGCTCGCGCCGACGCGGGAGTAGAATGAAGCCTAAAAAGAAGCCTTTCACTGAGTAGGCTGAGATGAAATTTGGCCACCTCATGAGCACGTCAAACGCATGAGGGCCGATTAGTGTGCTGGACTAAAATCCACTTCCGGCCATGCTTAGTCCAGCCATTGTTTAAAATTTGTCAGCCTCCACCCCCCGCCCCAAAAATGGGCATCCGGCCGGGCCGGAGGGTCCGGCCGGTCTGGCCCAGGGATGGACTGCCCAGCTCTGCCAAAATGCTTGTATGATGTTATTAGTGTGAGAAAGATGTCAATGGGCGTCTGTGGCTCAGGAGGTAGAGCTCACTGCGGTTCAGTAACCAGAGGGTCGGCTGTTCGAATCCCGCTATGTCTGAGTCATGTGTCGTTGTGTCCTTGGGCAAGGCACCTTGCGTCGAGTGCCTCTCACACTGGTGTACGGCTGGCTGCGGCTGTGAATGTTTGGTGGCACACTAGCAGCCACCATTGCGTCAGCCCGCTCCAGGGCAGCTGTGGCTACATACGTAGTTTACCACCACCAGAGTGCGAATGTGTGAGCACATGAATAATGCATGCATTGTAAATCATCTTTGAGTGTCCAGAAAAGCGCTATATAAATCTGATGCATTATGATTATTTGTGTTTCAAGTTTAACATAAGACCAATAACTGTATTGAATCAAAAAATAAATATACAGTATCTATTTAATTTATTTAAACCAAATGAAAGTGGGACATTTAGAGCCTAGTCGGGTTGTTTTCTCCCAGGCTGTATAACGTGCTCGGACAGATTCTGCTGCTCTCGTGTCAATCCTACCTTTCCCCTTGATGTTATCATTGGAAAAAAATTTAAATGTGTTTGGAAGAAGTCACTTACCATCTGTCAATGATATTGATCTCTTGATCTATCAAGAAAGTATTCCTGTTGTCAGAAGATGATAATTTGATCACTTTTTCACATGTTCAGGTTTGTGATTTTTAATTTGATGGTTTGCTAGTTACAGTAGGTATTAATGACTTGGAATATTGCATCTGGATACAATGCCTCGGTCTTTCGCATCACCAGAAGTAACCATGGTGTGGTGACTGCCATTTTTGTACAATGTTTGTTTTATGCCCAACCTAGCCATATAATCTGCTCTCTGTGCCTCTCTTGTGTTGCTGCAAAGGGGTGGTAAAATTTAGTGGCTTGTGGGTGTGGGGGCTGGTTTTCAGCCCACAGAACCCCTCTTTGTTCCACAGCACAGAGGTAAAATGAGCCGGCACCATTCTCTCTCTGAACATGGCATTGTGTGATCCTGCACAAATTCAACTTGTTCCTTCTGAGTCCAGATCGGATAGCATCATGTGTAAATCAATGCAGGTAACGTAAGTGTAAATTGTTTGTTTCCCCTGGCAAACATGGGTGGCATACAGGTGGTGATCAGGCATCAGCGACACTTTTACACAGAAGGATCAAGGATCAAACATATCACAGCTATGCTATATTTTTACATCATTCAGATTCAAGAAATGTCTTGTTACCTCTCGTTCAGGGACTCCCAAATATGGGGGTGAAAAACTGTTTTGAGAAATGTTGAAATTACCATAAGCCACAATTTTAAACTTCTTTTATAGTTGCAGAATATCTTGCCTAATTCATAAAATCAATTATAACTCATTTTGTAATCTTAAAATGATTAAACAATTTATTTGGGATGTGAGAGCATATTAAAAGTTTTCAATCAGGTGCAAGGCATAAAAAAGGTGGAAATCACTTGCTTGAGTTGGGTCTGTCTCTACAGATATCAAACAGAGATGTTCAATGGATTGTCTTCCTTGAACCAAATTTTGGCTAACTTAATCACAATATGTTCTGCAAAGCTGGTCCACTTCCAATTTCTTTTCATTTGAAAACAATTTCCAGCAACAGTCACACAGATTGCAATGGCTTGCTCAGCTGCCTTTGGTACCGGTGGTGTGTGTTCACTTCCCACTGAGTGATGGTGTAAAATGAGTGTGAATTGCTGTCTATCTCTCTATGTGCACACTGACTGATGAACAGTTCAGGGTGTATTCTCCCTTTCGGTTTGTTCTTTGCAAACCTAAACAGCATGCATCCTTAACAGCCCAGTCTAAATCAGTATTTGTCAAGGCTAATAACCATAATTAATTTTGAATACAATGGATCACTCAATAGGGGCGGCACGGTGGGCGACTGGTTAGCATGTCCGCCTCGCAGTTCAGTGGTTGTAGGTTTGATTCTGGACCCGGCCTTACTGTGTGCATGTTCTCCCTGTGCCTGCATGGGGTTCTCCGGGAACTCCGGTTTCCTCCCACATTCCAAAAACATGCATGGTAGGTTAATTGATCACTCTAAATTGCCTCTAGGTGTGATTGTGAGTGCAAATGTTTGTTTGTCGCTGTGCGCCCTGCGATTGGCTGGCAACCAGTTCGGGGTGTCCCCCGCCTACTGCCCGATGAAAGCTGGGATAGGCTACAGCATGCCCGTGACCCTTGTGAGGATAAGCAGTTCGGATAATGGACGGATGGATGGATGGTTCACTCAATAGAATGCTGACTGCATGACCTTTCTGGACGTTGACAGACATAGCACCACACTTGAAGCATCTCCCGTATCGCCATCATATTTATGTTGTTGTCGTATTTTCTGAACTCTTGGGACTTACCGGGTTAACCTGGGACCTCGGGTATTGTATTTCATGCCATATTATCTGGGAATGTATGTTTGTATGACAATATTCTTCAACAATGGAAAATAATTGCTTTGCTGAACACCTTGGACCTGTCATCACTGTCAGTTGTGTGGTACAAAGCTTGTATTGTGAGCAGTAATCATTTATTTTAAAAAATAACATCATTGAACGGTCCCCCACCACATGAAGGCAGATGGAGGATATCCTATTGTCTACTGGGGAAACCTAACATACAGGTATCGAACTTTGGGACAATATAGATGCCCAAACCTGCTCAGCGCCTCTCACCATGGGAAACTCCAAAGTGGAAGAGACTGAAACCTGTTTCAAAAAGACCAAGATGTGTTAGAGCGAGCCCGGCTATTCACAATGCTTCCCACAGGTGGTAAGCCCCTGGCAAGGGGGACCCACATCATGTCTTCGGGCTGTTCCGGACCCCACGAATGTAGGTACGTCCACCAGTTTTCGAGCTTCACCTCCAGGCCATGCTCCAGGGGGCGGGGGGAACCGGTGAACCGTGTCCAAACGAGGGAAAACATAGTCCAAACTTGTTTTATGGTGTCCCTCGGAGTGTTGTTATGACTGTGAATGATCATAGAGTATGATCGCTTTATACAATTGTTTGTTCAATTATTTTTCAATTTATTTTCTAGGGGAGGGTTGGTAACAAATAACACATTGCAGTATGTCATATCTCAGTGTTGTTAAAAATGAAAACAATTTGTAAGAAAGGTGAAATTGATGCACATGATTTGCGTTCGTCGGCCACATAAAATCAGGTTGCGGGCCGGATCTGGCCCCCGGGCCTTGAGTTTGACAACGGTGCCATAGAGGGTCTTTGAGCCGTGCTTTGTCTGGTCCCTCACCATGGAACTGTTTGCCCTGGGTGACCCTACCAGGGACATAAAGCTCCTAGGATCACTGGGACACACAAACCCCTCCACCACGATATGGTCACAGCTCACGAAGGAGTGATTGAAATTTTAGTTTACAAGTTTACTATTTTTTACTTTGTTACAACATATACCACATGTAGACAAGTTTATCAAAACATACAAGTTACTATATTATATAAAGACAAAAAATTTGTATTGAACCCAGTTGAGATTAGCATGTTGTTGTGACCCTTGACAACAGTTTTGAATGTTGTCCCTTGGTAAAATTAATTGCTTTAGCCCAATTATGTGTATATGGACGTAAACTTTCCACAAAACATTTCCAGTTAGGTTGGTTGATTTCCATGCACAAACAGTTTTAGGATCATACAGTATATTCAACATAATACATCCTGTGGAAAATGGAGAGAAAAGGTACAGAAGTTATGGTTTTCCTTCGGATTTTGTTTGCAGCTGATCGAAATCTTAAGATGCAGATGAAATCTTACTGTCATACGTTCCTTGATCCCTGCTCTACTCCTTCACGCAAACAAAAACTACACACAGAGGCCCGCCAACAATATGTTTTTCACTCCTTGACACAGGTATGTTGTCATTGTTTTCACTCCTGTCCTCACGCTTTAAGCATTTTCTTAACTGTCTTTCTGACACGGTACATGACTTTTCAGTTTCCACTATAATTTTCCTTCCGTACAACTTGTATTGTTTTACCACAGAAAAAAAAGCAAAATCCCACAAAGAATTTTCCCTAGCACAAACGTCCACATTCATTAGCAGAAACATTGGCCCTTATGTTGGCAGAAACACAGACATACTATTAATATTCATATTCACATCTGATCTTAGCCTCACATAGTTAATGTAACTGTCGACAAGGACAGAGCAAGATAGAAGCTCGGAAACTGGAGCACTTCTAAATGCCCAAAATAGCTTACTTAATCAACTCTAAAGTGGATCATTCATCCCAAGGACAAAGTAATAGGGTTGGTGATGTATAAGGGTTCTGTTTGCTTCTGTTATGAAATTGTCTTTTATTAATGTAAAGGTATAATATAACCAGAGCTGGGCACTTGACCCTTTTTTGCCGGGTCATCCTGGGTACCCTTCAGTCCTCGCCCCTCCGTCCTTATTCATAAAAATTGTCATCCTCCGACTCTGTCCGTCCTCATCATTTTAAAGTGTTTCCGTCCTCACATTCAGTCGGTCTGCCCCACCGCTACCGCCGCTCCCGCCCCACAAAAAAGCATCTTTAAACATTATTTCAAGCGCATTAGCTGGCTAATTTCTTTTGCACATCAATTTACCGGCTGGGAGTATCAGACAGCTTTTTAGCTGCCAGCAACCACTGTCCGATGTGATGATGATAATCACAAAAATATTTAAGATATATCAATAACACAATACTATTGGGTTTTGCTGCACATTTTCAATTTTATTGAGTTATTTCACAATAAAAAATAATTATTGCAAAGCAAGGCAGTGTCTTCCACTTACAGGTCATATCTTTCAGTGTTTTTTTTTTCCTCGTCAGTGAAATGGGCATCCACTAGAGAAGGGGTCCCCAACCACTGGGCCACGGACCGGTACCGGGCCGCACAGATGAAAGAAAGAAAAAAAAAAAGTACAGTGCTTCCAGTTTATTAACCGAGGCTGAAAAACATTTAAATTTGAAAAGTGACCAGATTCTCTCCGTTACATCCATCTATGACTGACTCTTAACGCATGTCAAGTTAGCATTGCGTAATGGTCATATTAAATGTACAAGCTAGCAAATGAGTAAAATAAACAGACGTATTTGAAAGGGTTCTCCTCCCCTCCGCCAGCCCACCCCCTGCACGGGGAATAGTTACAGGGCCGCGAAGGGTATAGACTTGTATGAACCGCTCTGTGGCAGAAAAAAGGTTGGCGACCACTGCATTAGAGGGCAGACTATGCCTGTGAGAACAATACCGCAGGGAGGGAACGCACATGAAAAAGAGCACTTCAGTGTTGTGCTGGCTTAGCAAGGCAGTCTTGCTTTTTAATAGAACTCAACACATCAGCCCGGACTTGACTCGGTTAGGGACCATTAGAGGAATGGAAGAAAACCTACCTCCGTCCTTGCCTAGTCCGTCCTTTTTAAAAGAGTTCTCGTCCTCTGTCCGACTGTACACAAAATGTCTGTCCGTCCGGACGGAATGCCCAGCTCTAGGTGTAACATTTAATGTATATGCATTCATTCATAGCAGGGAAAGATGGAGAGGGCTGTCTGTTTTTACACATACAGCAGGTAACGACCAAACACGGCTCACCTGTTTTCTGGGTTTTGTCATGTGATGTTCGCAAGCTGAGCCCGTAGGCACTGTGATGTCATTTTCATTCAACAGCAAGTGGCAAAATGGGCGCCCCCTGAGATGGATAAAAACAGGTGTATTTTGCTGCTTAATTCATATTCTACAAGCGGAATATCAATCAGAATACAACAACATTTTATTGTAAGGAAACGTCCCCTTAAAAGTAAAACTGTTGATACCAAGGGAATTAATGAACACTACAAAGGGTTCCAAATGACAATAGATGTAAAGAGTGTAAAAGCTCTTTAGATGGTGGTGTGCACACCCTGGACTGGCCACCAGCCAGTTGCAGCATTTTAAGGCACAATGTTGTACTGTGTAATTGATGCCATAAATTGTCAAGAAAATATTAAATACAAGGGAAATGAGTTGCTGTGTCTCCAGAAATGCTGATTTTTCCACCTCAAAAATATTTCTAAACTTTGGTCCATCTTATCTCATTCGGAACTATACTATTCTACCATATAAGTAAAACTGACTTACTTCCTCAATTCTGAAGGTAGAGGGAATGTGGTTTGACAGAAGAGGAAAAAAACAAGATGGTAGCACTGGTTTCAGTGCCCGTGACCTATCAGCCGCTACACTCATGTTTCCACTGAGCACAATCAAGTTTTCATGAAGCTGAGCAGGTCAGCTCAGGCGCTACCTGAAATGAGATACATACACACACGCACACACACACACACACCCACACGCACACATACACACACACAGCCTCTCACATTAATTGAAAAAGGGCACATTAAATAACAGTACATCTCTGCTTGAAGGTGTGTATTTGTCTTATTGTGGGTAATTGGTGCAGTTAAAATATATGAATCCCATCAGCGGAGAATAAAGAAACCATGATACAAACATTTATTTCAATCATTTATTGAAAGCACAACAATATACACAACACAACAATTGCACTGTATGGTACCTTCAATAAAATTAAGTCATTTTCAAGGAAATCTTCATTAATCTTACATGGGTATTGCTTGATGGTCAGTAATTAATTAGATTAGCTTGGAAAAATGCATAGGAGCTGAAAATTGCACCTCTATATTGATATATTTCACTTATATGGCAACATTTCCAACACACGGGTACCTCCATGTTGGGTGCAACGAGACGTAACGTGTGCTGGTGGACAATAGGCACACATTGGACAACAAGGAGGACACAGAGAAAAAGAATGCACAGCAAAAATTTACAAGGAGTCGAGCAGAAACAGTAGACAGGATGCACTCTGGCCTGTTATTCCATAATTTTTACAAAAAGTGTACTTATGCAAGTTTTGTCAAGTCCCCGTGTGCACAAGGACAGGCAGGCATGCACGTGTGCAGTCAACATTCCTGGGACAAGGAGTGATTTACATTTGGGAGATGAGGCATGCAAGTGAAAGTTTAGTCTGTCGTTTAAAATTAGAGGCGACTGGCCTGTAGACGTATACTGTATACTATTTTTTTCCCCCCGAAAAAAAAAGCGAATGACGGACGATGGAAGGGTACCCATGCTGCAGACGAATGACGAATTACGGACGCTGAATTTTTAATAAAATGCCCAGCTCTGGTTGTTTCTAGTCATGTATGAAATTATTGCTACTTCGTGACACCCTTAGTAGCAAAAGTAGTGCATTCTATACTGAACAGTGTTGGGCAAGTTACTTAAAAAATGTAATATGTTACATATTACTGGTTACCTCCATTTGAAAGTAATACGTTTCTTTACAATATTACCGTCTGTGTAGAGTAATGCGTTACATTACTTTTAAGTTACTTTTTTCCCCATTACGGTTCCGGCGCCGTGCGAGTGGCAGCCCGCTACAGTAGCTCCGGCTCATCGGTGAGCCTTTTCGTGTGTTTTTGTTCCTTAATATTACTCTACCTCATACCTTTTTCATATAGTTGATAGTCGTAACTTGCCTGGCAATGGACACCCAGACTGCGGTATTCTTGCTGCTGCTGATTGCTATTTTTTGCGCGATCGTGTCCGGCGACTTGGCTCGGAGCCGCGCCCCCATTGTTTACAGCCGGAATCAGCTGTTAGCTCTCCGTGCTAACCCTGCGCCGGTTCCCGGGGCGAGACCCGATATCCCCCGTGAGCTGAGGAGGAAGAGACGGGGATCTCGTGCGGGGGTTAAACGCTGCTGCAGAATAACGCCAGGGGAGTCTGGAGGGGCCTGAAGACCATCTCAAGCCACGGACAACCCAAGACCCAGACTGGGGGGACCTGCAGTGGGCAAATGAGCTGAATCTCTTTTTCAATAGGTTCGATGAGATGCCTGCCTCCATTCAGTCTCTCCTGCTGCAGCCTCCACCTACTCCTCCTGCTGGGCGTGTCACCCCCTCCCCCCTTTTCTCCACAGTCTCCAGCTCCCAGTTACACCAGATAGCCACCACTCCCTCCTGCCCAGCCTTGGCCTTCACAACATCTCAGGTGAGGAACCAGCTGAAGAAGATGAAGGCGAGGAAGGCAGCGGGTCCAGATGGCATCAGCCCCCAGCTCCTCAAATCCTGCGCAGACCAGCTGTGTGGAATTGTCCAGCACATGTTCAACCTGAGCCTGAAGCTGGGCAGGGTCCCCCAGCTGTGGAAAACATCCTGCCTGGTCCCCGTGCCAAACACCCCCCACCCGAAGGAGCTCAACAGCTTCAGACCAGTGGCGTTGACGTCTCACCTGGTGCAGACCCTGGAGAGACTGGTCCTTGTCCACCTGCGCCCCCTGGTGAGCTCCTCAATGGACCCACTCCAGTTCGCATATCAGCCTGGTATCAGTGTGGATGATGCCATCATCTACCTCCTCCACACTTCACTCTCCCACCTGGAGAAGGCGGGGAGCACTGTGAGGATCATGTTCTTTGATTTCTCCAGTGCTTTCAACACCATCCAGCCCACCCTACTGGGAGACAAGCTGGAGCGGGCGGGGGTGGCCCACCACCTCACCACATGGATCCAGGACTACCTCACAAACCGGCCACAGTATGTGAGGACACAGGACTGTGTGTCTGACTTGCTCCTCTGCAGCATGGGGGCCCCACAGGGAACTGTCTTGGCTCCCTTCCTGTTCACCCTCTACACCTTGGACTTCAACTACAACACCCCTACCTGTCACCTGCAGAAGTTCTCTGACGACTCTGCGATTGTCGGCCTCATCACAGGCGGAGATGATCGGGAGTACAGAGAACTTACTCAGGGTTTTGTGGACTGGTGCCAGCAGAACCGCCTCCTGATCAATGCGGGGAAATCCAAAGAAATGGTGGTGGATTTCGGTAGGCGCCAGCACTCTTTACCTGCACCCGTGAATATCCGGGGAACAGATGTTGAGAGAGTCTCAACTTACAGGTACCTGGGTGTTCATCTGAACAATAAACTGGACTGGTGCGACAACACAGACGCACTCTATAGGAAGAGTCAGAGCAGACTCTTCCTACTCAGGAGACTGAGGTCTTTTGGGGTTCAGGGGACACTCCTCAGGAACTTTTCTGACTCGGTGGTTGCATCGGTCATCTTCCAGGGAGTGGTCACCTGGGCAGGCGGCGTCTCGACCTGGGACAAGAAGCGGCTGGACAAACTGGTCAGGAGGGCCGGCTCTGTCCTGGGCTGCTCCCTGGACTCTGTGGACTCGGTGGGGGACAGGAGGATGTTGGCCAAGCTGTCATCAATGCTGAGCAACCCGGACCACCCCCTCGAGGGCACCCTAACAGCACTCCACAGCACCTTCAGTGACAGACTGTTACACCCTCGCTGTGCAAAGGAGAGATTCCGCCGTTCCTTCTTGCCTGCTGCTGTCAGACTCTTTAACAAGAACATTGTGTAGTCTCTGCAAACTGGCGGACATTAGTGCAACTGTGCAGTCCTGCACCTGAGCTCATATCGTGCAATACCCAATATTCCCCACTACTGTAATACCGTGCAATACTCAACATTCCCCACTACTGTTAGTCTAGTTTTATTTTTATCCAATGCTGTTCCTTACATTTCACTACAGCACTGCAGCACTGTCACTTACTTCAGAGTATTTTTCCTCTGTACTATGTACAGGCCAAAATGAGTGTTCCTCATACTTTTTATGTAGATGTATGTTGGTGTGTATATACATGTGTATATACACATGTTATTGCTTATATTTACATAGGTTTGATCCCGAATGTTTGCCGTCAATGTTATACATTAATGGCTACATTATGCCGCCGTCCCTGTGTGACCTATGTCTTTGCTGCTGTAACAATGAAAATTTCCCCACTGTGGGATCAATAAAGGCATTCTTATCTTATCTTATCTTAATAAATTGTAATTACTTATATGGTTGGGTGGGGTGCACAAAGTTAAAGTCTAATGAGGTCTATATTGCATTTGCAAATATGGTTACTATGAATAGATGAATTACAATTAAATAATTATATAAAATGATTAAACAACCGAAACCTTTACACGACACGACACAAAATCTTTTTCTATGCCTCATTTATTCAACTCCTGAGTAACAATTTGCATCCACACAAAGGCTTAACAAAAAAGGCACATCTTATTGAAATTCAACATGTTGATAGCTTATGTTAGTTCGATAAAAAAAACAAAAGTGCACTTCAAGAATGAGGTATAAAAATAAAATATGCAGTCTGGTTGTGAAGTATTTTAGAACTGTGCATACAACCTGACCGGAAATGATAGAAAAAAAAGAACATGAGGACAGCATAAATAATGACTCATGTTGAACATTTTAAAATATAGCTTATTTCGCTCTCTCAGAGACTTTACAAGGAACTTATTCTTAGAGCCTATTAATATTTTGGTCTTCAATCTTAACAGTCTGAACAAAGAAAACATAGGCAAACAAAAGCTGATGAATTATCATCTTATTCGTGTTAATCAACTACTGAGGTCATTTAGCCTTGACCTTAGCCTAAGGCTCTGCAGAACTACACCAAACCGCTGAAGTATTTCTTATAGCGCAACAGGAGAAGCCGCTGAAAGCGTTCATCACTCAGTCGGTTTCTCTTTGGGGTGAGCACGAGTCCTCCTACACTGAAAAGTCTTTCAACTGGTGCGCTGGATGGTGTTGCAGCGTTATAGCGGAGAGCCACTTTTTTAACTCTTGGAAATTTGTGAAGGCTTTCCATTATAGGGGCAGATTTAAGATAATGCATCACTTCTATTTCTACGGACATGGGTTCATTGGCATCATCAAGCTGTGCATCAAAAGAAAAAAGTCATCCTCACAGGGGGCGGCAGTGGTGGCAGCAGCAGCTGGATGAGGATCAGGCATCTGGGTTGAAGGTTTCTCTGAGAAGGTTCCTCTGAGAAGGAGCTGCAGGTCTTTCTTGTTTTCTCACTAACCCAGCGTAATTTAAATTTGGGCAGTGAGACAGCAGCCAGCAATGCAGCCTTGGAGTCGAGAGTGGCAGCAAACCGGCTTTTGATTGCTTTCACAATGATGTCAGACAGTTCAGCAGTCATTTTTGATTTTTAGCTGCGAGAGTTTTGGCCATTGGACTTTCCAAAGTAGGCTGAAAGGTACCGTAAAAACAAGTGTCCTCACCCTGCAAAATGACAAAGGCTATGGTGAAAGGTTTCATGATCAAACAGTATTCTTTGAGAAACTGGTATTCCTTTTCATTCATGCATTTAACCAATAACACCTTATTGATGTTGGCAAGGGGCATTTCAATTATTTGTGGATAGGCATCATAGAATGAGTTCCAACGAGTTACTGTAGGAACAATTACCTTTTTTTTACTGACCTCTTCAAGGTACTCTGATGCAATAGTTGAGCGGCTGGCCTTTGTCCACAGTGCTGAACATTTTCCTGTAGCACTTCGATACACAGCCCTTGATTCTGAATTAGATGCCAGCCATTTGTCGACTTCATTGGTTGCAATTAGATTTAGTGTATGGGCTGCACATTTATGGTGGGGAGGCAGTTCACAAATGCTTTGACCGTCATCATCAGTAGCAGCGGTGAGCATATTGTGTAGGTCTGTAAGGGTGACTTCAGCAGTTTCTTCCTCCTGCCCCTCATCAGAATCAGGTTGTGCTTGCTGCTGTTGAAACTCTTTGAATGCCTTCACGAAGTTAGTCCCATTATCTGTCACACATGCGGTAATTTTGTTGTTCAGTCCATATCTGGAAAAGATGTCCTCCAGCTCTGTTGCAACTGCATTGTATGCATGCCTGCCCCTGATTCTTTTATAAGCTATTGCTGCTTTCTCTCTATTTAAGGTAGCTACATCAATCCAGTGAATAGTCACGCCCATGAAATTTTTGTTATTGATGCTCCTTATATCAGCTGTTGCAGACACGTAATCCTTAGCATCAATTTTTTTCTTGAGCTCCTTTTCCATCACTTCATAGGCTTTGTCCAAATCTTTGGCAAATGTTTTTCTGTCTGGTAGAACAAACTGAAAAATAAAGAGGACAAGTAGGTATGGTATGCAGAGATTAAGGAGGTAAAACACTACTAACATTGTCTGCTCATGCACTGATCAATTTTGAATTCTGAGCAATTTTGTTGTCAATATAAATCTTTCATAAATGCAAATTTGTGAATATATAATTTGACAGACCATTTGTGTTGTTAAAAATAAAAACAGACTAAAGTTGTAGAAAATATCTCACTGTGAATGATGATTTTGTATTAGTTTTTAGTTAAACTTTTTAAAAATTTCACTTGTATTATTTCAATGTACAAGTACTTGAATTTGAATTTACATTGCAGTTTTACAGATGGTATTCTGCTATAATTTTACCTCAGAAACAAGAACACAAATCTCTAGCGACTCATTTCTATCCATACTTTTCTTCAGTTTTGTTAATGAATAATGTAAAACATATAATTTATTGTTTTACTTAATTGTTAAAGACACTTTCCTAAGCAAATTGAAACAATTTTAATCATCACCTCTCACACCGCCTGTCGTGTCTCATCTTAAATGAACTATCCGTGTAAACATGTTTGTACCTTAGAAGTAGGACTGTATCATTAGTTAGAAATATGTTTTTACCTTATCACTTGATCGAATGGGGATTTTGCTGACAAGCTTTTGAAACGCTGGCGATTCAACTGTAGAGAGAGGCAGCATGTCCTCCACGACATATTCAGCCACCAGCCTTCTTACTGCGCCAAAAATCTTCACCTCTGGTCTGTAAAAATCCAACTTTCGTTGTTTTTGTTTGCTCGCGCCGTCATCTTCCACCTGTTTGCTAGCCAGAGGTGCTTTAGCCTCTAGCTTAAGGTTGCAGTGCACTCTATCCAAGTGTTTCTTGAGGTTACTAGTGCTATTGTTAGCCGTAGACAGTTCATTCTGCCTCCCACCAGTGCATAAATTGCACCGTACAGTTAGATTCTTGTCCTTTTCGGCGGGAAATACAAAATAGTGCGAATAAATCCACTTAGAAAAAGTAGAATTACACACTTCATCCATGTCGCGATCTCCAAACCTAAGTATCTTCTTCTATTGTTTTAAAGCGGTCTTCTTCTCCTACATCTGACGCGCTTGCAGTATTTATTCGACATTTACACCATCGTGACAGCCCGCGGATTGTAACGTGTTCCTGAATTTAGCAACTGTAATATTATTACAAAAATATAATGAGTAACGCGCAAATTACCCAATCGCCGACAAAACGTAATAAAGTACTTTTGTACTTTTTGTAGCGCGTAACCCCCAACACTGATACTGAATGGCCTATTTTTGAGTGACAGTAGAACATTTATACTAGAAAGAGATAATAGCATTAAATGTCACCAATGCACTTCAGTTGCTCATTCTAAAATTAGTACACGGGCCGCAGGAGATTGATGTGGTTGGAATAGCAATCCTAGCAGACCGGCCTACCGGGAAATTGCCAGAATAATCAGATTACCATTACAGTGGTACCTCTACTTACGAAATTAATTGGTTCTGGAAGAAATTTCTTAAGTAGAAAATTTTGTAAGTAGAGACGCGTTTTCCATGTAAATGCCCTAATCCGTTTTAAGCCCCTCAATATTCAGACATAAATGTTTTATAAAGCATAAAATGCATCAAAACATGCAACAAATACATGTTACGATTAGATTATTGCACAATAAATGAGAGTCGTGCATAATGTAGAAAAACAAAGAATAGAGTAAAGAATAAAACTGATGGTCGTCTACCTTTTAATTGCTGCCCTGATCGCTTTTTGCCCTCTTTGGTTCATGTTCTCTCTCAGAAGTGTTTTTTGCCTGGCGTTTTGTAAAGAACTGATTTAATAACGTGGCGACTGTCAATACATTATGGTCATATTCTTTGGCGAGATCAACTAAACGCATCCCCTTTTCATACTTTTCTACTATCTCTTGTTTTGTTTGTTTGGACAAAAAAAACAAAAAACATTCTCTCCTTTTTTTCTTTTCTTCATTTCTAATTCACATCATCGGAACACCTCATGGCCCGAGGGGCGACTGACAAGGACGCTGCATATACATATCTGTCACATATCTATCTATCTACCTTGTCAATCTGCACACATAGACACATACGGTAGAGGTCCCTCTTAGCCAATGGGATGCCAGGAAGATGCTAGGCTAGGGACCATTAGAGGAATGGACGAGCAGCTATGAGTATGTTGCGTTCAATCAATCAATCACATTTTATTTATATAGCACTTTTCATACATAAAAATGCAACTCAAAGTGCTGTAAAACATCCAAAGCAAAACATAAAAACAAGATCCGTTCACGCGATCCCTCCCAACAAACCCAAGACTGATATCCACCAGTACATCAGCACTCACTCACACACAACCTGATAAAATATGTTAAAAAGACATGACAAGGCACAGAGAAACCATATGAGGAAAGGGTACCCAAGGGGCGCTCATCCAGCCCACGGCCACAGGGGTGCCACCACCGATGAGACCCCTGGCCCGGATTAGACAGGCGGACCACACACAAAGTGTAGAGGCCGCCGGCCACCCGGACCCAAGGAGTCCACGCGATGACAGCCCCCGCGGGGGGGAAGCTTCTCACCCCATCTTTAAGAGAGAGATAAGGTGGGACAGACAAAAAACACATTGCTCCTTCTGGATCTAAGATTCAACCTCTCGGCCGACCCTCCTCTCCAGCACCCCTGAATAGACCTTTCCATGGAGGCTGAGGAGTGTGACTCCTCTGTAATTGGAACGCACCGTTCGGTCACCCTTCTTAAAAAGGGGGACCACCACCCTGGTCTGCCAATCCAGAGGCACTGTACCTGATGTCCATGCGATGTTGTAGAGGCATGTCAACTAGGAAAGTCCCACAACATCCAGAGCATTTTGAAACTCCTCCCCCAGGGCTTTGCCATAGAGGTGCTTTAGAACCACCATATCGTCGCTGTCGTGAAATGATCTCCATTTTTCTTATTTTTACATGAATCATGTTTCCACGTTACAGACATTGCATTAAAGTGAAAATTTAAAAAGTTTCCAAAATTGGAGATGTGTTGCCCCTATACCCTATGGGTGGGAGTAATGTGACCAAGTAGTTCGAAGTGTAGTGCAGTCTAATGTCGTGCAGTGACCAGTACCCACATTTTACAGTTGACAAAATGACGGCTCGCGAATAGAATGTAAGCGATGTATTGTGAATGTACTGTATTTTATTTAATGAATGTTAGCATATAAGACACTTCTAAAAATGCAACAAATAGCTCTGGGTCAAATAGCAATACTATTCATATGTTTGAGTCCGTGTGGAGCCCTAAAACGATATGGAAAAAAATGGTTTCCAGCGCAAAAATATTGTGTTCGTTCCTTTGCGTTCCCTGAAAAGAATTAAATGATTGTGAGGGAATGCAATTTTTTTCCTTTCAATTTCTCCCTCGCGGCGCCAAGTGCGTAATGTCGCACTAACGTAATTTTACATATAGACCAACATGGTCTATATAAGTAGGCCCAATACATCGGTTTGTGGTTGCAGCACATCTTAGCAATTTAATGACATTAGCATTAATATAACAACGGAATATGAATCACAACATAGTTTTACAGACATTTTTTATATACAGTAAGCACAGGCAGAACAGTCACTCTGCAATAGAGAATTAACGTTCAAAACTTCACAAACTCAATTGTGACTTAGTAATTATCTGTAATAAATTAACAAAAGTGAAAAAAAAATTCATATTTCCCCTAGTTTTTTTCTTTGTTAAAAATAAATTCAAAATTCAGGTTAAGCTCTTTACTGTAAAGCGTGAAATTATGTAGCTGGAAAATAGGGCTAGGCTACGGTGGCGATCGATCACAATGATGCATCCATCCATCCATCCATCCATTATCTGTACCACTTCTCCTCACAAGGGTCGCGGGGCGTGCTGGAGCCTATCCCAGCTGTCTTTGGGCAGTAGGCGGGGGACACCCTGAACTGGTTGCCAGCCAATCGCAGGGCACACAGAGACAGACAAACATCCGCACTCACAATCACACCTAGGGGCAATTTAGACAGTCCAATCAACTTACCATGCATGTTTTTGGAATGTGGGAGGAAACCGGAGTGCCCGGAGAAAACCCACGCAGGCACGGGGAGAACATGCAAACTCCACACAGGGAGGCCGGAGCCGGGATCGAACCCACGACCTCTGAACTGTGAGGCGGACGTGCTAACCAGTCGACCACCGTGCCGCCTCACACAATGATGCAATTATATATATATATATATATATATATATATATATATATATATATATATATATATATATATATATATATATATATATATATATATATATATATATATATATATATATATATATATATAGATATATATATATATAATGTATGTAGGGGTGTGTGTGTGTGTGTGTGTATAATGTTTCACATAGAGAGAGAGAGAGAATTTTATTTGATATAATTGCTATGTCAGTATAAAGATATATGTCACTCTTGTTTTTTGATTAGGTGTCGTGAATTGGGGAACATATTCACTGAGTTTCCGGGACATGTACAGAATCCCCTACAACCTCAACGCGTGTGGACAGTGTAGCCAAATTTAGAAGGACTACAAAGGCTTCAGGGGACGAGGAAAGGGAGGAGAAGTGATGGGGTTCACTTCACACCACAATCCTTGTAGATGCTGCGATGATTGCTTCATCCTATCTGCAAATTTAATAAATATGCTTATTAGGCGGCACGGTAGTCAACTGGTTAGCACATCCGCCTCACAGTTCAGCGGTCGTGGGTTCGATCCCGGCTCCGGCCTCCCTGTGTGGAGTGTTCTCCCCATGCCTGCGTGGGTTTTCTCCGGGTACTCCGGTTTCCTCCCACATTCCAAAAACACGCATGGTAAGTTGATTGGACCCTCTAAATTGCCCCTAGGTGTGATTGTGAGTGCGGATGTTTGTCTTTGTGTGCCCTGCGATTGGCTGGCAATCAATTCAGGGTGTCCCCCGCCTACTGCCCGAAGACAGCTGGGATAGGCTCCAGCACGCCCTGCGACCCTTGTGAGGATAAGCGGTATCGATAATGGATGGATGGATGCTTTTGATTAATTTTTTTGGAGTGGATATCTTTAGTGATAAAAGCATGTACATTGAATAAAAGCTACATAGGTATAAAATAAATTGTTGATCGAGGAACTTGTAAAAAAAAAAAAGACAATGATATACAATACAAAAAAAACAAGCCTAGTTTTGTGAACAAAATGAGCAAACAGGTTTGTTTATAAAAATGACTTGTAAAATTAAAGGCAACTACAGTTCAGGAAAGGTTTGTAGAAAATATATAAAACAGTAAGCCTTAACTGCATAAGGAATAAAAACTGTGGAATCATGTCTTGCAAAATATAAAAATGGCTTTGTGTATGAAAATTTTCTTTTTTAAATACAGTATTTAAAACAGATTAAAATTGTTTTCTTGGATTAATAATGCATGCAGCATTTAGTACACATGCGGCATTTCCCATATTCCTTTTGTCCTTTGAGACTTCCTGTAGCGGGCAAGGGGGTGTCTCGTTCCTGGGCAGGGCAGGTTTGGGGCGTAACGTTCCGGCGGGGGGCGGGGGTGTATTTCGTTCCTGGGGGAGTTTCAAGGGGCCATTCTGTGCCATGGTCTGTGGTCTGCATTCAGATACAGTTGGTAACTTTTACCGGAACAACAATGTTTGTTGTTTATTTTTCCATAACACTTCCTGTAGTCTCCTTCAGCGTAAGAGCATACACGACACTAGCAAAATAAAATGTATAGAACAACAACCCCACTTGCTCTTATGCTTATCATCATTAAATATATCAAGCTGCCCACAAGTTCATGGTATCTCCCTGCATCAACAAGTTCACCATTAGCTTCAAATTTCAGTTTTTCTTCACAAGGAGTGGAGTGTGGCTTGCAGTCTGACATATTAAACCTTTCCAGTACTTTTGTTATGTATCTCGCCTGATTTAGTTTGAGCTCTTCTCCTTGTGTGCAGTCAATACCTAAAAAGTGCTTGAGTACACCAAGATCTTTCATTTTGAATTTCTCTTTCAACATCTCTTTCACATTTCTGAGTGAGTCTTCATTACTTCTTGTCATGGAGTGCTTAACGAATGAAATGATATTTAATGTCAATGTGTTTACATTGACAATGACAGTAGCAATGATAACATCATCAACCCAAATTATCAGAATGATTCTTTCATTTCCTGTTTGCCTGATATAGACACAATGATCTACTGGATTATGTGTAAAACCATTTCCAATCAAGTGATCATGTTGCATCTTGTTTCAGTTTCTTCCAGATTGTTTCAAGCCATACAGTGATTTGTTCAGTTTGTAAACTAGTTTTTCACCTTTGTCGGACTTTACTTCAAATCCCTCTGGCTGTTCCGTGTACACTTTGTAATCAATTGGAGCATGCAAATATGCGTTTTTTACATCCATTTGGTGAAGCTTTAAGTCGTACTGGATAGCTAGTTGCATTAAACTGCGCACTGAAGTCATGTCCGCAGTTGGAGAAAAGGTCTCCTTGTAGTCAATCCCTGCCACTTGGCTGTAGACTTTAGCAACAAATCTTTCTTTATATGTCTCAGTGCTGTCTGGGTTCTCTTTGAAAACCCGTTTTCCCCCCACTGCTTTTTTACCTTCTGGCAGTATGGATAGTGTCAGTGTCTCATTCTCCGTTAAGGATACCATCTCATCATTCATTGCTTCAGACCAAAATTTTGATTTCGGGGCGTGAATTGCCTTTCCATATATTTGCGGCACACCATGCATCACCTTGTAACAATAGTCAACATTTATCAGTATTTGGTCATCATCCTGAGTACAGTCATAGTCTTTCAAATGAAGTGGACTCCTCCTTTCTCTTTTAGGATAATGTTTTTGACCAACTACAGTTTGTTCTGGTGGTTCACAGTCATTTTTGGCACTTTCTTGTGTTTCGGTGCTCGCCTTAAGTGTTTTATTTGGACTCTCACTGGTTGTCTTGTCATTTAACCTGGTGATCTCCAATCTTCTCATCTTGAGGAATTTAACCAACCTGTGTTTGAGAGCTTTGTGTCCCTTTTGGCCACAGGTGTAACATGTTATCTCTTGGCTTTCCTTGCCTTTTGTCTTCCTCCAGTTGTTTACTTTCATCACATTATCATTCAAGTTGGTGCTCTTTTCAGTTGTCTCAAAACTTCTGAATTTGACCTTGAAGTCATTGAAAGTAATATCTCTTTCACTTTGGGCAATGTGGATTGAGAATACCTTGAATGATTCAGGCAAGCCTTTTACAACCATTGCAATAAGCAAGCCATCACTTAATGTCCCTCCAGCATTTCTCAGAGCTGTAATTGCCATCTCAGCCCTTATTATGTAGTCTGTGATGCTTTCATTTGCCGTTTTCTGCAGCGACGTTAGTTCAGTATAGAGGCTAATGACACGCAGTTTGCCCGTGCTTGCGTAGTGCTCTCTTAATATTTTCAGCGCCGTCCTCCCGTGGTCAGCAGCTTCTCTCATTACTAAGGACAGGCTTCTGTCGTCTAACACTTGTATTACCACGGCATAGGCTTCTTCATTTTTCTCACCGTCATTGTCCTCTTCTTCGGTGCCTGGTTCATAGAGGATGGTCCTGTTTAGCCCGAGTAGCCGCAAGTGTCCCAGGAATTTGGTTTCCCATATCTCTTAATTCCTTTCGTCTCCGTCGAAGCACAAACGGTTCCACCGGTTTCCTCCATCCCTCCTGGGCCCATAACCTGTTGGTTATGACATTTTAAGGGTAGGAATACCAAGATAACTCGTACATTTCACGGAGGAAAAACAACATGGACAACATCGGTAACTTTGACCGGAACAACAATCTTTTTATTTTTCCATAACACTTCCTGTAGTCTCCTTCAGCGTAAGAGCATACACGACACTACTAAAATAAAATATATAGACCAACACAACCGTGTTGATATTTTCTGAGATTTATGTTGGCATGCACGTGAATTTTGGTGACAATTGATAACAGTTTTCTCACAGTCCCGTTCACTCCTCCTCGGTCAGGACAGCTTGCGTTCTGATAATTTCATCTTTTTCTTCCTCATTGCCATTGTTCTGCCACGGTGTTCTTGGTGCAAGCCAGCATTTAAACTGCCATGTGTGGCAATTGGGGGAATACAGGTGCTAAATGTACTCAGCTGTCAAACTTTGTAGTATGTTTCCACCAGTATATCATTAGCGCAAAGTCTTTTGTGAATAGGACGTTAAGACGGAGCAAACTGGGGGTGCAATTGAATTAAAGATGCTATCTGCGACCACAGTTCATTCTTTGTGGGTTCGGCCCTCATAGTGATTGAATGTGATTTTTAGGACTAGTTCAGTACATCTTACCAGCATATCTGTGACACTAGTGAGGATATGTAGTGCAGAAAAGCATGTCCACATCTATTCTGTATATGTCAGTCTGTACAAGAATTGCTTTGTCAGTTTCAAATTCAGTTTGAGCTAGGTCCAAAAACATGCAAATGTATTGTTTTAGCACCCCCATTGTGTAACCCTAACCCTAAGCCTGAGGCTATTTGCAATGGCTGATCTTTTTATCTTTAAATACAATGCCTGAAAGGCAGGTGTAAACCAGCACGCACAATGGTGCCAGTGTGATCCATCTCTGTCCCGGTTTCCTCACTAAGATCGCGGGGATGCTGGAGCCTATTCTAGCTGACTTTGGCCGAGAGGCAATACATTCTAAACCCGTCGCCAGCCAATCACAGGGCACATTCACATGTAAGGCACAATTTAGCGTCGTCAATCGACCCAACCGCCTATGTGGGAGGAGAAAACCAACGCAGGCATGTGGAAAACATGCACAAAAAAAGTCGGTAGCCCAGATTTGAACTCACAACCTCTGAATGGGGAGGCCCACGTGCTAACCAGTTGCCCTACATGATGCCAGTGCCAAAAAGTGGTGCAATGAAAATGAGAACATTTTCCAACTTGTTCAAATTTAAAATGCCTCAAATAATTATCATGACCGTAAAGTTTGGAGCTTCAGGGCTATGGGGTGGTGTCCAAATGCCCACTCCACAATGCAGATGTGCTTACACCATGTTGAGATTCTCGTACATGTCGAGCACGCCACCTTTTAAAGGGAATGAAAGGAGACACTTTGATTGGTCAAGATTGAAGTCGACTGTGACCAGTCCCACAGCGGCACAACCCTCCCTCTTGCAGGTTCGCCAACCTGTGCTCCGCTGCGCAATTACCAACATCAGGTTCATGCCTCCCGCCTCCATGCAGGATTAAGCAAGTCACAAAAATAGAGCTTTCAGTAATAACTAAGCAATATATTTGTTTATGTGTTTGTTGGTGGCACGGTGGAGACTGGTTAGCAAGTCCGACACACGGTGCAGAGGTCCAGGGTTCGAATGCGGGCCTTCCTGTGTGAAGATTGCATGTTCTCCCTCATGTTCTCCCTCTTGCATGCATGGGTTTTGTCTGAATACTCCGGTTTCCTCCCACATTCCAAAAACATGCATAGTAGGTTAATGGAACGCTCTAAATTAGGGGTTGGTGTTCATTCCTGTTCCTCGAGGGCCGTCGTTCTGCCTGTTTACTATCTCTCCTTGCTGCAACACACCTGATTCAAATGATCAGGATGATTATCCAGATTGCAGCACGGTGGACAACTGGTTAGCACGTCCGCCTCACAGTTCAGAGGTCGTGGATTCAATCTCGGCTCCGGCCTACCTGTGTGGAGATTGCATGTTCTCCCCGTGCCTGCGTGGGTTTTCTCCGGGTACTCCGGTTTCCTCCCACATTCCAAAAACATGCATGGTAGGTTGATTGGACACTCTAAATTTCCCCTAGGTGTGATTGTGAATGCGGATGTTTGTTTGTCTCTGTGTGCCCTGCGATTGGCTGGCAACCAATTCAGGGTGTCCCCTGCCTACTGCCCGAAGACAGCTGGGATAGGCTCCAGCACGCCCGCGACCCTTGTGGAGGATAAGCGGTATAGATAATGGATGGGATGGATTATCCAAATTCTGCAGACCTTGCTGATTATCTGATCATTTAAATTGGAATCATCAACATCTGCAATTTAACCAGGAAAAATATATGCTTGGCTGTCATCTATTTCTTCATGGGGTGTATTTACCTCATTGACGACGCTATAATGTAAGTATTTCCTATTGGTCGATATCGCTATACAGGCGGTCCTCAGGTTACGCGGTACTCGACCTACGCTGTTTCGACTTTACGATGCCCAAATCGCTTCCATTTTGTCTCCAGACCCATAGTGTGTGTGTAGGACCTTCTAGCAATGCTGGTCCAGCCAACAAAAAAGCAATTACGATGGAAACGAAGCTCGATATCATCAAAAGGTCGCAGAAAGGCGAGACACCAAGAAACAGTGGACATCTGTCTAGACGTTTAGGGGGTATTAAAGCATTAATTCCGACTTAAGCGGACATCGGCAGCGAAGGAATGGAACTCGCTAGTAACCCGATTACCACCTATATATATATATATATTTTTTTGTTTTTGTTTTGTTTTGTTTTTTTTTTTTTTTGTTTTTTTGTTTTTACGATAAATACCCAGAGAAAAGAGGCTGAATTTAGTTCATTTTATTTTAACATATAACACATAAAGAACACATATAACTGTCATGATCTGCAGCCTGCTCTCTGCCTCCTCACCCTCTTCCTCATCTGTGTCACCTGCTCCCTGATTGTTTTGCCCTCACCTGTTTCTCATCCCCAATCAAGATCAATATATTCCCCTTGTGTCTGTTGTCTCATTGCCAGTTTGTCAATTGTCTTCAGGTCACCTTCCAGCCATCATTTTTTCATAGTTAAAACCATAGTGTACTGAAGCTTGTTTGCTTTTGACCCTGTTTTTGCCTAACGCTTTTTGTGTCTCACACTCGATTGTTTGTGTCTCGCATGTATCGACCTTTGCCTGCATTAAACAATTTTTGCCCTCACCAACTCCGAGTAAAGCATTTGAGTTCCAACCAGGAAACTTTGCAATCGCAAGAACGACATGAACATCAGAGTAAACGCAACTGTCCAGAAAGAGAAGCGATTGCTAGAGCTCTCCTTAAAATGACAATATGACTGAATGTAACGGTTGAAACTGCGCATTCCATTGACACCTCCCGTCACTTGTCAATATAATTGCGAGGCAGGCGGTCTGGATTTTTAGCTCAGTGGTTAGCACTGTTTGTTCCCAAGATGGTGATGGATGTTGAAGTGAGTTTGATCCCGGAGTGGGGACATTAATATAACGATATTATTGTATAATACAGTATTATTATAAAATATAAATAAGTAAAAATATGCTAATGTATATCACATTTATGTATTTATTATGTATTATACATACATATGTAATATATTACAACCAGAGCTGTGCCCACATTCTGCAGCGTGCTCCCTTGTTAGCGTTTTTTTGTTTTTTCTGCACAAACTGCTGCATACTCTTGGGCAGTTCAAGCCAAAAACGTATGCTCTACTTTGTACATTTCTGATGGGGAAAATTTGCATTATGGGAAACAAAATGCTCAAAGAATCTTGAATGATAGTGACCTTGCAAAATTAATTCAGTCTTTGTAAAATCTCAATCCGAAAATAGGCTCTGACTAAAAACTCTGTAAACTTGTCTTAAAATGTGAGCAGGTGTGATATGATAGCCTTCCGAGGGTCTTCCAAATCGTCTCAAATTCCTCAGATGTAAAGGTAGCAGAAGGTATCGTCCTATCCAAGGCTGACAGGCTAAGCATGGTTGCTATCTTTAATATGTTCAAATGGTCTGCCAAGTATGACAACATGAATATAGTTAGCTTTTTTTTTTTTTTAATTCAACTATTTTGTGCGTAATGAGTTGCTGCAGCAGGTGATGTCCTTTAACAATGAGGCTTGTTAACTGGGCCCTTACTTATACTAATTCGATTTTGAAAACAATACATTGTCTTGCAAGGATTGCGGGAGTGTCGTTAGTCAGTAAACTCACGTTTATTTCCAACAAAACACAGCAATTGTATGGGTGTATAGCTGACGGAGGAACAATCACCTCACGAAAAGCGCACACTTCTCTTGCTGGAAAAGTGGTATCGATTAATTCCCTAGTTCAGGTTGTACCCTGCCTCTCATGCAAACTCAGCAAGAATAGGCTTCAACACTCATACCCTGTGGAAGATAAGCAATACAAAGAATAGATGGATGGATAGTGTAATGTATTGTGAGATAAGTTCATTATCTGCAATTGCTTATGGAGGTATCCATCTCGCTTGCTGTACTGAGCAGCAGCAAGTCACGGGAGTGCAACAATAAACAGACATCGCTGCAGCCTGATCCGACACAGTTTGGCTCGTCTCTTACTTACTCGAATAACCTACATACTTTACGTGGAGTCAGAAGTTGGTCAAGAACTGGAAACACACAGCCATGGCCACCGCCGCAGTTGAACACCCAAAAATCAACTGGGATGCTGCGGATTTTATCAAGAATTTGTGAGGTTCCGCTGCTGTGCGAATTTGAGCTTCGATGGCCCCCTCGACGAGTTGGAAAATAAACAACGTGGGGAATGGCTTGAGACGTGGATCGGCAAACAAGGTAGAGAAATATACAAAACGTTGGACTGGGCTGATGGTGAGAGGCAAGATCCCGTGAAAATTTTAGAAAAGTTTGCCAACTAAATTAGGCCAAGGAAAAATAAGAGGATAGCAAGACATCATTTCAAACAAAGGAAGCATGATGCGACGGAGAGTTTTGATCGTTTTGTGAAAGACCTAAAGCTTATGCTAATGGGCTGCGCGAATGCCGACTCTGACGACGTGTTAATTGATGCTATAATAGCAGGTGTGAGAGAAAAGAGGGTCCAAGAAAAGTCCAAGAAGATGTGCAAATGTCAACAATGTCCATCAGATCAAAGCGCGCAATGATCAATAAAAATGTGCATGGCCAAGCACATGCAGCCAAAAACCCATTTGAAAGTGGCAGCGGACAAACAATCAAACGGCTGTTTTAGATGTGGCAAGCAACCGCAGCATGCGTGGAACCAAGGAAAGTGTCCTGCAGTGCTCTCACTGCCACAAAGCAAATCACTGGGCAGCTGTGTGTTGCAGACGAGGTGTGAGCTCCATGAGAATTGAACATGCGGAGGAGAACACGCAAGATGAAGAAGTCCTGGCCATTCACTAAAGGTGTGAGGAGGTTCCAACGTCAATGGTGGATGTCGACAAGTGGGTTGTAAATATCAACACACTAGCTCAGGAGGTGGTGTTTAGAATAGATATAGGCGCTATGTGCAACATGTTGACCCTAGACAACTATCAGTTACTGGAGCATACAGGGGAGCTAAAGCACTATAACCAGACCCTAAACTAAGACCTGTTGCTGCAGTAGATCTTCTGCTTAAATACAAAGACCGTCAAACACAAGCTAAGCTAGAAATAATCAACATTGCTCAAGAGAACGTACTCAGTGGCGCTACAGCTGAAGCCTTGGCTCTGGTTGCGTGGCTTAACTCCCTGCAAGATAGTAGGGGTGGAATCAAGGTTGGTGCTGCTGATAGCACGACACTGACACAGTATGCACCATGTCACTGGATGGTTTTACAATCTCAAGCTAAATTTTAATAAGTGTCACATCCTTCAATCTGACGTACAAAATGTTGGCCATCTAATAACAGCTAGCGGTCTTATGCCGGTCCCCACTTAAGACCGAAGCGGTGATGCGCATGCCAGCTCCAACAGATAAAGAGCGCGTCCGCCGTTTTCTCGGGTTTGTGACATACTTGGCAAAATTCATACCTAACGTGAGTATAGAAGATGCTACACTGCGACAGAACCTGAAGAGTAAGGTTGACTTTGCATGGCAACCAGCGCAAAGGCAATCATTTGAGCGACTCAAACAGCTGTGCATGCACCCACCAGTGCTCAAGTATTATGACACAGCCAAGCCGGTAGAGATATACTGTGACGCCATTGTTGCTGCAGGACGACCGTCCTGTCGCCTTCTTGTCCAGGTCGCTAACTGACTCAGAGACAAACTATGCACAAATAGAAAAGGAGATGCTTTCTATTGTGCATGCATGTGTCAAATTTCACCGCTACATTTTTGGGAAACATGTCACAATATATAACGACCACAAGCCTCTTGAAGACATTTATAAGAAACCGCTGCTGTCCACCCCCATGCGCATCCAGGGAATGCGTCTGCAACTATAGTGGTATGACATCAAAGTCAGGTACAGAAGAGGGAAGGACATGCAGCTGCCCAACATTTGTCCAGGGCACAACTAAGTGACAACACGACTGAGGCAGGTGGCCTTGACAGTGTCTCCATGCTCGGCTTTGTCTCCGTGAGTGACCAGAACTATACAGAGCTGCAAGAACGCACAAAAGAGGAATAAAGCTGTCTCCAGCAAACGATCCACAAGGGATGGCCTATAAGCAGGAGGGAGTTAGCCATTTGAGTGCAATCATACTGGGACTCAAGAAGCCAACTGGCTGTGTCGGATGGCACAGTGTACAAGGGATTGCGCATTACAGTGCCACCCACCATGCGTGTACACATGTTAGAGCTCACACATCACACTCATCTAGGTGTGGTAAAGAGCAAGCAACGAGCTTGTGAGGTCCTATACTGGCCAGGAATGAGTGCTGAAATTGAAAACACGATCTGGAATTGCTGTAAGTGTGACGAAATTCAAAACAGACTTGCCAGAGAGCCGCTCAAGCCGACGGAAATGCCAGAACTACACATATGGGGACTTTACATTTTCACTTGCCTAGAGCACAATACTACATTTATCTCTACAAGGGCCTGGTGTCCACTTAGTGGTGAAAGAAGAGTATAACACATTGCAGGTTAGACTCAAGATGGCTGCCAATACACCCAAAAGTTCAGTCGGTTGCTCCCGATCCAAATGTCGATCAGGTAAAAAATTCAGTCAAATTTTGTGGCTGATTCTTGTTCCGATATGTATAGAAGTATTCAGGGTTTGTTACTGAAGTCAAATTTTATAAAAGTTAGTAACTGTAATGATTTGCTGGTAAACATGGTGTACACGTATGTGGACAGAAGGACTTAAGAAAATTTTGATGATCATGTCCACAAATGACAGAGGGGGGCAAAATGTACTTTTTAAATTGTATTTGGGTATCATTTTGATAGAAAAAAAATAGTTTACTACGTTACAAGAAGATATGACGTTATGTTATGTTATAAATAATTATACGTAGATTTTTTTCTTATTTGATTTTTCAAATTTTTTCCCCCTCAGAGCGTTATTCTGTATCACAAGTACTGCAGTTGCTGGGGTTGATTGGTGGAGAAGAGTCAGAGGTGGGAGGATTTGTCACACATTGGTGATTCTGTGGGGGATACTGATTATCAGACCCCATGAAAGGAGCCAAGCAGAAGTGATGAAGACAGTAGTGGGTGTGAGGACCCAATTCCACAGCCCTCTCAGCCTAGCAGAGGATGTAAACATCTCCATGATGAATATGAAAGATATTGTTCAGATCGTGACAATTCCAGAGCACACTTCCACGCATCTCCCTAAGGCACAGCAGGATGAGGGTGGCGTTTCAAGCAATGTATCAGAAGAGAAAACAACAGGACCAAGTCATCAAGAGCAGTACAAGAAAGGCAGTGGTGTGCGATAGAGGGATTCTCCGCTAACACCAAATCGAGCCCAGTTTGAGCATGAAAAGGATAAAGATATTGATAAAGATTTGTTCAAAATGATGGCTGATTGCTCTAATGCTATGACACTGGCTAGACATGGGGACCAACTCAACACATCAACATTTTTTTGGTGCTTGTGTTTTGATGTCTTGTGTCCCATATCCTGCTGTATTTTTCACTTCAAAAAAGAATATCATCTAGTTCCTTGAATTTTGTATTGAAGTAACTATGACCTTCTTGGGTCAGAGGGACAATGACAAGTCTGGCTTTTCAGAGCAGGAAGATGACCCAGATGTTTGGGACCAGGGAAAAAGAACATCCAGTGTCTGCTTATAGGCAGATTGCAACTGTTACACAGCCTTTCACACATAGGTGTTAGGATGTTTCCACGGATGGAACAAAGCTTGAAGTTGTATTTTGGTCATGTAAGTGAAATGTTTTATGTTTCATGACAAGTTCAGAAGTTGAAATGAACAGTTTACAACAGTAACGATGCAAAAATGTTCGCAGCACTTAAAAAGAGCCATGTTGCTCACATGGGCACGATTGTTGTTTCTCATTTAGTTTTTATTCAGGGAAAATACTGCTGTGTTCAGGCACCAAATACAGACTTTTGCACATCATTACTCAACTGTGACTTTATTTATTCTGTGGAAATATAAAACAAATGTCCACATATGTGGACATTCTTTTTCTCAGAAACTACATAATGTGAAAAGATAATTCTTTGTATTAATAGTCATCAGGTCCCAAAGAGCCCAAATAGCCAAGAGGAATTAAAAATGCAAGCCATGCAAGAGTGTGGGTCTTAGGAGGTTATACTAGTGGACTACTACTCAAAGTACCTTGAAGTAGACGAATTAAAAAACCAGTGTAGCAGTGCCACCATAGACGCCCTGAAGGCTCAGTTTGCCAGACGGAATCTGTCGCACCCTTCGTACGGACAATGGGCCACAATACTCTTCTGAAGAATTCAAAGAGTTCTGTAAGGCTTACGGCATCTTGCACAAAACGTCATCACCTCACACACCACATTCAAATGGAGAAGCAGAGCGTGCAGTGCAAGCAGTCAAGTAGCTATAGAAGTTAGAAGCTGGAGTAAGCACCAGACAAGCACCTGGCGCTACTGGACTACAGGACTACACTTGATTCAGTAGGCCTGTCACCAGCTCAGCTACTCATGGGCAGGAGGCCTCGCAACAAGCTGCCGACGGCACGTGCACTGCTGGAACCTATGGCTTATTATGTCCGTAGCGTTAAGCGCTTGCTCGACAGGTCCAAGTCCACCCAGAAGTTCTGTTATGATCGCAAGAGAGCAGCCAATACTCGTCTCAACCTACAACCCGGGGATGCGGTGCGAATGGCACCATACCCAGGCAATCCCAGAGGGTCTCCAGGTGTTGTACTGCGTTCCCTCTGTGCTCCACAATCCTAAATGGTGGAGAGGGGGGGGTAAGTAGTTCCGCCGTACCAGCCAACACCTTCGCACCAGCACTCCGATTGCCAACCGGTCTCGGCTCGTGATCTGTTGCAAGTCCTGGCCTGAAGTCCCTGAGCTGACACCGACTGCACAGGGCCCATCAGAACTGCAGTCCTCGTCACCGGGAGAACGACCTGGGACTGAACAGCTCCACTCAGGTGAACTGTATAGCACCCGGCGGGGTAGAATAGTGAAACCCCCTGATAGACTGAATTTGTAGTTCCAGAAGTAGTGTTACCATCAGAATAGGGAACAGGCGTGGTAAAGATGCCTGACGGAAGTGATGTGCTGGTCACCTCTCCTTCCCAGTTAGCATATGATTTAGCCTGGTTAGTCATGTAATGGGTACAACCATTGTAGTAGGTAGAGCACCACCGCGTTGCAGGGTCTGCTAATTGTTTGCGTTTGTTGTGTTATAAGCTTTATACTGTTTGCTAGCTGTAACTTAAGCCATTTGTCCACTCAGTCTGTCCGCATATGTTGTGTTGGTTGGCCATCGCAGTGGGCTTGGGCACGCGGGATGTGGCCACCGTCGGGACATTTTCAATTCCATTGTCTTGTGTTCCGCAAACATTTCTCCAGCACACGCCTATCATTTACATCTCTCCTCTGTCAAACCGAGCACCGTCATTATTTCCGGCTTTTGTAGCATCATGCGTGGGGCGTCACCGTGTGACGTCATTGGGACGTCATAATGGAATACCGGGTTTTTAAGTCAAATAATTATTTTGTTGTTTTTGAGCATTCCAAAGGCGTAAGGTTATGACTGGTTGAACGATTATATTTTTCTATAATTATGAATATTTTTGTTGGTAATATGGATGTGTATTGATGAAGAAAACCGTTACTTTGGGAATTAATTGGCTTAGGGGAGGGGCCTAGGGGCTTTAAAAGGTGGCCATCCTCTGTCATTAGGGGAGTGTGAGCCAGGAGAGAAGAAGACAACAGAGAAGAACAGCAACATTTTTTTTTCCATGTCAGAACTGTTTTTTGGACTTTATATCTTTATATGTACCAATAAATTGGAAGAAAAGCACAGCACCCTTGGGCTATGGCATATTATTATTGAGGACTATTTTGAACCCCGTCACACTAGCGAGTTAGGAATATTTGTTGTTAGTAGCAGTCTTACTGTCGATCTATGGTTCAGTCTGGATGAATATTGTGGTGCGTAGCTGAAGAAGGGAGATGTAATGTATTGTGAGATATGTTCAACAATCTTATGGCAGTGTCCATCTCACTCGCCGTACCGAATGACAGCAAGTCACCGGAGTGCAACAATAAACAGTGCTGCAGCCTGTACTGACATACTGTTTGGCTCTTCTCTTACTATTCCTAGTAACCTACATACTTTACAGATAGGTTATTCAAATGAAAATATTTTTACACAAGTAACCTACATACTTTACGGATAGGTTATTCAAATGAAAATATTTTTACACAAATAGCTAGTTTAGCTAGTTTTTCAATGAAAATGCAAGCAACACCCTTGTGAGGATAGGCGGATTGGATAATGGATGGATGGATGCAAGCAACCAGTAAAACTTTGGTTGATGTTGGATCGTGGCCGAATAACTTAGTGAAACATCTCACGTTGTTGGTTCAAGCTTTCTTTACTGGCACTCACAAAGTACGAACACTTCTATTGATATTGTACATCTTCTCTCTGTTTTTAACATCTTTACATAGTATCTAACAGGTGAATTCGCCCTCTACTGGGGAACATTGTAAACAGCAACATATGCAATACTTTCACTCTCAGTATACCACAGTTGATGAATGTAATTCATTTTGAGACTAGAGGTTACCAAACCAAAATATCTGTGACCCAAAGAAATGGTTACAATTCAAGTTTATGGAAATAGAACAAACCAATTCCATCCCGAGAACCAAATTACATTTACCTTGTTTTTATGGGATTAGTTAAAAAGAAAAATGTCAATGAACTCTTTTTTTGTCTCTCTATTCTCACTAGATTTCATGAACTCAAACTTTGTAGTAAGCTCAGAAACACCAACACCATTGTCATGTTTAGCTATGAGTACCGTCTTTTTCAGTAAGACAGTAATACTTTGTATTTGCACATGCACATTTGACTTTCATGGGACATCAAACAAAAAAACGATGTGAAAGATGTGATGCACAGAATGATTAATCTTTACATTGTATGAGTAAAAACATAACTGAATAACTGAACATTTTGATGTGATCATAGTAACTACTTTTGTGTTGTGAAATATTAATGTTGAGTTGTTTGTTTTTAAGACAATAAAAATATCAAGAAATAATGGGGTGATCTTGTTTGATTGATGGCTAGTCTTATCTACTGAAGACTATCATTCTTACTGAAAATAGTATTAGGTGTGCAGGCCTATAGCTACAAAAACGTCAATGCTGGCGAACAAGAGTTCCACACATTTTTCAAAATGAATCTGGGTTTATTATTAATAATAATTGCCCACCATCCGCTCGCTTCCTACCGGTCTGGAATATGTGGCTTCTTTATCACTGTACCTTACGAACATAACACTACCCTTGCGCAGGGCTGGGTCACTGACGGTTTGAAAACAAGCTAAACTAAAGGGTAAATAGCCCGTTAGGTGAGATAAGTAGATGCTAATTGCGCCAAGGACTCTGGGGAGTGCCAAAAATCGGCTGAAAACTCACCTTCAATATAATCAAACAAATTATGACTATTGATTTTAAGTCAAAAGGAAAGAGGATAAAATTGAAATAATATAAACAACCAAATAAGTGAAGAAAAGCAAGGGGAATTCATTTGAAATCAGTGTTCCGTCCTGTGCGTCTCCTGCGTCTGAATTAACTCCTGAGTTCCTGGGTATGCCGCCCTTGAAATCACATTTTTAGTAAGAAATAAAACAACAACAGACAAACAAACAAAAATCATATGAAAGCGCAATAAGACTATGTAAATACATTATTTGATGTTAAACTAAAAAAGTTAAAACAACAGTAACAGCCTCATCTATTCTAGAGAAAAGTGAAACATGAGTAAAGCAAAGGCTGTTATAGAAGGTAAAATTGTATGTACTGCGTATCTGTTACTACTTATACTTATTTACAATAACATATTTTCTAATTTATGAGATTTGAAGTGACCTCTTCAAATGCCAATGCAAATGCACTTCATGCATGTCACTGACAATGAGTAATGTAAGGAACGAAACTTCTTGATGAGCTGTCAAATTACAACTGAATGCTAAAATAAAAAGGAACAAAAGGAAAATGTTGCTTGATCACTAAATAAAATCCAATTGTGTGGATGAATGAATCTTTTGTTTTGTTTGAAGTGGGAAAGCTGTGCAAATTTACACTAATTTGACAACTAACCCTGAACATGGACTAGCTAACATAGATTGAAATTTAAAGCTAAGCCCGATTAAAATGGCTAGAAATGATAATACCAAATACTCCCTCCTCTGGCTGATTGGCATACTGCTCTCTCTCTCTCTCTCTCTCTCTCTCTCTCTCTCTCTCTCTCTCTCTCTCTCTCTCTCTCTCTCTCTCTCTCTCTCTCTCTCTGTGGGTAGTGGAAAATGTATTGATGTGACCCCAAGAACTTTCTAAACATGTCAAAATGACCAAAACTATCAAGAGCACAGGGAAGGATTGTGTAGTAGAAGATTGTTTATTCTGTCATCAGTCATAATTACAATCCATAATATATGCACAACATAACAGTTACAATCATATGTCCCATGACAGAATGGCACAGGCAGAAGCTAAAGCTTATTTAAGCCTGGCCTTTTCTCCCCCCTTAAGGCAATGTAAAACTGCATTTACCTATTTACATTTTATGCAAACACAAGACAAAACAAAATAGCAATAAATCCGTCCCCCAAACAACAACAACTCAATCCAACAATCTAACAATGCTATTGTTACAGAAACCTCGCCTCACAGTGAAAATAGACGATTACATGTAATCGTCCATGGACAGAAAAACGTATATACTTAGATTAATTTACATTCCACAAACGCAAAATTAATCACAATGCCGTGTTTCAACTAGTGGGCCTGCTGAGAACATACTCTTGAAAAAAATCTGTTTGGGTTGACTTCTGCTTTAAGCAGCAAAATGCACTCATTTTTAGCCATCTCCGGGGGCGGCCATTTTATCTTCTATCGACTGAAAATGACATCACAACTGCTCACAACGACCAATCACGGCTGACCTGTTTTCTGAATCTGAACCGTGATTGGTCGTTGTGAGCAGTTGTGATGTCATCTTCAGTCGACAGAAGACAAAATGGCCGCCCCCAGAGATGGCTAAAAACAAGTGGATTAACACTTATCCCACAAATGCAATATTTATCAGAATGCCCTGTTTCAACTAGTGGGCTTGCATAGAACATATTCGTGAAGAAAAAATGTTTGCATTGACTTCCCCTCTAACGACAGCCTTTAGGATACAGTGGAGAGAGGACTCTGTCAGTCAAATAATATGGGTGGAATCATCCATTTCGTTGTAATTATGGTCAAAAAGGTACCCGAAAATCAAAAGTGTTTTTTTGTTACGTGTTAGAGGCTAAATTGTTGAAGCTCTTGTGAAGGAAGGAAAGGACAGCATTGAATGCAGTGGATACGCTGTGGGGTTGCATAGCTCCCCTTCTGTTCAGATTGTTTCTCAACCTTGATTTAAAGGGCCTCCCTCACTCCTCTTTCCAACTATGTCTTCTCTGTCCAGAATATGTAAATTATTCTCCTTGAAAGAGTGCTGTCTCTCTTTGAAGTGCAGGTAGACAGCTGGCTGCAGTGGATGATAATGAAATCGTATTTGTTGGGTTATTCGTGCACGGCAAGGCTGCTTTATTAATATAGCGCATTTCTTACACAAGACAACTCAATGTGCTTCACACAAGCAAAGACACAACACGCACAAGCATTTACAAACATAATACTTAAATGACATTCAGAAGCAAAGCAAAAAAACAAAAGTAGCTTCCAAAATTACTAAAAGAACAAACAATGACAACATTTAAACACATTAATAGAAAACTCTGAAAACATATAAAATAAAAAAAATACTAAATTAAAAGAAATTATTTAAAACATGATAAGAAGACTCTAATCAAAGGTAATTACAGGCAAAGTGTTTAATGTGGATTTAAAAGCCTTTGCACTCGGGCAGACTTCACTTTTCTTGGGGTCTTATTTGCCATTTGCCTGCAGCATAACAACTAATGCCACGTCACCATGTTTACTTTGAACTCTGTGAGTTCCACCAATTGACCCAAGTTTGCAGATCTCAGAGCCCTACGGGGTTTATATTCAATCGGACCTTCTTTCGTGTCTTCAGGACCCAAACCATTCAGTGATTTACAGACCAGTAGCAGAATTTTAAAATCTATTCTACAGTTAATTGGGATTCAATGTAAAGCATTTAGGACTGGAGTAATATGTTCTGATTTTTTTGCTGTGGTCAGAACCCGTGATGTAGCATTCTGAATGAGCTGCAGCTGTTTGATGGGAGACCAGTAAGAATAATGAATTAGTGATTTAACCTATAATCAAGCCTGCTGATATCTGAATGCTTGTATGCATAATTGAAGAATGTTAATTTGGTAAATATATAGAATACCAACTGGATGAGGATGCCATTGGTTTGCATTAGCACCCCTGTGGCTAACTGCAGCCTCACAGAACTGCTTGCACAGCTGTAGACTCTGCTGTGTTGTTTAAAGTGGGCCTCAAGATGTCATTCAGCCGGTGCTGTACTGAAAGTGCTGCTCGTGGTTTTAGGCGTCTGTGGTCTATGTTAGACCACAAAGACCTTGAAGTGGCCAAGGACTTGGTCTGAGTGTTATGGCAACAAAAAAAGGGGTCTTCACTTGTAATAACACCACATACTAAATAATCATGCGTGTACTTTGTGTATCCGGGACAATGAGAGGTACAAACTGATTTCCTGCTGCTCAAGGGTCAAAAAGCATCGCTGAGATTTTACCTCCTGTCATGTGCTTTTGCTATTCCTCTTTGTCACTAGCAAAGAAACCCTGTGGTTAATGCGTTAACCACTCTGCGGTCAAGCAGTGATCAATTAAGAAGGTTGCTGTGAAAACTAGTGTAACATATCGTCACTGTCCTGTGAAAAACACTTATGTCAATTTTTTTTTTCAATTTTCTTATTTTTACGTGAATGGTGTTTCCACGTTACAGACATTGCATTAACGTACTTAATAATTTCCAAAATCGGACATAAGTGTTTTTCACAGGACAGCAACGATATCTTGAGAAAAACAGAACTGTTCAGCATTTCATTTAAAATCCTACAAGACCAAAACTTCATGGACTGCAGCTCGAGCGTCTTCATGATGTCCTTTTTAAAGGTATGCTATCGTCTTCTCTGCAGGCTATTGAGAATTGCATTGTTTTCATTTCACATAACATAGAGGTACAGATTGTCTGAACATTGTTTCTTATTAATGATTTATTTATTATTATTTACTTATAACTAATTTAGGTGTAATGTTTAGCAAAAAAACACACATAAAAATATCTTGTAGGATGCAAAACAAATTGTGATGGATTTGCTTGTGTACAAATAAATACTTAAATATGCTGCATGCAGACACATTCCCAACACTTTTTTTTTTCTGCAGTGGCTGCGGGACACCAACCAGCAACAAGCTGCTTTTTGAATGAACTGTGACAAGGTGTTGTTCTTTTCCCCCTCCCTCTGTCGTCTGTCTTCCGGGAACACTAATAGGCTCCATGCAGAGTAATGTGACCAATTGAATCATCCTGGACCCCGAGCTGGAAGTTGCAGAACGGCGGGCCAGAGAGCGTCGCGCTCACTAGAGCTGCAGCAGAATTTAAAAAAAAAAAAAAAAAAAAACTCAGTGGTGACACGAACAGTGTTTGTCTCAGGACTCCTCTGGGATTTATACCCTGTCCTGCCAAAGGAACTACTACAGTATTTGCAGAATTCCGATCGGCTTCGTCTGCTTTTTCCACTTGGCAGACCTCAGACCAGCTCGTAGGTGAAAAGGTCAGCGGGCCCCTCTCTAACCCTGACTGCTGATTGAGGTGAGTACGCAGAATTGACTGTCATGAGTCACGACAATGAGTTGTGATGTGATCAGTTTACTCAATTTGAGGAAACAAAGTAACTTGGCTTCAAATTTTATGACTACAAATGTGTAACTACATTAGCTATATATTGTAAAACTTGTTCGTCCGATAATACATAATACTTCAATTCAGTACATTTTTGACGGTGATGTTTCCACTACATTTAATATACATTGACAGAGAAAGGAGTATGTGATTTAATACATGTTCAGTCAGGAGATTGAATGTGACACGAAGCCATGTGAGTGAGGATTACATTCCTTTTTACTTGTTTGTACAAACTTGGTTGTGGATGGGCGAAATGGCTGACTCATCTCAGTCTTGTGTCACCACCAATTACAAGATGGTAAATCAAATTGTCTTGAGTATTCCACCAGCCTCAGGGTGTTTTTGCTGCACATACTGTATGATAATCAGCGTACGGCTTTTTTTTTGTGTTGGTTCCATCAGCCATTTGAACAAATAACATAGGAAGTTTACTTTCATAGATATTTCAAATATGTCATTCATTATGTATTTATTTAGAGTGGACTCTGTGTTGCAAACAAATTCAAACATTGAATTGGCGGCATATTAGCCCTATAGACCCTATGATAAAGAGCTAATTTTTGTTTCAGTTGCCACTGATTAATTTCATTGTAAAAAGATCTAATAGTAATGATTAGTTAAAAACATCAACAAAAACAGCAAATACTCAGAATTCAAATTTTAGTCTTCAGTTTCAGTTCTCAGTTCCCAAAAACGGGCAGTGGGAATTGTGGTGTTTGCATGTACTCCTTGTGCTTGAGTGGGTTTTCTACAAGTACTCCCGTTCCCCCCTAACCTTCCAAAAATAATGTATGCGACTCCGTATTGATGGCGAGAAGAGAAGGCTTTTTAATGAAATTATTACTGAATATTGTGAGGGCAAAATGTCTGCCCACATGGTTTAGATATGACAGTTTAATTTAGCATGTTTATATATATATATATATATATATATATATATATATATATATATATATATATATATATATATATATATATATATATATATATATATATATATATATATATATATATATATATATATATATATATATATATATATGATTGGCTGGCAGTTCAGGGTGTACCCTGCAACCCTCGTGAGGATAAGCGATTTGGAAAATGGATGGATTGATGTTAATGAATATATATATATATATATATATATATATATATATATATATATATATATATATATATATATATATATATATATATATATATATATATAGTTCCCAGGCACTGTTTCGTTCTAGTTGTATTTTACCTTATATTGCTATTGCACACACGTTCACATAATACTACCTAAAAAACACATTTAATCTCTAATTTAACGCTTGAATTGATTAAAACAGTACACAAACCAAACTGGTGGCAGCCGAGTATTTCAAAGTCCAAGCTCATGTGAAGCTCCCATCGTGCCCCCAGCCTTTGAAAACGTCACACCAGCAAACGTCTGCCCCCCATACAAAAAATACATCTTCATTTAGGCTACAACACCTTCACAAAATGTCTTCTTAAAGGTTTAAAGCAATGAGCGATGCAATAACTAAAACAATGAGCCAACTAACCGTGTCTATAAAGTGAACAATAAAATTGAAACGTCTTTTCTCTGTATGAGCCGTGGCAAAATGTCAAATTTACAATAGAATGCGAACCTTGTCAAGAAGAAATGGTAAGTGAAAGCTCAGGTCGCATGTTGTTATACAGTGAACTGATATTGCAAATTTACAGATATTATTTCTATCACACAAAGACTCCTATACGGTACATTGTGTTAAAGGCCATGTCCTGTAAATTAATGCTCTTATCATCTTTCTACAAATCTAATCAATTTTATTGACTACGATCTCTGTTCGGTAGACCGTACACATAATGACACTAAGCTAAGATAAGATAAAATGGTCTTTATTAATCCCACAATTTACAGTGTTACAGCAGCAAAGATATAGGTCATACAGACACGGCAGCATAATGTTAATGTATAACATTAGCAGCAAACATTCGGAAACAAACCTATGTAAGTATACGCAGTATAAATGTATATGCACACATACCCATGTATATACACACTTACATACAGTACAGTATAAAGGAACTCTCCTATGGCCTGTACATAGTACAGAGGGAAAATAAATAAACACTAAAAGAGATCTCTGAAGCAGAAGTGGCACATATTTGCTCTTTGAAAACCTCCAAAGCTTAATATAACTACAGAATTGCCTAACTTTTAGAAACTGTATAAAGATTTTCTGAAGCACTCAGTTGTCCCTGAACCATGAGAGGTGGCCTCGGGTTTGTCCAATATTCAAATCTGGTGATAAAACTAAGATGAATAATTACAGACCGATTAGAATTCTGACCATTATATCAAAAATGGTAGGCAAGTGGATAGCCAAACAACTCATTGATCAAAAAATATGCCAGGACATCTTGCGACGTACTCAGTTTGGATTTGGGGCCCACCGTTCCGCTGACTCAGCCATTTCTCTTTTCCTGGAAAAAAAACAAAGTGCTTTTTTTGATCAAATAGCGTTTTTTCTGCTGTATTTCTAGATTTGTTAAAAGGCTTTTGACTCTGTTAACAATTTAATTTTATTCAACAAACTGGCCTATTGTACATTTTTCACTCAAGATGATAAGAGGATGAAATCTTTCCAACAGATAGCAGTGTGTGCAGGTTAATGCCATAAAATCCTCGTTCTTTGAGTGTTCTGCGGGTGTTCTGCAAGGTTCCATCCTTGGGAGGGATTTTTTTATTCTCATATTATGTTCATGATCCACCTCAATGTTTGATGTGATGTTATTTTTTTTCAAATGTGTGCAATGTTCATACACCCGCAAAAATGTTGAAAAAAACTGTCAATATCCTCACGCTACAACAATTCAAATACAGTTCTGCTTGTCAAGAGCAGTGTGAGAACAGCATGTATGACGTTAAAAAAAAAAAATTTAAAAAAAGCAGGAGAAGGGCTACAAAGTGTTAGTGAATTTAAAGGGGAAGTCAACGCAAACATTTTTTTCAAGAATATGTTCGATGCAAGCCCATTAGTTGAAACAGGGCATTCTGATAAATATTGCATTTGTGGAATAAGTGTTAATCCACTCTTTTTTAGCCATCTCTGGGGGCGGCCATTTTGTCTACTGTCGACTGAAAATGACATCACAACTGCTCACGGCGACCAATCACGGCTCAGATTCAGAAAACAGGTCAGCCGTGATTGGTCGTTGTGAGCAGTTGTGGTGCCATTTTCAGTCGACAGAAGACAAGATGGCCGCCAACAGAGATGGCTAAAAACGAGTGCATTTTGCTGTTTAATTTATATTCCACAAACGCAGAATTAATCACAATGCCCTGTTTCAACTAGTGGGCATGGGAACATATTCTTGAAAAAAATATGTTCGGGTTGACTTCCACTTTAAGTACCTGCTGATAGTTTCACAGTTTGTTTCATTGAATCACATTCCCCCTCGCAGAAAAAAAAACTCCAACACACAAACATGAACATGTATGACTTCAAACAAACAAGCACTTCAGTGGCTGAGGGTGCTGCATAATTAAAGTGGTATCTCATGGAGCGGCAAATGCTCGCAAATGTAGCGAATGTTGGATTCGCTAACTTTTCTGATGGATGTTGACAAAAATCAGGGCCAGGATTATTTACTCATTAGCAATATTTTGCGACTTTTAGCGATGCTAAGAGACAATTTTCAATGTTCGCACAAATGTTTGGGAAAGTGCAAAAGACAGACGGCCACTATTTACGACTGACTGGGTTAGTATTATGAAGATTAGCAACTATTTGACACTCCTTTGCCGCTGTTTGGGAACCTTTGGGACCTTTTGACACCTCCTGGAGTAGCAGCAAATCTATGGACCCAATGAAAAAGCGTGGAAACCTTCCTCAGCATTCAGTTTTCTGCTGTCCATTTTCGAAGACGGATTTTGAAATTAATTTCTACGGGTCAAGCACCAACGGGGGGGATCTGCAGCATCTTCCGAAGCTGTAGCGGGTTCTTCCTCGGCCGAAACCACGGCATGAACGTCAACGGCTTCCCCTTGTTGCCCTCCTCTTTGTTTGTGTCTTGTTTAGTCTTGCCTGGCATGATGATCAATGTGGAGAATGGGTGCTGATGTTTCAATGAGCAGTGAATGCTTGTGAAGGCTTTGCGCATGAATGGGTCGACATATATTGGAACCATGGTCATGTGGTCTCTAGCAATGGCAAATATAAAAACAACTTTAGCAAGATGAAAATCGTTTTTTTTTTGTCCATACAAACAAAGCAAGAGATAATAGGAAAAGTATGAAAAGGGATGCGTTTGGTTGATCTCGCCAAAGAATCCGACCGTAATATACGAATAGTCGCCACGTTATTAAATCAGTTCTTTACAAAATGCCAGGCAAAAACCAATTCGGAGAGTGAACAGAGGGCAAAAAGCGATCAGGACAGCAATTAAAATGTAGACGACCATCATTTTTATTCTTTACTCTATTCTTTGTTTTTTACATTATGCACATTTATTGTGCAATAATCTAATCGTAACATGTATTTGTTACATGTTTTGATGCGTTTTTATGCATTATAAAACATTTATGTCTGAATATTGAGGGGCTTGGAACGGATTAGGGCATTTACATGGAAAACACGTCTCTACTTACAAAATTTTCCACTTAAGAAATTTCTTCCAGAACCAATTAATTTGGTAAGTAGAGGTACCACTGTGCCTTTTATAATTTCACACTTTATGGGTGTGCAGACACTTGAGAGACACACATATTTGATGCAAGCAATTAAAAAGGCCTCACCCCCCTTGTGTCCGTTTAAAATAAATATTGGAAAAGAAAAAAGAAAACAATGGAAGCTATGCGTTAGAGTTGCTCTGATTGTTGCTAAGGTCACTGTTTCAGACAGCTCTGACAGACTGGCCCAGTATAATGAAGCCTTAGGCAGCACATGATTAACATGTGACCACTTTACAGACTATCATTCTGATGCTTTCCCCACCGCATTATTAATGTCATTCATACCACATATTACACAGTAGCTACTGTATGTTAACAGAGCTGGGCTGTTCGCCTATGTGATGGACCGGTCCGTCTACCTGCCTATGACGGATTCCCATTTTGTAGGCGATAAGCGAAAGACGGGAAACTTAAAAAAAAAAAAAAAAAAGATGCTATAGCAGCAATGGCCGAGGCAAGGCTTCCGTTTCCTGTTGGCCGTAGGCAAGGCTTTTTGACAGCTCCTGGGTCCTAGAAAGAGATGTATTTAGTCTGGCCATGGTGATGCTTCCATGTCACGGGGGTGGGCGGGTGGTAATGGTTCATTGGAGGGGTGGACGTAAGGACGGAGCCGCTTTAAGAGGACGAGGACAGACTGAGTTAAAGGACGATAATTTTTATGAATAAGGACGGAGGGACGAAGTGTACCCAGTTCGCCAACGGAGGACAGACCGGCAAAAAAGGGTCAAGTGGCCAGCTCTGATTAGCTTGAGGAACCAACAGCTGCTGCTTCATTCTTGTTGTGCCACAACAATAAATTAAAGCGTTTGCAGTGTGTTCAGGCACGTTTTCTCCGTGTAGTATAAAAAGAGAAAACCTGGCACTCTTGAATAAAAATGAAATGCCATTCTAAAAGCATTTGTTGGCCCCAGAATGAGGTCATTCACAGAAACATTCATGAAGCAAAAATACACTACGTGGAGTATACATTCGACCAAAATATGATCAAATTCATGAGCTTTGGTTCATTGAACTCGTTCAGGTGCAACACTGCCGAGCTCAATCACATGAGCTTTTGGAGACTGATCTAGTGTTTTTACTCAAGTTGAGTATGTGGTTTGATAGTAACCATTAGATCAAGGGGTTGCTAGGGGGTTAAATCTACCATGCGGGATGAATTTGAAAGCAAAAGAATACTGTAGAGACTCTGCTGTTACCTGATGTGCTCAGAGTTCTTTCATTTCAGACTGTCGGTGAGGCTGTTAGTGTGAATGTAAATAGGTTCAGTTCCAACTTGTGATTGGAAGAGAAAGCCGAGGGGGTAGGCGCAAGGTAAGGAAGAGGGAGACTATGACGAGGTTCACACCGCAGGCAAATGCGACCCAGATCAGATTTTTTTTTTGCCCATATGCAACCTGTATGTGATTTGCGCGCAGGCAGAGGGAATGTCCTGTCACAGGGGGATAGAATCTGCAAAGTTATTTTGAGTAACAGTATTGACTAGTTAACTTTAATTTAATCCAACTTGAAGCATGAAGCATAAAGTGGACATTTATGGTGACAGTAGTAATTCAGCCACGGTTCAGATCGATTCATTTTTACGCATGGTTATGACGTGACGTCATCATGAGTGATGTCTCCATATGACATAGAAAAGCCATGCCTCGTAATTTCCCCTATATAGTGTATTTATTCTACCTCCTACTGAATCACTTCACTGTAGAAATGCCCCGGCACGCTGGGCCACATTTACTTTTGTAAACAATACATCATGAGTGACGTAGTCTCTTCTTCTGTGCATGCGGGTCACTTTGGCATACAAAACTTGCACACAAAAAAATTTTTTTTTTTTTTTTCAAAAATCTTAATTGAGCATTAAGACCTGCCTATGTTGAGAGGGAAAGGGAAGGTCGAGGCACAGACTTTTATATAATGTGCTAACAAATGGTCCCTGAAGCTAGAGGGCAGCCATCTTACTGTGTTGTCACTGTTAAGCCTGTATTCCACTGAGGGGCGTACATTTGCAAGTGTTTACGCTGGTAGCCAATGTTAATTTCTCATTCGCCAGACATCCGCCAATAGTTTTAATGGTTCTTCCCGTCGCAAGGAAATTTAGATTTTTGAACATGCTCTCCAATTTTGAACATGTTCAAAAATCGAAATTTCAATGGGCCAAGGAGAACTATCGGTGACCATTTAAGCTGTTGGCTTAAATGGTCTTTAAAACTTTGAACGAACTCTGACGAAAAATCTATATCATTACCCTTGTAAACACATATATTTCAGAGCAAATTTGGTCCTCATGGACTTTGCTTTTATTTTAATTGTTCATGGTTCTGACATGAGACGACTCTTTGAATGGCACATGGAGATACACCGTGTAAAAGAAATTTCTTATTGCATTATTACTGATGAAATGTTAATGTTGGGTGTCTCCAAGACTTGTTGGTACAACTGTATACTACACATTGGCATTTTCACCACAGGGATAGAAAATAACGTGAAAACATCACAGAAAAATGAATGCATTCAAGCTTGGCGTGCTTAGCGAGTAGCAACGCAAGATGGCCACCATTGTCTTTACTTCTCACTACGGCAAGTGAGCGGTATTGTTTGTCCATTCATATGCTGCAGTGTTTTTCAAACTTTTTTGAGTCAAGGCACATTTATTTCATTGAAAAATCCTGCGGCACACCAGCAGCTGAAATTGTGAAAAAAAAAAGCTTATTTTAACAAGATAAGTGTTATATTGTTCATAGAAGCATTTTTAACATTGAAGAATGACGTTATATTATAACGTCTTGAATAAGAATTAAATAAACACAAAGAAAAATGTATTTTATAATGTTTCTTATTGATACTTAGTGTGAAACATGGGCCTGTTTGGATAAACATGCGTCACTAATTCGCTTGTCTCCAAACAAAGACAATTAGCTATCTGCTGCTGCTGCCACCTGCTGGTATGGAAGAGTACTACAATGTAGTAAAGACATGATTACGCTGCCAGGCGCTAGACCGCACAGGCACACAAATTAAATGATTTCTCACAGCACACTTGAGAATATCTCAAGGCACACACACAGTTTGAAAAACACTGATATATAGCACATAGTCCATGTGTTGAGCAGGCAGCTAAATTTATTTTGGTGCAGTTATGGGTGACGGGGAACCAACGTTTATGCATTAAAGAGATATTTGATTGACCCCCTCTTTGTCAACCTTCTAATGTCTTGTCGGACGTTACAGTCAGAGCTAGGCATTTTACTAAAAAATTGTGGGCCGTTTATCGCCTTCTGCCTACAGACAGGGTACTCTTCCGCCGTCCGTTTATCCGCCGGATTTTGTCCGGCCGGAAAAAAATAGTACCCGCCTATGGGCCTGTCTGCCTATCATTTGAAACGGGCTGCCATTAGCGTTTACAACTACAAACTATGACCAACTACCGCAAAATTGATCAATCCATCCATCTAATCAAGTGCACACATAGTCGAAGTGCATGAAGGGTTCGAGGGCAGTGTACAAATATTGCAGAATTGCGACACTTCGGGTGACGTCACTGACGTTATGCCCTCTGCGTCAGCGAGCATGGCGGCTGTATGTTATGTATATTGTGTATATTATGTATTTGGATAATATAAAATAAAAATTAAAAAAAGAGGAAAAAAAAGCGAGCATGGCGGCACATGTTGTTTTTTGGGCAATTTTGCTGTTTGAAATTATATTAAAACGTCAGTAAAGTAGTAGTAATGTAAAACGCGGTCTCTGTTTTTCAGTCGATGGGGGCTATGGCTCCATTATTTGGACTATTTGCGGCACCTGCACGATATGCGGCACATGCGCAGAAGGTTGCTAAGTACGGCAGCTAAATGAGGACAAAATATGCACTGTAAGTTAACGTTAAAGGGTAAATTTTGACTTTCAAACATGGATTGAAATTTCACATATACAAATAATAAACTGGTTAGCACGTCCACCTCACAGTTCAGAGTTTGAAAGGTAGTAAGACGCAACAGCGCTCCCGGCTCTAGTGCTAGAAACGTGGTTATGCGCTCCCGGGTTTCATGGGTTAATCAATGAGAAGCAAGTTATCAACTTAACAGTAAACTGTGCTAAATTATTGATATGAGGCGTTTAAAGGGACGGTGGAGCCGGGATGGCCATGTTTTCACTAATAAGTTCATTTTATATAATGTTTGATCAGGAAAATGAAAAGAGTTGTCCATCCCATCCCATCCATCCATTATCGATACCGCTTTTCCTCACAAGAGTCGCGGGGCGTGCTGGAGCCTACCCCAGCTGTCTTCGGGCAGTAGGCGGGGGACACCCTGGGGGACACCCTGAATTGGTTGCCAGCCAAGCGCAGCGCACACAGAGACAAACATCCGCACTCACAATCACACCTAGGGGCAATTTAGAGAGTCCAATCAACTTACCATGCATGTTTTTGGAATGTGTGAGGAAACCGGAGTACCCGGAGAAAACCCACGCGGGCACGGGGAGAACATGCAAACTCCACACAGGGAGGCAGGAGCAGGGATCGAATCCACGACCTCTGAACTGTGAGGCGGACGTGCTAACCAGTCGACCACCGTGCCGCCCGAAAAGAGTTGTCATTTTCTATTTTTATTAATAAATTGGGGAGAAATTAGGAAATAAGTGACTCCATGAATAACGCCTCTTGTTAATGAGGAGAATGGCTGCGCCCCCTACCGTTCTATCCTTGTCCGGCCGGAGTCACGGGAGGAACCAATTCCAAACCCTCCATTGAAAATCATTGTACTTTCATTGCTTATAACTTCCAAAAACGGTGACCAATTTGCACCAAAATTTATGTGGACATCCTTACTAATGACCACTTCAACATATCAAAAAGATTAACCTCTCTGTGGCTGATTTATGTGAGAATGAGGAAATGTGGAAGTGAGAAGAGCTACATAGATTTATGTTGGGATGAGCGCACACTGCCTCTTTGCTGATCACGGTTCGAAGGGGCGAGGCATTAAACACCAGTCAGGATATTTACATAGACTGAAGTGGGAATGAGCAGACGTGCACATTTATTTGGATGAGGAACGGTCCCAGTTTTTCAACCTACAACACACCGTCCAATTTGGAACGTAACAGCTGAAATGGCACGTTCCAATGCGGCCACAGTGCAGTCAGCCTCACTGGAATTTTTTGTTCGCTGAACATTGGCGCTTGTTCGATGAGGGCTTACCTCACTCACGCCGCTTCACTCAGGCAGAAGGTGGCGGCGGCAAGCAGTGTCGGACAATGCATGCGACTGCTTGGTCGGCAACCCCGCAACATGAAGACGCAGGCTCATGTTCACCTCCACACACTGCGCGGACAGTAAGGAGCTAATGTTGTTGTGCTAACACCTGTTGTTTTAACGGCCTGAAGCTAGTTGTTGCTATTAGCCGTCCCGTTATCCTACCTTTAGCTGGGGAGGGAAGGGGGTGGGGGTACAAAGATGCAATCTGCCCGCCCTGCTGCTCGCTGCAAGCCGCCGTCTCCCACCTGGGAGTTGACACCAGTTTAGCGTCGCTAAATTTCCGAAATATAACCAGTCGGGGTTCGTGTGCGCATTCCTGCTCTTGTCCGCTTCAGCTTGTGAAAGTGGAGGAGCAATCGCTACTGTATTTTTGATTTTGTGGAGGTGATCATGATGATATCACGTTTTATGTCAATAAATCCAAACTATTGTGCAGAGTACTTTTAAAAGGGGGCGGGGCAATTTGTCGTAAATCTAATCACAAAAAAATACCTTAAATCACGACAGAGTATTTTGGGGGGGCACTTTAGTACTCATTTTTACATGCAAACCTATTATATAAGTGCCAATGTTGAGCTCACCCAAGTGTCCCTTTCAATTGATGATTGATTTCATTACTGTATTTCTAGTTCTTCTTCCCCATGTTTGTCACGCTTGCAAAGTTCTCTGGGGTCACATCAATAAATGCACCCCTCCCCCCACAGACAGCAGGTATTAATGAGCAATGGGCCGGAGCAAGACGGGGAGGGGCTTTATTTGGTATTATCATTTGTAGTACTATAAAGTGGGCATTGCTTTACATTAGAATTGATGTTAGCTTTTCTATTTTAAAAGTTAATAGTACTTTTTAAACCATTTTTTTCCCAGTCGATTTTTGGTGTCCCCGAGAGGCGGTGATCAGGTGCTCACTTTCTTTCCATCCATTTGCTGTCCTGTTCGTTGCTGGAGCCTGTCCCAAATGACTTTGGGCAAAAGGCGGACTACATCCTGAACTGATTGCCAGTCAGTCGCAGGGCACACCATTTGCATTAAGTGATTCCTGCTTTACTTGGTTATGGTTTGGGGGTCAATTTAGGTTTATTATTATGCACAGATCTTCACTAGTTGAATTCATTTTATTTTTTGAATTGATTAAATTATCAATTTACCCTCCACATGTAGAGGATAAATTGAAGCAAAGCAAAAGAAGTAAAATGCTTTACTTGAGTTCCTGTTTAAGAAATCAGAGACTGTTTTTCATGTTTTGTAAGAAAAAAAAAAAAAAAAAAAAAAGGTTTATTAAAGGGGGGAAATAAATCCAAACACATTTTTTAAAGAATATGTTCCCAGCAGGCCCACTAGTTGAAACACGACATTCTGATTAATATTGTGTTTGTGCAATATGAGTGAAACAGCAGAATACACCGGTTTTTAGCCATCTCAGGGGGCGGCCAATTTGTCATTTCAAGGCTCAGCTTCAGAAAACATATCATCCGTGATTGGTCGTTACCTGGGCCCTGAGTAGTTGTGATGTCATTTTCAGTCAACAGAACTGACAAAATGGCCCCCCCCCACAGATGGCTAAGGACGAGTGGATTAACTCTTATTCCACAAACGCAATATTTATCAGAATGCCTTGTTTCAACTAGTGGGCTTGCATAGAACATATTCTTGAAAAAATATGTTTGGGTTGACTTCTTTAAATATGAATAATTTACTAATCTATTTGTATGGCTTTGCAAGTGAAAGACATTATATTATTATTTATATTCATTATGCTATGATTTCACTGGTCCACTTGACATCAAACAGGGCAAGGTGATCTGAACTACAATGACTTTAACACCTGTGCACTCGACCACAAGATTACCTAAAATTACCTGAACTAAGATGCCTGAACTTTTTCATTTTGTTGTCATTCAAAAGATATCCAATGTGCTATATCCAAAGTAAAACTTCAAAGAGCGCTTTAGAAATATGTAAAATCCCATTAAATGTGAATAAGAGCCATATCGAGTCGTGCAGTGTGGTGGTAAGTTTGGAGCTCCCTGCAGATGAAAGACACATTCCTACTCTGCATGTTGCTGTGTTCCTCAGACAGATTTCCAGCTGGGAACTGCTCTAATCACCTGGCAACAATATTGACATAGAAATAGAAACTCTGGAGAGGACAAGACTCCAGCTCTCTGCCTGTCACACATACATCTGGCTGTCAGAGTTCATGTACACACTGTAGGAGCAAAAACATGTCACATGCACATTACGGAAAATTCTGGAATAATTAACAATATAATTGTAAATTAGGGAGCATTTAAAATTGAACCAGTACAGTAAGCAAAATAAGACCCTTTTCATGTTAATCATACAAATAATATCCTTGCTAATGTGGTGGCTTTTTATTGGCGTGTGTATTGGTAATAAAAAGATGATTTGCGTATGCTGTGCTGGTAAACGTATTCCATTTTAGCTTTGAGACACCAAACTTGGGTTCCTTTAATTTCTTCCAGGATCTGTAAAAATGACAACCAAATCCAATAGCAGCGTTCTGGACGGCAAGGTGTCCTCCTCCCCTCTTCTGTCATCACCAAAGCGGCAACGTCTGGTCACCAAAGACGGACACTGCACCCTTCGCCCTCCGCTGTGTCCCTCTGGCTCGTGGCTCGGAGCGTCAAGCCGGGCCTGGCTGTTAGCCCTGCATGACGTGTGGGGACAGTTAGTGGGTCTGCGCTGGAGATGGGTCCTATTGGCCTTCTGTGCGTCCTTTGTAGCCCACTGGCTGCTGTTCGCTTGTCTTTGGTACTTGCTGGCCCACATTAATGGAGACCTCGATGTGCTGGATCACGACGCCCCCCCGCAGGGCCATGTGGTTTGCGTCAAGCACATCACCAGCTTCACCGCCGCTTTCTCCTTTTCCCTTGAGACGCAGCTCACCATCGGCTATGGCACTATGTTCCCCAGCGGGGACTGTCCGAGTGCTATAGCACTGCTGGCTGTGCAGATGCTGCTGGGGCTCATGCTTGAAGCGTTCATCACAGGTACACTCACTTCTTCAAGCCTTCTTTTGACCAATATGCAACTGAAGACATTTAGAATTGAATAGAAGCCAAGGTGCATATAACAAATGAATCCAAATTAGTGCTGTCAAATTTGCCACGTTAACGAGCGATAGTTCAATTTTGTAATTGATCGCGTCAAAATATTTGACACATTTAACGCATGCGCAGAATGACCGCCGATGCATAAAATCCCACTCAAAGAGCACAGTGAGCAGCAGAGCGAACACGTGTAGCCCGCGGGAGTATAAAAAAGCATTTCGAAAGAAGAGGGCAGTTTTAAATCTCAGAAAAGTGAATAAATTGGCCTCAGCGACTGAGGATGAATAGAGAAGAGGGCTGTCTTGTTTTGTGATAATAAAGTCAGTTTATAGGAGGAACACACGACGTGCTGATAACTGTACTGCGTCTCACTATCACAGTGCATAACACTCATAAGGCAATCACATTCGTGTGCATTTCAGGGACCACTCGGAAAACATACACTCTAAGAATATAAAGAAGCATTTCGAAAGAAGAAGGCAGCTTTAAATCTAAAAAATGTCAATAAATTGGTTTGCCTCAGCGACTGAGGATGAGGGTAGAGAAGAGGGCTGTCTTGTTTTGCGTTAATAGTCATTTTAAAGGAGGAACACACGACGTGCTGATACCGCCCACAGCATAGCACAACATAACATCAGCCAATCATGTTCGTGTGCACTTCAGTGACCACTCCGAAAACATAAACTCACACAATATTACCAGAGGCACATATAAATCTGTACATTACACACGCACACACACTTTGTTTGCACACGTTTCAAATATTTCTGGCATTGTTCTGAGGCCCTTTTGCGTTTTGGTTTTTGTAGTGAATAAAAATACTGTCTACTACAGAAAGAATGTTAATAACTTTAACTTAAAAAATTAATTTTTTTTATCTCATGAGGATTTGTTGTAATAAGATAATAGATTACATAGGAACCGTATGTTGAATGTATGTATCCGTCTTGTGTTTTTTATCTTTCCATTCCAACAACAATTTACAGAAAAATATGGAATATTGTTTTGGAGATTAATTATGATCAATTATTTTTTAAGCGGTGATTAACTGGATTAAAATTTGTAATCGTGTCACAGCCCCTAATAAAAATACATGTTTCTTTGGCGCTGGAATAGATAACACTGGTAACATTGTTTTACTAAATGTTACAGTCCGAGATGCAAGTAAACTTTTGCAGGTTTTTATTTTAATTTTATTTTTTTGCGCTGATTCCAAATCTGCTCTTGTTTTTTCTCTAGCACATCAGGTTTTCAACATAATGATAATATAATGACAATGATCTACTGTAATATGTGGTATAGTAATATATTTAGTAATATTTTGAATTAAATGTTAGGTTTAGCAACAGGTGGATTTTTTTTTCTGAAACGTCATGGCTATAAATTATAATGCATGGTAAAATTTTTCGCAAGTTTTTATAGGTCAAACGTAAAAACAAAATTGAAAATATCTCAAAAACCTGATGTGCTAAAAAAATGAAGTAAAGACATTTTTTAAATAAGCATACAAAATGTGTTTGGGGTACATAAAGTCATCTATGACTAAAAAGTTGCTGTTGACAAGTTTAATTAAATGTGTTTGAGGCAAGTTTATTAGACTTCATGAAAACTAACAAAAACCTAAAACCAAAATTAAAAAAACATTTTTGTTAATGAAATAATATAAAAACGAGAGTATGTTTTGAATAACTGAAATGATCATTTTTATTAATTAATTTCAAATATCAGCTTTCAGGGTTTATCCTAAATGTATTTATTTCTTTATTGATGTTCAGTCCTAAAGAAGAAGGAAGGTCAAACTGTTGTTTATGAATTGAACTCGCATTCAACAAGGCAAGGCAAGGGAATTTATATTTCGCATTTCATATACAAAGTAACTCAATGCGCTTCACACAACCAAAAGCACAATATATGCAACACACCCACCCAATTAAGAGCACTTTTACCCTTAAAATGCGGCAGTTTAAAAAACAGTTGTTATCAATAAACTGGCAGAATGTCAATCCACCACAATACCGTTTAATCGAATCCTATGCTGTCCATAATGTGATACTACATTCCTAGAAAAAAAAAATTACGTTACATGCGTTTCCTTCTGTGTCCACAAGGTGCCACCAACGATCTAAATCTGTAAAGTACTGTATACTTCCACTGGAACGACTTTAAGTTGATCCATAAATTCAATAGGTTCCCTGCAAAATGCAATGTTAAATACATATTTTTAAAATTTTACGATGACCAGGTAAGCTACATGTCAAGCGTGGGGTCCAATGTTATTGATAACGCACGTTCAATAAAATAGATCGATAAATTATTCCGTGCAAGTTGCACACGCTATTTTCTTGTCATATTCCAGTGCGTGAGTACGCAGGATTAAAAAGGCATGCAGGTCAGCTGCAGGCATTTCCTATGTTGCAAAGCGAACAGCAAATACGCTGTGGTGTCCATGTGATTGTCCAGTTTAACACTATGTAACATGACGGCCACTGTTCACCATTCAATAAGTAATTTTCTAAATATAATTGGTAATTTTTACCAGTTTTTCAACTGAATAGCATTGTATGAAGGTATTGAAGCTATTCAAGTGTAAAAAGAATCGATTGAAAAATATTTTTCTACTTGAGTGCTTGGTGCCTGAGCACACTGCTGGAAGATTGGATTTAAAGCATATACTGTATCATTTTTACCTGGATTTGTATTTTTGGGCTTTCGTGTCACACTCCTGGACCACAGTTTTTCAGAGCACCCCATAAACTAAAACCAATATCAAACTTATTAAAACTAAACTAAAACAAAGCAAAACATTTTGAAAAATGAACAAAACTAATACAAACTAACAAACATGCTCTAAAATCTAAGTAAAATGCATTATTAAAACAAAACTAACTGAATTTGAAAAAATAAAAACTATAATGAAAAACTATTATAACCCTGGTGTGAGGCTGTGTGTATAAATGGACAAAAATGTACAAGGGGCATTTTAATTCTTGTTTGCTTGTTTGTCTGTCGGTTTTTCCTCCATTTACAATCTCTGCAATACCTCTCCCCAGACGTGTCATGCACCAAGCTGTGGGGGTGTTTTAACACTGATACATTTTCCCCCTGATATTAATTTTAAGTAACATTGAGATGTGTGATAGTGTTAACCACTGCTAATATTAAAACTTAATTAAAACCTCAGTCTTAATTTGAATAGCAGAGACGTAATGCAATGTTGAGTCAGGTCGCAGATGCAGCAATTATGCTTAACTTTGATAACAATTGATGACTACAGTCTTGTTTTTATTATCGTTGACTCAAAGTAACAAAAATATACACATCACAAACGACCGCTCAACGAGCAAGTCATCCACCCTCTAACCTTCTGCTATCATTGAAAGTTGATAGGCAGACATTCGAATGAGACGTCGCCGCCGCGGAGGGCCGGCGATCAGCTCGAGGTTATCTAGGGGTAGAGGTTTTGTGCTGGAATAAACCTCTACACTTAGATAACCTCGAGCCAAGCACAAAACCTCTACCCCTTTGCACTCCTCAAAATAGTCATCCATATTTCCTTTTTTTCCCCCATTTGAAGGGGAAGTCAACGCAAACTTTTTTTTTCAAGAATATGTTCTATGCAAGACCACCTGTTGGAACAGGGTATTCTGATAAATATTGCGTTTGTGGAATAAGTGTAATCCACTCGATTTGAGCTATCTCTGGGGGCGGCCATTTTGTCTTCTGTCGACTGAAAATGACATCACAACTGCTCACGATGACCAATCACGGCTCAGATTCAGAAAACAGGTCAGCCGCCAAGACAAAATGGCCGCCCCCAGAGATGGCTAAAAACGAGTACATTTTGCTGCTTAATTTATATTCCACAAACGCAAAATTAATCACAGTTTCAACAAGTGGGCCTGCTGGGAACATATTCTTGAAAAAAATATGTTTGGGTTGACTTTTGCTTTAATGCATTTTCAGGAAATCATTCTCTAAGAAAACACAAACTAAGTATGCATTAAGTAATTTTCTACTAATGTGTCGGCATAGCCGATCTTATTACTTTCCAGTTTAAAGTCAACCTTCTCCAACTTCATTTCAAGGATCAATTCTTTCAGAGTTGGTGTCTTTACAGCAGTCCAGTTTTTCATGATTACCTTTTTTGTGACCAAACATAAGAGCAGAAAAATAGTCTGACTCTTTGAAGATACAATGAAGTTAGAAGCGGGTAAACCAGTACAGATTTTTGTCGCGAGAGCAGGATATCAATATCAGAGCTAATCATTACGGCAGAGTTTATGTAACTTAAAGCGGAAGTCAACCCAAACATATTTTTTTCAAGAATTTGTTCTATGCAAGCCCACTAGTTGAAACATGGCATTCTGATAAATATTGCGTTTGTGGAATAAGCATACCTGTCAACTTATACGTTTTACCCGTATTTTATATGTGTTTTGATTATTTCAAATTGTGTATGCCGTATAACAATTTTTGTACAGGAAAAAAAAAATTTTAAACTCGTTTTTTGTTAGACCGATTTTGTCTTGCCCATTTTGGCTCAAATCCAGATCGCCTCGGTCACTGGTAGCAGACGACAACGTCATCGTCATCAATTAAATCGTCAACAAAAGGTCCTCAATTGTCGTTTTGCATTCCCTGTAAAAAGGATGTGAAAGTTGCTGCAATTGGATTTTACGATCTGCCGAACCATTTTAAAACTGCCAGACACGTGGAAAATATAGCGAGAAGCAAATCACACGTCTTATTGAGCAAGCACTTTGTCTCTCCAACGGCATCCCACAAAGTTACAAATGCAGAAATTTTCTTCTGCCATTTTCTTGTGGAGAACAATGTCCTGTTTATGTCTGCTGACCGCTTCTCTGACTTAATAAAAGCTATGTTCCTGGATTCACAGATAGCTAAGGTTAAAGTTTTTCATATGTACCCTAATTTCTTACTGCCTTTACTGGCATAAAGTCGATGATGGTGTGATTGCCATTGCCATAAAAATCATTTGAATTATTTTATTCATAATTATTGATTTCCATTTTTCCTATTATCGTGTTTTATTAAAATTATTTTGTTTTCATTTAATGTAAATATTTGGCCCTACTAACAAAAGAAAAATATTTTTCATTTCAAGTCCTCGACATTGCGGTCTGTTTAATTGCAAAAAAGGGGGGGAATAGAATTGTTAACTGTGGTGACAATATATATATATATATATATATATATATTTAAAAAAAGAATTATTTGTGTTATTTGGTAAATAAAATAAACTTGTTTACACAAATTACCTTTGTTCTTATTCTACATAGTCTGTCTTGCTGTGAGTAAATAGGTGCCACGTTGTGTTTGTTTATCATTGCTTAATAAAGAGAATTGCAAACATTAATAAGGGGAGCAATTGGCTGAGGTTGACAGGTATGAATAAGAGTTAATCCACTCATTTTTAGCCATCTCCGGGGGCAGCCATTTTGTCTTCTGTCGACTGAAAATGACATCACAACTGCTCACCAATGACCAATCACGGCTCAGATTCAGAAAACAGGTCAGCCATGATTGGTCGTTGTGAGCAGTTGTGATGTCATTTTCAGTCGACGGCAGACAAAATGTCCGGCCCCAGGATGGCTAAAAACGAGTGCATTTTGCTGCTTAACTTATATTCACTTATATAACTCAAAATTAAGCAGAATGCCGTGTTTCAACGAGTGGGCCTGCTGGGAACGTACCCAAACAACAAAAATATGTTTGGGTTGACTTCCGCTTTACATTTATTTTTTGTATAATGGAAGGGCTGCTTTGCATTTTTTTATATTTACATCCAGGAAATATCTTTGTCCGGCTTATATAGGTCGCTTTTCCATTTCACTGCGCAAGCCTTGAAAGGATGAATGGTGCTTTCATTTAAAAATGTCTAGAAATCTTTCAATATTTATTGCCAGACAAGTTGTGGTTACAGAGTAGGTTTGTGAAAAGAGGTGTCCACAAGGAAGGTAATTTGCCAATTCTCAATTGTCTATCAGGTGCATTTGTGGCCAAGATCTCTTGTCCTCAGAAGCGAGCCGGAGCCATCCAGTTCAGCCACCAGGGCGTGGTGGGCCAGCACCAGGGGCAAACTTGCCTCATGTTACGGGCCACAAACCTGCTGCGGCGTCCTCTGGTGGACGTGAAGGTGAGTGCCGTGCTCTACGAGGAGCATGAGGGTCAACCCCTGCACCAAACGCCCCTGGACTTCTACGTGGACCATCTGGGCCAGCATCCCTGCCCCTTCTTCATCTTCCCACTCACCTTTTACCATCCCCTGGACCGCCGTAGCCCACTCTACCCTGCCCTGCGCGAAGGCACGCCCAATCACTTTGAGCTGGTGGTGTTCCTGTCAGCCTCGCAGGAGGGAACGGGGGACACCTGCCAGAAGAGGACCTCCTACCTGCGCCAGGAAATCCAGTTTGAGCGTTGCTTCGCGCCTGCCTTGGGGCTGGATGCCTGCGGACGGTATGTGGTGAGCAACCATCACTTTGACACGATGCACTCTAAGGACCCTTTGGACAAGGACTGTGTTGTGCAGATCAACGGTGATGGCAGTGACAGAATGGAATAAGGATACTGGAGAGGAGGTTACCTGGGACAAAGGGCCGTTCATGAGGTACAATTTTGGAGGGTAGATATGGAGCAGTATTTTGTCAGCTGGAAAGTAGATGATTTGGGGAAATTACAGTTTGTGTTGAATCATTATTTTATTGTTAAACATTTGATCTGTTCCCAGCTCGTTATTTTCAGTGTTTAACCCAACAAGCCCAATTCCGATTAAAATCCATCAATCCATTTTCTATACTGCTTTTCCTTGTAAGGGTGAACTTGAGGTAGGGTCCACCATATTGTACTGGCCACTCAATTGCAGGGCACAAATATCTATTCACACTCACATTCATGGGCAACCTGGAGAAAAGCCACGTGGGCATTGGAAGAACTGAGCCAAGATTCAAACTTGGTGCCTTTCGACTGTACGGCAGCCACGCTTTCACATAATCCACTCTGCTGCCATCAATTCATATCATATAGTGCTGTAATGTGTTTTATTTTGATTTTCACTATCTGGACCATTCTGGTGCAGTTCACGTCCTCTCTCAGTGCTTGCATGGCTTTCTTACAGATTCTCAGTTGGTCCACTCCACATCCAAAAACATTCAGGTTAAGACAGATACACTGAAAATGTGAAAGATGTGTGTTCAGCCAAAGTTTGGCTCTGACCACACAAGTGAAAATTTGTGATTATTGGTCAATGTGTTACATCTGTCTGTTGCGACCTTTTTCCAAGAAATGGGAGGGGGCTGGGGGGGTCGCTCATTACATGGCCCACACAGACAACTAATCAGTCGGGACAATGTTTTACAGGCATCCGATAATCCGGCCTTTGCTGACTTTGAACGGAAGGGGGGCAGTCAGCGGCAAATTTTGCACAATGTGTGTATCCAAGATGAAGTAACACAATATTTGTTAACGTCTGAACCTAACGTGACATCGCACTCGACAACTACTAAACTTTATTTCTCCCCCAAAAATGCATAGATTCAAGAAAAAAAAAATGCACCGGTTGAACACCCACAGGCACTGAACATTATCCACTTGTATTTCTACTGTAGACTAGTGTCTATACAACCCCGCTGGAGTCACATGCAGACAACCATATCACAGCATTTAACATTGTTGAATGTGTTTTTGTGCCTTCCAAACAGTCGGCGCTTTCAGTTATTTAATTTCACTTCGCTGTGGCCACAAGACTAATTCGTGACATTTCAAGCAGCCAAACCGTGTGACCTTTGGTGAAAGCTGAAGTTATGGATTGTTTTATACTGTGTGGCTGTATAAAGGGACTCTTTTAAAAAAGGCAGAAACTTCCGTCAATGGTGAATGTCTGAGCAAAAAAGGCTTTCAAACTGCGACACACTTCAAACTACCTTTAATGACGATGTGGCATTGTCCTGATTGGATCATCTGCCCCACTGTCATTCCATCAAGTGAACAAAGACATTCAGAGTACAATTGCAAACATTCAAATTAACAGTGTATAATGTTTAACATGGTCAGCAACTGCTCATATGCCACAAATAGCCTATAAGAAAAAAAAATGTTGATTGATTGGAAGTTGTAACTGAACTTGTTGATATGGACCTTCAATTTGTTTTTGTTTTTTGCGTTGTTTTTTTGTTTTTTACTCTAACTGAGCACATGGAATATTTCTGAGTTGGAATAGCGTGTGAAGGCGCAGTAAAGTATCTAAGTGTGTATGTAAAGTATGTAAAGAAGGGACAGAGAGCAATGACTGCACTGTCGTTCTTAAAGGGCATCGATGCTGCTGATCCGTGACCATCAAACACTTATGATGGATAAGACTTTAAACATCAACAAGAGGCTGGCATGGTTCGATATTGTCCATCCTATGTCAGTCTTTTTAGCTGCATTATACAACAAGCAAAGCTAATGGTCGAGTTGGGTTCCACGCAGCAAGGCCAGATCAAATCCCGAAACTCTGAACTGTGAGACGGATGTGCAAAACACTCACTGCCTCACCCAAATTAAAAATCGGAACTATCAACATACAACAATAACCATGATCTCCTATAACAAACAGTGCTGGAGACCTAATATGTCATCAATACAAAAAGGTTGAATAAGCACACCGTTGATGTGTTATTGTAGCAGTTCAATTAAATGTAGCCATCAGCAATGTGACAGGGGAAACGTCGTAGCTTGGGTTTCAATTGAGAGTGTTGTGATTAAAAAGGGTTTCAGGAAGATCTGTGCTTTGAAGAAACCCACAATGGCCAATGGCAATCCTTTATTTGACATGTTCGAACAAAGAAACTAATGAAAAAATACTGACAATTGACTGATTTGTAGATGACTACTTTTAATTTTGAACAATTAATTGCACAAATCATCTCGTAAATCATAGTTTTTAATGATCAAAAATAACATTTTTCTGTTGTATTACATAAATGGGTGCTTCTATTGTCTTTGATATGATAAAGAATCACCGCACAATCAATCTGTTTTAAATGAAACCTTTTTAGCTGTTTCAGCTAAATGAGAAGGAACACTCCACAGCGTATGATTGTGATGGGTGAGATGTCACATGTTGTGGTGCCTTTGTACAGTGTACATTACAAGAAATAAATATTTTCGAAACAAGCCTGGCAGAAGACCCTTTTTTTTTTTTTTTACCAATGTCACAAGTGATGTAAAAGGTGGAAAGGGAAAAAATGACACATGGAGTAGCAATGCTGCCCCCACGTGGCGGTTAGCCTTAATGCATGTCTCTGAGCACAAAGAGAACATTGACGGAAAGACGGGGAGCAACATGCAAAAAAAAAAATCCAGAAAGGAAGGCCGGAGCTCTGACTCGAATCCTAAACCTCATAACCAGGAGTCATACATGTTAAACCTTTTGGCCACTGCACTGCTCATTGGAATATTTGGGAGGAATCCGTTTATTTCAGTTGTTCACCTGAAAAAGTGAAATTCACACAGGCTGTTTAGAACAGTGTTTTTCAAACTTTTTTGAGTCAAGGCACATTTCTTTCATTGAAAAAAATCCCACGGCACAGCACCATCTGAAAATGTGTGTGTGGGGGGGAAAAGCTTATTTTAACAATATAAGTATTATATTGTTTATATAAGCATTTTTTAACATTGAAGAATAACGTTATACTATAACGTCTTGAATGGGAATTAAATAAACACAAAGAAAAAAGTATTTTATAATGTTATATTGATTTTTACTCAGTGTGAAACGGGCCTTGTTTGGATAAACATGCGTCACTAAATTCGCTTGTCTTTAAACAAAGACAATTAGCTACCTACTGCTGTTGCTGCTACCTACTGGTAGGAAGAGTACTACAACGTAGTAACTACACGATTACCTGCCAGGCGCTAGACCGCACAGGTACACAAATTAGATAATTTCCCGGCACACCTGACAATATCTCACGGCACACTGGTGTGCCACGGCACAGTGTTTGGAAAACACCGGTTTAGAGTGACTCATTACATTCCTCACAAAGTGAACTATTCCATGATTTTATTTTCTTATTTTACAATTTTCATGTTTATCTCTTACAGCTAATGAAAATTAATCACCTGAAGAAATTTGAATATTACATAAGAAACAATCAGTAATTTTAATCTAGAAATGTCATTAGTAGCTGACCTCTGGGAAAGTAAATTGGGAAAGTAGTGTTTTATGACTCAACAACAATAACAATAATAAATATTATTGTAAATCATATAAATATTGATAACATTATTACAATTACTATTAATTGTAAAAAGAGTTTTCCCCTTCTGTGTGGGACAATCAAGCAGCACATTTACAAAGAGATCCTGCTGCATTTGCTTTATTAAGGGTGCGAGAAGAGGTGAGAGTTTTGGCATTTTCACCATGACATTGCGTCATCTTACAATGTTGAGGATCTGACAGTTCCTGGCCAAGACGAAAATTGCTGTGCTGGCTCTGTGATTGTTCCCTCTTTCCCAAGCTCAAAGGGGTCATCAAGGGGGATCCATTTTGAAGACATGTACCGCATCAAGATGGCGGTGACGACAGAGCTATGGGGATTCCCGGAAGAGTCCTTCCAGGAGTGCATGAAGGTGTTGCAGAGAGGGCTGGGAAGGTGCATTACACTGCAGGGGGTTATTTCAAAAGGGGGGAAATTATATTTTTATGTTGGATTTCTTCATTTGGTTAAAGGGGCTAAACATTTGAACAATAATCCATAACCTTGTTTAATAGTAATGCGACTATGTGAGCTACAGAATTTTTAAACAAAATCACCAAAGCAAACATTTGACGGTGATTTCTTTCTTGCAGTGATGCTAATTGGCTTTTACTTTGTATATGGACAGCTGAACTTCAGTATAAGAGTCCATTGAATGGGTCTGTCTGGTGTGAGGATCATGTGGCCTGTATTGTATGTTGGCTATCAAACCAACACAATGGACACTATGACTCATACAAGAAAGTCTTCCCTCATGGTTGCTGGATAGGGTTTCAGAATTCCAGGATTTGCCCAGAATTGGAAATTGTGTCAATTAATTGGAATAATGTGGAGATTTGCAGGAAAGGAAGGAAGGAAGGGAGGAAGCAACATTTCAGATTTGTCACTAAAGGGACGTTTTTAAGAAAAGTCGTACTGTGTAGTGTACACACACACACACACTAATATAAATATCCCTGCTCATGACAAAAAAATGGAAATTGTGTTTTAATAAAAAAAAACAAAAAACAAAAAAAACATGTGGTCCAACGTGAATTTCAAAAAAATCCTTTGTCAAACTTCCCACTGACACACCATTTGCTTTATTCATGTGGCAATAGTACCGACTATAAATAATGAGACTGTTTCACTTCATCATATTTTAGTCTTTTTTTATTATAGGAAGTCTGATTACAGAATATATTTTCAGATGCGCAAAAATATATTTCACTGATCATTTGTATGTTACCGTTTTTATCTATGAAAAAATACATGGTCATTTTTCAACAAGAAAATACAAGAGGCTAACTAAGTGATACACACAGTAGTCACTCATTGCTATACAAGTACAACATGCAACCAGTTAAAGAAGAGAGAATTAAGGGACAGGATCAGACCTCTTGAGCCATTACTGACGTGTCATTTCACTTTGTGATTACATTGCTGCTTATAAACTGGACTTGACTGCTCCTCTATCATGTGTTACATTGTGGCTAACGATTGAGTGAAGTTGCATTTTGAGTAAGTTCCACATAGTGTTTCTTTTATCTATACTGCTTAATATGTAACACTAGTACTTCACATCTTTCTGCAAGCAATGGATTTTAAAAGTACACATGGCTGCAGTAATGACTGGAGGAGAGTGGGATTCGAGGCAGAGGCAGCAAAATATATTAACACATAAAGGTGATTGATCAGAACTTTTTTTTTTATTCTGCATACAAAGAAACATAAAATCAAGCATTAGTTTAGGAGCTAGCTGCACTTCAAGCTATGACACAAAATAGCTCAAACTCAAAAGAACATTAGGAATGTGTACAGAGCTCACTTGTTTGGGCAGAAGGGGGGGTGTAGTCTCTCTAAATATGCAACTCTTCTTGAAAAAGTGAAACTCATTTTAAAAAAATTGCTTGCATACGAAAATTTGGTCACTGAAGTACAACAAACTAGTATTGTTTTTTTTTGTTAGCTGCGTATTTTCAAAAATGTGGCCGTGACCAAGCCATTTGTAATTTTGCCAGATTGTGACTAACTGTTCAGATCATTTACATAATAGGACTCCTACACACAGTTTCTCTACCCATGACTTGGAGCCGCCATTTCCCATCGACAGAGGAGCGATGCGGGACCAGTTAAGATATATTTTGGAGAAATGCGGCGACTCTTTTGGATCTAATTTCATGGAGATGTCTACTAAAGGTGACAGGTCATTGCCGCGTGTAATAAATGAACAGCCTCCATGGCTGAATTACCACACGTTAACGATATGCTTCATGTTTCACGTGGGATTAAATTAGAAGTCAAATGTAAAGTCAACAGTTAATCAAAGCAACTTTGCAGATTCACAAACAATTTTCACATTCCCCGGCCGCGGGGCATCGCATATTTGGCTTCTGGTACTGTAGGTCAGATGTGTACGGATGAGTGTTAATAATGCAAACGCATCACTTACATATCAGATTTATATCCACATATGAATGAAGCCCCGGTAAGATTTGGGAGGGGGGAGAGAAAAAAAAAAAAAAAATCGCAGATGTACTGGTCAAACTGCATGAAAAACAACAACAAAACGCATCACAAATATGAGCAAAAAAAAAAAAATTGAATTAACCTGCAGTGTGTACATAGCCTGCCCTTGACTCTGGACTCATGTGCAGTAGCTCCGGCCCTAATTGCCACAGTGATAAAAGCCGTTCTCCCATTGGCTCATTTGCATGAGGAAAACATCCCCAAAATCAAGCTGATGTCAAGAGACTAGGAGAAGGGTAAAACGTCAAGTGTGCTATAGTTTTGATCAATCCTTGCTGAGCTAACTAAATTTTTCACAACAATGAGATTCCTGAGAACCGTGATGAAAGCATCATTGCATATTTTTAATCAGAATAAGGCAAACTTAACTTGGCAGGTGTCAAACTCAAGACCTGCGGGCCAGATGTGGCCTACTACATAATTTTGTGTGGCCTGCGAAAGCAAATAGACTGTTTCTTGCTAAAATAACAAAATTGCAACTTGTCCTCACTTTCAAAAATGTTGCGATACTGCAAACATTTTAGGAATCATTACGAATCCTCTTTTTTTAAATAAATGTAATATTTGAACAGTTTTTACCGGCCTTCGATTTCAAAACGAATTCTTATTCAATTTGTTGTGTTTATGTAAAGAGGCGATCATAGATTTATTATTTGGATTTATACTCACACAGTAATGGCCCTCTAAAGGAAAACCGTAGCAACGATGTGGCCTGCGACAAAAATGAGTTTGACACCTTCGAATTAAAGGGAGAAAAAGGCTAGGCTATTAGGTCTCCTACATCTGCAGCAGCTATCGATCACTAAACATTCACACAACTGTATCCAATTTCATGAGGATGTCACACTACGCATATTTTGGGAGACAGAACAAGACAAGATCTAAACAAATTACCATTACATCAAACACAAAATGAGAAAACACTGACTGCATGCGCCTAATCAGTGGCTGGCCATTCAGCAGGGTCTTCCCCAACCTGTTAATACCATCACGTTGCAATTAAAAGGAACCAACTACCCATCCATCCATTATCGATACTGCTTATCCTCACAAGGGTCGCGGGGCGTGGTGGAGCCTATCCCAGCTGTCTTCGAGCAGTGGGCGGGGGACACCCTGAATTGGTCGCCAGCCAATCGCAGGGCACACAAAGACAAACATCCGCACTCACAATCACACCTAGGGGAAATTTAGAGAGTCCAATCAACTTACCATGCATGTTTTTGGAATGTGGGAGGAAACCGGAGTACCCGGAGAAAACCCACGCAGGCACGGGGAGAACATGCAAACTCCACACAGGGAGGCCGGGACCGGGATCGAACCTACGACCTCTGAACTGTGAGGCGGACGTGCTAACCAGTTGACTACCGTACCGCTGAACCAACTATCAATACAAAAAAAAAAACTCACAATGAACACCTTAAATTGATTAAGTATGCCCGAACCTCAATTTCTCCTCCGCCAGCCACCCAAATTTCAAATGCATTGATGTGTGCAGATCGCTACTGATGTTTTGCAAGTGGAACTTGACTGTCACAGTTCTGCTGTGACCAACATAAAGAGAGGATAGATGAATGTTCTTACCGTACAGAAGCTAGCATTTGAAATCACAACGGTCAGTGAAACAGCCCCATTGCTAACGGTAATATAGTTGAAGTTAAAGGGCCAGATTGACATTGAAGTGCCTGGGACTTCAAATCTAACATCCACAGTCACTTACTGGAAGCAGTGCAGCCAGGAGAAATGCTTCAAAATAGAGAGAACACTATTGAAAAGAATCAATACAATTTTATGGAAAAAAAGATTCGAATTTACATTGTAAACGTAGGCCAGCAGAAAGGTCTACCTAGTCCCGACGGCCCACCAATGTTCAAAAGCAACGTAAACTTGAGACATGTTGGCTGCCAAAAATAGCTGCAATTGCAGAAATGCTGATCGATTCTTGAATCGTATTAATATGTAAATAAATTAAGAGTAAAAAAAATTTAAAATAAAACAATATCCCACAGCAAGATCTTGGATAAATAATTCTGGAATTAACAAGCACTCTGAGAACGATGGCATCACGTCATAACCGGGAATTAAAAAAAAAAAATGTCTCGTTAGTGACGTCTCCATGAACTAAGATATTAAAGCCTCGCCTCAATTTCCCCGAAATACTCAATTTCTACCTCCCATCTAATCGCTTGACTGTATAAATGCCCCGACGCGCTGGTCCACGTTTACTTGCGCAAACACAACGTCGGGAGCGACATCGTCTCTTCTTCTGCGCATGCGGGTCACTTTGGGGGTGGTGTGTAACACATGTGTTCATACAGCAGACACACTGAGGTCGCATTTCTAATGTAATATGAACACTTAGACCAAAAATTCAGATTTTTTCTTCAAAAAATCAGAATTGAGCATTAAGACCTGCGGTGTGAACCTAGCCAAAGTGGTCAGTCACTGTCATAAAGAAATGCTGCTAATATTCATTTACGGAAAGCAAATCTGAAGTTAAATGTTGAGGGCACTCAAAAAACGTCATACATTACTCCAACAGTATGATTTGAAATAATGCTGCTTCAGGTTATTTTTGTTAAATAGTCACCTTCCAAAAATAACGGCCTCAGTCATTTGTTTTGTTTTGTTTTCTCATAAAACACAAAATACTAAAGCAAAGATGGGATATATTTATTAATAATTTAATTTCAGGGGTGGAATGGCATGACGTTGGCGCTTCTAGCAGATGGCCAACATCATGAGATGATTTAGGCAAAAAAAAAAAAAAAAAAAAAAAAAAGAATTCATGTTCAAAAATGACTCAGGCCAGAATGGTTTTATGTTAGACCCAAGAGCCAAAGGCGGGCGCTAGCATTGCATGAGGCTTTTTCCTCCTACCAGCTGAGTGAGCCAACATCACCATGCAATTATGTATTGAAATATATTAGTCAAACAAACACACAAACTGAATGTTTCTTTCCAATATGCACACATCCGAATGGTAATGGGGGAGATAAAGGGAAAAAAAAAAAAAAAAATGAGGGTGAAACAACATGAGCATACTGGAACATCACACTTCACAGACCCAAAATAGACAAGAGTACACTGAAGCCAATGAGGGGATGCAAGACAACATATACTGTACAGTGTTTACGGTATACACCACCAAAGGGATATTTTGACTTTCGGGTGAAAATGCACTCACAGACACACACACACATTTGGACTCATCCCTATTTGTTTTCGTATTTGATGTAGTGCATTTACCTTTCCATTGCTAAGCATAATTAATCATAATAATGTTGATCAAATATCTAAGTGAGTGCTTATCTAACTTTGTTATAAAGTGCCAAATTACAAGCATTATCATTTCAGAATATACTGTAAGTCACGTGAATGTACTTTTAAAATCTGACTAACATTGAATGTGCATTTTCAGGATTGCCGTCTGCTTCCTGTACAGCGTCATGAGCAGAAAGCCGACTGCAGCTGTTTGAAGGCGGCTTGCCTCTCTTTTTTCTCCACTTCCTGCTTCTTGCGTTCTTCCTTCTCCTCTCGGATCTCGGCCTCAAACTTGCTGCCCACAGACAGTGCCTGCATCTGGGGACACACACACAATTTCTTTACATCAATGTCACTATAGGCAGCCTTCTGTGCAAAGCATCACTATCTTATGATGGCCGAAGATTTTGCACAGTACTGTACATGAATTACCCTACGCAGTTTTTGGTTGAGAAGCTAAAAGAAATGAGCTTCCTTTAAGGGTGTATTTATTTCTACATATGTGGCTGAAATAGTCCCACTTGTTCTTTCACAAAGAATACATACCAGTGTAATCCACCTAGTCAGCACAAGTATAAGCTCCTTGCCTATTTCCATAGAAGGGCATAACATGAGGTGTAAGAGAGCTTAAGGGGGTCAAAAGGAAAATATGGCAGGATCAGAAAATCCTCAGTAGCTCTTAAAAGAACACCTGTGTTTAATCGAGTCGGTAGCACATATTAAACGGATAACTTTACTTGCATTTCACATGACTTACCTGGCCGAGCACGAGACAACGTACCTTAGCTTCAAAAAAGTCTTTGGCCCCGCTCACTCCCTCAGTGGAGACGTTGATTTCAGACAGTCTGGCCAGCGCCATTAGACCACTCTCTTCTTGCAGCTCCCCCGCTGCTGCTCTTCGGAAGATCAACAAAAACTGCGGGAAGGTGAACAATGGTTGAGTTTTGACTAGAGTTGGGACATGCAGACAGTATAAATATAAATATATATATATAGACACGAGAGAAAAGTTTCTATCGTGTCATTTTTCCTCATATAGTTTCTATCGTCATTTGACACCTGCATTGTCACCCACGGCAAACAGCAAGTAATAAGAACGACAAATGCCGCTCAGCTGCCACTAGGTGGCAGACTGAACTACAACAAAGGGAAGTGAATCCTAATGCATAGTCATCATACATAAATGTATGGTGCCAAATTACACCTAACAAGTTAATTAATTATCAATAAACAACAAATAATTAAGTGGGTGAAGGCAAACAACAAATTGCCAGAGCTGGGAGTCGCCTAACCGCAACAGTGTTCCGTCCTGCATATTTAATCGACCATGTGGTCCCGGTGCAGACGCCGCAGCAGCAGACACGCCGCCAAACAAAGAAAAAAATATCAAACAAAAACAACAGACAGACACACACACGCACAGCATGGTGAGATGCGTGAAATAAAAACAATATGCGGCACGTCATTCCGTCTGTGGGCCCGCAAGGTACACAACACTGTTTTATTTTTTCCTTACTCGGCCGCATGTCACGAGTGTGCCACCTGCGTGTGACGTGGTACAAGTTAAGTCGGTTCTAGACGTCGACGACAAAAGAAAAGAAGGCACTTCAAGGCATGCTGGGTACTCCTTTAAACTACACAAGGTACGCACATTTTGAGTCTCAACAAAACATAAGGAATAGAAAAAGTGACAATCACAGATTAAGTTTTTCCTGATGATTGCACTGCGGAAACTGTCCCAAAAAGCTTCGCTGGGCTGCTTACGTTACCCAGACGCGGTGACTCTGCAGGTTGAGGCGAGAGCGGTTGGACTTACGCCTCAGCAGCTAGCTAGCAATGAGCCTTGGTTGACCATTACTGCAGCGGAACACGTGGTTTCGCTTATAAGTCAGTAATCGTAGCCTCCATGGCGGCGATAAAGCTACACTTCTTTCAACTATCATTCTCACGAAGGGAGTAATTAACAGAGGGAAAGACAAAGAAGCCATGCTAGTTGCTAAGCTAACCTAATATTGTAAAAGTTGTTATAGGTTTACTTCTGAGGTTGGACTGCATACGTTGTAGAAATTTTAATGTACAGTTTTGTATCCTTTCTCTTATCTTTTCCCCTGTTTGTTTCTCGTGTTGATTGTATGGACCCGTGTATGCAAACAAAGAATATACTAGTATTATGGTAAGAGATCGGAATTAGGTGCTTTAGTGATTGAGTACAATTTTGACAAATGTCTCGCTGCAATTGCATTAAAGTGGAGCGTGTCCATCTTTGAACAGCAAAATGATTTCATGTGATTTGTTTTCTCAATACAGTCCTGAGTTTGGATTTTGACATTTGCACAATAAATGTTCTCAAAATTACAATAAAGGTCTGTCTGTCAATCTCTCTCTCACAAACCCATACTCTCACACACTCACACACTCCCTCTCGTAGACTGACTGCAACGTTGTTTGGCCGGCCTGGATATAGACTTGATGTCCAAAAAAAAAAAAAAAAAAAAAAAAAAAAAAGTTTTGCGATATTTCGGTCCAAGCAGGGTTCAAACTCATCATGTGGCGGGTCAAAGTGTTCTTGAAAAAGAAACGCACAAGGAACAAAGAAAGATAAGCACTATTACATTTATATTGTAAGACAATTATCCACCAGGCTTATAATCCACTGGGGGAAACCCTGTCAAGGATGCAACAATTTTAAAACGTACCGATTCGGTTTGTCAAATCAACTGATTTTCCGATTGCAATCATTTTTTGTTACACCCCCAACAAACCTGTATTTTGTTCATGAAACAAATGCGCATATCCATGCATCACATGGGCAAGAGAGTGTATAAGCACGCTCACCTCTCGAAAGCTCAATTTCCCATCAAAGTCCTCATCCACCTCTTTGATCATGTTCTTAAGGCCCAGGTGAGTCTGTGGAGCCCCAAGCTTCTCCATCATCAGCTTGAGCTCCATTAGGTCGATGAATCCATCTTTACCAGTGTCATACCTAGAAGCACAAGTCAGTTTCACTTGTCTTGCGGCTCTTTTTCTCATTTATTAATGACCCGCAGCCGTGTATAGTAGCGCCGATAATAGCTATGTAGCATTAATACTAATAGGTGCACTTTTTGTACCTTTTTCATTGCTTACCGGTATTTATGCACCATTGATTCTGCTAACATTCGTTATGGCCACCAGGACCTTAAAGGGATACGCAACCAGCACCCGATATCCGTTCCGAGCGCCAGCGAGACCAGCGTAGTGCTCGCTTGAAATCTCTACACGTTTATACAGACACGTCAGTCTACGTGCATCAGATAAGATTTCATCATCAGATTGAGCTTTTTATTTAGGTGAGTATTGATTAGAGCAGTTGGAAAGCAACCTTTGTTGAGCCAAAGTACCTATTTCACATTAGAAAAATCTCACCAAGAAAAATATTAAGTATGAGTACTGTATTGAAATAATGATCTTGTCTACTCTCAATTAAATCACAAATGTACTTAGCGTGAAATCTGGGCTTGTTGATTGTACACACAGCTGATATATTTGCAGGGTGAAGGAGATGATGATGGGAAAGACATCTCTCATTTGACTCTGCCACTACAGATATAGTACAGGTACTACTCAGTAAATTAGAATATCCTGAAAAGGTTGTTGTATTTCTGCCATTCAACTTAATAACTAAACTCTTGCACCTGTATTTAGAACTTGCTTGGGGCCCTTTAGCGCGAATAACCTCATTTATCGGCGTGGCATGGATGCTACCAGTTTGTGGCATATCTCGGGGGTTATGGAAGACCAGCATGCTTCAATTGCGGCCTTCAGCTCTTTATTGTTTGGGCTCTTCCCGTACAGTTTTGTCTTGACAATGCACCACAGATTTTCGATGGGGTTCAGGTCAGGTGAGTTTGCAGGCCAATGAAGCATGGCAATCCCATGGTCATTGGTCACCAGGACTTTATACTTTTAGCAATGTGAGCAGGTGCCACGTCCTGCTGGCGGATGAAGTCAGCATCTCCATAAAAGCTGTTCCACTGAAGAAAGCATGAAGTGCTCTAAAATGTCCTGGTACACGCTTATGTTTGACTTAATGAAGCACAGAGCGTCAACACGAGCAGCTGACATGGATCCCCAAGCCATCGCAGACCGGGGAAACTTAAAACTGGACTTCATGCATCTTCTATCTTGCTCTTCTTCAGTCTCTGGGACCTTTGTTGCCAAAGGGATGCAAAACGTGCTCACATCAGAAAAGAGGACTTCTGACCACTGGGCAACAGACCAGTCCTTCTTTTCTCTTGCCCGGGAAAGGCACCTCTGGCGATGCTTACTATTGAGGAGAGGCTTGACAACAGGAATTCGACATTTGAAGCCCATGTCCAGCGTCCACATTGTTTCTCTTGAAGCAACAAACTCCAGCATTGATCCAGCACTTCTTGGGAAGTTCCCCCACACTTTTGAATGGCCCTTTTCTGAGCACCCTATCCATCATGTGGTCATCTCTCCGGCTAGTACACCGTTTCCTTCCACGTGACTGTCACTCTGAGAACACCCAACCTCTTTTGCTATTTCTTTCTGTGTTTTTCCCACCTTGTGGAGGGACTCAATGAGAGTTTTCTGCACAACTCACGATCACGAGTCTTCCCCATGTCTGAACTCTTCCGAGACAACCTAAGGCAGACTTTTTAAAGGCTCGGGACCCTTTTGCCGGTGTTTTGGATTACTTGCCTGATTAGAATTTGATTCTTTTAGCCTACAAAACTGAAGCTTTTCACAGCATTCTAATTTTCCGAGTTTGTGGTTTTCAAGATGAAAATGTTAATCAGCAAAGTTACAACAAGGAACTGCTTGAGATATGTCATTTCGCGTGTAATGGCTCAATAAAATTTGTTGTTTTCATCTTTTATGTTAAATTGCGAAAATAAAACAACTTTTACTTGATATTCTAATTTTCCGGGTAGTGCCTGTAACAAGTATGTGTTGTGCTAACATCTTTAAGAATTGAAAGATATTGCACTTTTAAAGGATGCATTTGAATTATTTTGGCTATAACATCACTATATCAGTGGCATTAAAAAGAACAATTATACAATCGTTCATCATGATGATATTGTCCGGAAAATGTTATGGTGGCACCCTACAAGTAACAACTCGTTTGTGTTCCCCAACAAAGACCCATTTCGACTTGACATTACAAAGTAGATTGCCTGATAAGAGCCAGCTGTTTTCACCAAGTGGGTGAGCCTAATGTCTGATAGTACATGTATTTTTAACAGCATTCAGCAGCTGCTCACGCATGCACACTGATTTGGCTTGTTGACCTTGGAGACTTATCAGCTGCCACCAGGAAACATGTCATTGTTTAATTCGAGGTCTTTTAAAGGTCCATGAGGGCTTTGTTTTCACATAGAAATAGCCAAAGGGTAACAATCAGTATGGCCTTCATTCTTCCAGGTTATGGCTCATGCAGCTATACACTGTAATCTTATTTGACAGCAGCTGTATCGATGATTTGTCCCAATTCAATTTTTTTTCAACAACTGTTCAACAGAGCAGAAGTTCCTATTGGATAAGAAAAAAATAAAAAAAAACAGTGCCTGGCACCCAAAAGATTTGGTGGGATAGGGCAGTCGTAGTTACATAGAATTTACATGCTATATGTTGCATCGAGTAGTGCACCGTGATATTTGGCCAGAAAAAAAAAAAAAAAAAAAAAAAAAAAGATGTGGCAGGGCCACCATGGGGCTTTGTTGGGCCACCATGCAGACGCTTATCGGTTGGCAAGTACAAAGTTATGCACTCAAATCGATCAGGGCATTTTTCGGTCATTCTTTGTGCATCAGATTAAGCCCGTCCAGTAAGGAATGGCTTGAACACAATGAATAGATATTCGAGTCAGCATATGTACTTTGCAACGTTCACAGCCATCTAACTTTGCTTTTTATAAAAGGACGGCATGTGGCGTGTGCACAATTTAAGACGGCTTTCAAGATCTCACCCGTTCACTAACGTGCAGCGCATTCGGTACCTACTTGGTGCATTTTGCCGACGGAGACGGCTTACAACAACAAAGTAGGGCTACACAAGTGACATCTTATTAACACACTGCAATGTACTGTTTTATATATTTTTTTAAAAACCAACAACATTAAATTAACATTTAAACAGTAAATGGGCTGACACTTCTATCAAGCTTTTCTACCTTTGGTACTCAAAGCGCTTCGCACTGTTACCTCATTTACCTACTGATGACGGAGCATCAGGAACACGTTCAGTATCATGATCAAGGATAGTTCGACATGGTCACAACGGCCGGGGGTTTGATCCCCCGTGTTGTAGTCAAGACCACACCAACCGAGACCAAGACATTATCGAGACCGAGACAAGACCAAGACTGTATACATATTAGGCCTGCACGATGTGTCTTTTGAACATCGTGATTGCGATGTGCGCATGCGCGATAGTTACATCGTAGGATGTGCGGTTTTAACTTTTTTTTTTTTTTCTTAGAACACGCTAACTTTTGTTTTGCTTCAAAAAAGCAGTAAGTACTCGTGCTCTTACACAGCCTGTCTCGCTCACCCCCTCCTTCCTGCCAATCAGTCACCAGCCCCTCCCCCTCCTCTCTGAAAATAACAGGCGACATGGAGCAGCGGCAGAAGCGGCAGTGGTTAAACTGCCAACATCCAAAATATGAAATATAAAAAGGAAGATTCAGAACAACAAAACATCCTTTGCCAACAGTGCCTCGCCGTTGTTGCTGCAATCGCCGTCACAAGCCCCTGTATGAGCAGTTCAAACTAAGAAGTGGTACCCGAGATGAAACTTCATCGACTCAAAAAACAATTACAGACGCCTTCGCCAGCACAACTCCTTATGATAAGAAGTCCAAACAGCACAGACAAATCACAGATGCAATATGTTTTACAGACAGTTTCAGTTATTGTTATATTTTTGTGAACAACTCAGGGGACTAATGCACCTGCTCTTTAAGTTGTAATATTTTTGTTGTAATTTGTTTACAACTTTACTGCAGTTTTTTTTTAGCTTAATGTTTTTTAATTTTTTAATATTTTATAGTTTAGCTTAAAGGTGTTTATAACTCTGCTGCTGCTTTAGAGGTTTTTTATTTTCTTCTATTTTTTGAAATGGTCTAGTGCACCTGCTCTTTTTATTTTTTTGTTTAAAATATGTTTAATATTTTGCTGCTGTTTACATTGAAGTGTGAAATACAATGTTAAATAATCTATTATGTTACAGAGACATGACCGCTGTGATCCCTTTTACATACAGCAATCATCATTCACAGGTGAACCCCTTACTCTGGATTGAACGATATTACATGAATACAATGATGTCATGGTGAGTTAACCAAATTATTCCCAAACAAACCTATTCAAGTCATCTGGTGAAAATTCTATTTTCAACATCGTAATATATATATCACAAACCCCTCAAAAATCGCAATGTCATTTTTTTCCAACATCATCCAGCCCTAATACATATACACATACATAAAGAAGAATAATCACGAAAAACTAGAACAAAATGACCAGTATCTTTTTTCCATTACACTTTGGCAAGAAAAAACAACAACAAACAAGTATGTGCTTAGTGCAAACAAGCATTAAATTATAGAAGCCAGAGAAACACAATATGCATCACTACATAGTCAAAATTCACTTTTCTTTTTAAATGAAAGAAATCCCATTTCACTTTGAATTTACTGCTTTTAACGAAATTTTCTTTAACATTACCCTTACTGAGTTTTTATTCTTAAAATATGCTTTAACTTTTTTTGTCCAATATTCATTATGAAAGGGGATGTCAACCCCCAAAAATTCTTTGTAACATTTTCTATGTGCCTCCACTAGTCAAAACACGGCATTCTGATTAATATCGCGTTTGTGGAATATGAGTTAAGCAGCAAAATCCATCAGGTCTTTTATCCATTTCAGGGGTGGCCATTTTGTCACTTTCTGTCGACTGAAAATGACATCAGAGTTGCACTGGGCTCAGGTAACGACTAATCACGGCGCACTCATTTTTTGAAGCTGAGCTGTGATTGGTTAGCCAATCAATTGGTGTTCAGTAGCAGCTGCATTATTGTGTCTTCAATTTCTAAAAAATAAAGCTCTTGTGAAAATTAATACTAAATAATAATACAAAAATAAATTATTAAAATAAATACACTGGTTAAAAACAGCCCTTGAATAAACCATGGTAAAGTTCACAAATGGTAAAAAGTTCTTAACATTTGAGAACAGAAGTTCATGTGATTTGTTCAAAAATAACTTTTTTTTTTTTTTTTTTTGTTAAGAATCGGAATCAAGAATCGTTAAGAACCTGAACCGAATCAAAGAACCGGAATTGGAACCGGAATCATCCAAATTCAAACGATGCCCAACCCTAATCAAGAGTAACTATTGGGGTCTTAATGGAGCCAAAGTGGTCCTTTCCCTTGGAATGACGTATCCATGAGACACAACAAGCCCTTTCTTTGCTTTCCTTTTCTGGGATGCCAGGGACCCACATAGCACACAAAAGGGTCCTCATTCCCTTGCAGTGGCCACACATCACTGCCCTGTGGCATCAAGAAATTAGCAAAGAGTTGATTTGAGGACTAGGCCCAATAGCTGAGAAAACAGTCTGGATTTTTTTTTTTTTTTTATATACTTTGTACATGTATTATAATTGTGTGTTTGCGCGTTTTTTTTAAACGCTTAACTTGCCATTTGTTTTGATTACCACATACTGTTGCCTGCGCGAGGCTGTAGTGAGACTCATTTAAATTTTTGCAACCATCTGGTTCCGTTCAGTTCACTTTTGCTTAAACCATAGACAATACTTACGATTAGGGATGCTCCGATCGATCGGGCACCGATGATGATCGGCCGATTTTTGTGAAAAATTACGTGATCTGAATATTCGATCAAAGCCTTTAATTGCCGATCAAAACATCCGATCACCCGCAGCTCACGCTTGGCTGCCGCGAGACGAAATGGCAAAAAGTTGATTTGTTTAATGACGTCCGCCCGTCCAAAAGCATCAATCGCGCCGCCCTGCACGCAACCGCGCCCGCAAGCTACATTGACTCTAATTGAAACACGCCGCCAGAAAGGCTCCTATAAGGCAGCCGTGCCTCCGCTCCGAGCAGAGGGGAGGGACGCAACACAATGCTGCTAAGCATGAGCTGCGGGTGATCGGATGTCTTGATCGGCAATAAAAAAAACTTTGATCGAATATTCCGACCACCACAGTTGATGTGAACATAGCATTGTCTGCTGTGTGTGTGGAGTTTGCGTCTTGTAAATACTGTATATGCCATGAAAAGGTACCTCGCGCGGGGACCATGGCCAAAAGTTTCAACACAACCAACTTAATCCAACATTTGAAGAACAAGCAATTGGGAGACTATGGTGAGTTTACGAGGCTCACTGCATTGAATAAAGTCAAGGCAGACACAGCGCAGTATAAGTGGCATTATTGCCACAGGGAGATTAAAAGATTAACAGTGACTTTTTTCTCGTTGACAAATGCACAAGATAGTTTGTCTATGCACAAGACAATAAAGTTCCTGAGTCGTTTCAATTTAGGAACTCATTGAATAGTTTATTCAAGTGAAGTCTGCATGTGACTATTTTTTCTACTTTGATTATATTCTGAACCATGCTATGTTTAGGTGGCATGTTATTTATTTGACTTTTTGCATAATTAAGTCTTTTGAGACTGCTGATTATTTTGATCTGTTAAAAACTGTGTTCCTAAAAGCTGGTAAATTTAAGTTTTTCAGTTATCTTTGTGACTGAGTAATTGTTGTATAGTGCCAGCAACGGTTTTGTATTCCTTCATGCTTTTGAGAATATATATAGATTTTTGTCAAAATTACGGCAATAATATGGCTGGGGTTTTTTTTTTTCAGATAATATTGCATATTAGCAGTCACCATAAATAAATGGAAAAATATACAGATATCCCATGTAATTGGAATCGGTATCGGCCGATCTCACTCATGCATGGTCGGTGTCGGTGTCATAAAACCTGATCGGAACATCCCTACTTACGACCCCATTCCAAAGATAGCTTTGGCAAGGTCAAGCCTTTCTTTTTTCTAAATGATGCCATAAGGAAAACAGTCTGTTCAAGAAAAATGGGACACTGGGTTGTGGCTGTCGCATGGAGATGTGTCGTGTTTGTGTAATCAGTGCAGAAAAATAAGTGAAGCTAAAGGCATTCAAGACAAATGGAACTGAATATCGTCCAAGTTTTGAAACTAAATTGTATACGGTTGAGTGAGAGAACTATGCCTACTTTGTAACAGCATATCGACAGTATCTAATAAGGACTCTCTGGGTGCCCCACATTTTGGATGCAAGAGCAATTCAGTAGGAAACAAAACAATCAAAGCAGTCTTCTACAGAGCAGTCGTCATCATTTGAGTAACCACCAGTGTGGAGTTTGAGGGGCAAAAGCAAATTAGCATCAGCACAGAGTTTAACCACTGTATGTTGAACCAATAATGTTCCATCTCCAGATCACATTTTGCCCCACAAAGCTCATTTCTAAAATACCGTAGCTTCAAAATGTTGGATGAGAGAGAATGTGTGCAAAGCAATTAATGACTACAAAAAAAAGGACGTTGACAGCCAATACCTATTAGACGACCAACATCCGAGGTTTTGCTCTACATAGTGATATTCGATGAGACTTTTCTCAGAACAAATAATATCCGATTTTGACAGACGAATTCTTTTTTATTTTATTGCACTGCCATGTGACTGATCAAAGGTTCCTGATATTTCAGCCTTGAACGGCACTTTCAATGAACATCTTTTGAACACTATCGACCAGATTGTTTAAAAAAAGAAAAAGAGTTGAACCCAGAAAATGTTTGGAATTATGTATTGATAAAATGTTCTTAACCATAGTCATTATCGCTTACATTACATGAAGTCATTCATATTGGTACAGTATGTGACCGGCCAAGCCTTCCAAACATTAATAATTAAACTGTACTGGTGAAACATTACAGGTGTTTGCAAATTTCAAAACACTGCCACTCTTTCTTTGCCACTTTCCTGCTGTTTTGTTTGCAACATCACTATTGGATTTACATCTACAACAAGCAAATAAGTTCAAATTTCGGATCTAAAAGTCAAAATCAAGGCTGGTGATAAAAATGACTATTCATTGTTTTCAAATACTCATATTTATTCAACTACAAAAACTCAAAAACCAAAACTGCCATCACATCCTCATGCCCATTCATCCCTGCACATTGAACACGTGATTCTTTTTGGTCAAGTACAAAATTACCTTTGAAATGTTATATGAAATCCAAGCGTCCTGCAATTTTATTCTTCTGCAGCCACACCTTTGCTGCACTGCATGTTTGCACACATTCGAACCATGAATATATATCTCCCTCGTCTCTTTATCCTATTTATTTTATTTTCAATTTCACAAGCCTTGGGACTTACTGGTCTAACCTGGATGTTAGGAAAGTTACTTAATACGATGTAAATCTCCCTTTGATAGCTAATAATGCCATGATAAAAGCACATCTAAAAAGGAAGCACATTGTGGCTGATGCCCGATTTCATTTCTCACATTGAAACAGTTGCTTTCTGAAAGCTAACTTTGGTTAGCATACACAGGCTACGGTGCATGTCCTGTTGTGGTATGCTAACATATTGGAACGTCTACTACGGATTATGGAGGCATTAGTCAGCGAACATTGAGCAGCAAGAGGACGTGCTGCCTCACTGTGATTACGCACCGACTGTTGCGTTAAAGAATCGGCAATCTCAGTACTCCAAGTTAGCACAACATGACCTATTTTTCACAAACCCTTAATGGCAACACCTAACAATAAAAGACATAACATACTGACTCATTAGAATATACTCATTTAGATGGCTAAAAAAAATTATGTTCCTCCTAATCTTTTTTTCCCATTCCAGGTGCATACCACATTTTGAACGTGTAGATCGAATTATGCATTTTAGAGAAGCAAAACAAAAAGTTTTGGATTAAGGTTAAATAAAAACACAATTAAAAACCAATACAAGTGCTCAGTTTAGTTTTATTTAGCACAGTGTTTTTACTCATTTGATTTCACTCTCTTCTACATTAAAAAAAAAAGGATTGGTGCCCGAAAAATTGAAATATGTTTACAAGTGGGGTTTTTTGTAATTATAGGTAGTTTCATAGCATTAGTGCAACTCAGCACTGTTGTTGGTGATGAGTTGACAGGCAAAATAATAGTTTGTGGCAGCCCTACTTGACACGCTAGCGCCAAACATCATTGCGTATTGTGTTTGCAAATGGATGCAGCACCACACTATTGCACACAGACTAGCATGGTAGTGAAAATCAGGAACTGAAAATCGAATCGAATCAGGGCTTGAGTGAATCGTTACATCCCTACATTTGACCGATGAAATTACCGAACATGTCACAGTGGACCAATGACACTGCAAACATCTGCTTTGACCGAGCCAGGAACAATCAGTTTTCAAAAGGTTGGTGAGTACAACATCAGTCACTCTCTTGTGACATTGCTTCATTGTTTTTAGTTGTTGTTTTATCGCTCAACAATACCAACAACAATATTAGGCCAATAAACAATAACAGAGGGAAACATGGATCGTAATACACTTTTATTCAAAACAAAATTTGATCAGTCCTTAGGAATGAGTATGTTTTTTTGGGGGGTTTTTTTATAGCCCAATTTAGCGGTTGCGGCTTTGAATCAGGTGTGTTTTGTTGTCCGCAAATTACCATACATTTCAATTAATTGTCCAGCCCTAATGAAATGGTATACTATTAATGTCATATCACATCAATAAACTACAGCCGTTTATTTATATACACTTTACATGCACTTCATGCAGTGGGGATAAGGACCCAGCCTGTCTGTGAATAGCAAATATATATGCGAATGCCAAGCCACCGTCATTTTATTTATATTTAATTTAAACTATTTGAAAGTGTTAACTTGCCATATACAGGGTGGCCCCAAAACAACGGGCCCCAATTTTCAATAGACATCATTTCTTTTTTTTCCTTTTTCTTTTTTTTACGGAATCAAATGTAACTTGAGGTATTACTACTTTATTGTGTTTATATGTTTAGAACATTACATTAAAACATTACTCATTGGCCTTTTCTTCTTCATATATCCATTTCAAATTTCTATATCTTCTTTCAGCGCCCTTTTTTTGGGTGGTTCACCCAGTACAAACTGCATATAGTTAAATGCAGGGGTGCACATAAACATGTTGCCATTGTTGTCAAATGAGCACCAGAGGTTGTTGTTTGGTGCTCATTTTTTCTCATATTTTGAGGGACTCTCGAAGCTGCAGAGCAGCGCACAGGGATAACCGTCTTGCCGGCTATCATCCGGAGTTACAATACACCGTAGTATTGTGACAGCGTGAGCACTATCACAAACTACCTCCTTATGGCATCTGACAAAGGCCTTGTTTCCATACTTGTCCTATATGACTTTGTTTTAGCCTTGGTCACCTTTGACCACCACATCCTTTAACCCAGATTACAGCATGCCACAGGTATTAAAAGGAACTGCCCGAAATTGTTTTAAATCATAAATATGTTTAACTAAGACTCAACGCATGTAAAGCTTGATTATAGGGTCCTGCAGGAATACATACTTGGACCAGTAATGTTAAATTTTTACATGGGTGTCTCTCTAACATCTCTTCATTTTAATAACCCAATTTGGCATTCAAATTTCTAAATAAAAAGACAACAGTTCTTAACTACAACAATTCAGTGAGACCAAGCCACAAGTATGAGCCGTTCATGTGATCAGGAAACCTTTTTATTTCAAAATGTAATATGTACACTATTATTCAGTTGTCCTCTTTGGGTAACAATCTAGCCTTTAGTTCCGCTTTAGAAGTTCACAGTTGAGAGTAAGAGGGGGAAATGACTAACAGACGCGTGTTGGGTGTCTAAAAATGTTCGGTTCCAACTGATCCCTATCTCCAAACTATAATTTGCCCAAATTACGCAAAGCAATGCTCAACCCCCTACTGTTTGGGTAGGGTGTGACGTAATTAGCCTCGTTAATTCGCTCATTTAGTGGGAGTTGTTTTTTCTTCTTCTTTTGTTTCTTTTTTTTCAGATGGCATAAAACCATTTGGCCATAAAAACAATTGTACCACAGCAGCGCGATCTCGGTGGAATAGTCTACTGCGACTGCAACACAATGCCAAAGAACCAGAGAGTAGAAACTGGAAGGGAAGGCTTCATGTTGGCTACACGTGAGTAGGCCCGCACCTAGCAAATGAGGAAATAATTAACTTAATCAAAGAGCCAAGTGTTTTCACCTGGGGGCTGCGCGTCAGCATCTCCATCATAATCTCATCACGAGCTTCCACGGCTCATTCGTCTCAATCCGCACGACACGGCGATACTTCGGCGTGTTCGTGGACAAATGACAGCACTGAGTGTAGAGTACTTGAATCAGTATCCTTCTTACCGCTTAAACATCACCTCCATGTCCTTAATCTGCTTTCGGGAGAACTCCTTGAATTCCGTGTAGGGGTTGAAGACGCGGCTAGCCCGAGGGGGAGCGTTGCCCTCGTTGATGTCCAGCCGTCGGTTTAGTTTAGCAGACAGCTCGGACGTGTCGCCACAAGCTGCCTCGGACTCCTGATGTTTGGCCGTGCCGATGGTCTCCTCGGGCTCCGGCCTCTGCTCGGGCTCCGGCCTCTGCTCTGGCTCCGGCCTCTGCTCGGCCTCCTCCGATGCGGCCAGTCGTGACTGTAGCTTCTTTGCGAGCTCTTCCGACGCCATACTGTTTCGGGGACGTTGCTCACGATGACTGCTTGTCAGAACTCGGAAGAATGTGAAGCTGGGGACCCGCTTGTTGTGCTACTGTCAAACTACGTGTCTCCCGCCTGAATGACGCAGGCAGCTTCCGCTTATGTCCTTCACAATAAAGCTCAAGAGCCATACCGCGTTAGCGAAAATAGGGACAAATTCATTGGGTGTAGACTCCTCCGCTCGAAATCAGATTGAGTACAATGTAACACACTTTCGAGCCAAATAAGTAGCAGGATAGAAAATGGATGTATAGCCTATAATTCTATTGTATGACTATCCATGAAAAATTGCAAGCACATTCTTATTTTGGGGTTTGAACCTATACGAAGTTAAAATTGCATTTGTAATGGATGTTTTGTTTTATCTCATAACTCTGCTTTAACAAGTGAATAAACAGCCAACATTAGAGTAGCAACGGAAGGACGCCTTTAATAAAGGGACGGACTAAGCAAGGGCAGAGGTGGATTTTAGTGGATTTGAAACGCCCCCCGCGGGAACGTTACGCTCCCCACCTGCCCTGTACAGTAAGGACACGCCCCCTTTCCCGCTACAGGAAGTCTCAAAGGACAGAAGTTTTATGACATTAAAACACGTTAAAGATTTTTTACATTAAGTGATTTAAACTGTCCTGATTTAAAAGTGTAGTCACCCTCACTGCATGGAGCTAAAACATTTGTGACGCAGCAGTAGTGTTCTCTGTCTGGGATGAACTGCGTCCTTGCATCTTGTGTAAAAACCGTGACAGTCAGGTCCGCTCCTTCAAAATAAATCTGAACGTCATATCCGCTGTTATGTTGGCCGCGGTCAGTTTTATTTTGAAGCAGCTCTTGTGGACGCAGAGTGAAGGCGCTTCCTTCTAGGGAAACGAATGACGCTTGATCTCACATTTTTACGAGTTCATTCGACTCATGCAGGACAACTGAGATGGAGGAAAACCATTAAATGAGTGACATTTAAACAACGACATCTACTGCTTAGTGCTCTGCTGCAGACAGTAAAGAGGACGGTAAGACATTGGTATACATGCATATAATATACACGACAGCACGAGCTGTTGCTTCATATTACTTTTGTATAGCGGTTTACATTGACAGCTGACAATGCATGCAAACGCCCGGACAATAAGGTCATTCACGTTTGAGACCTTATTGTAACGATCTCGGATAAACAGAGGTGTAAATGTCGTTAAACGTGAGGATTAATTGTGTTTTGGGAAGCAGTTGGACAAGGTAAATATGAGGGAGAAAATAATGAGTGTTGTTTTCCATACAGCTAAAACCCGCATGCAATTTCCGCTGGCGTTGTAGCAGACCAGAAGGATGAGCTCCTCGTTACAGCGGTAAGTTTTAAATTAATGATCTGGAACTTTCACAATTTAGTGTTGTATTATTTTGCTTATCGTTGAGTTGTGGAACTCGAGTTCCACAGAGAGGAGAAGGATCCTTCTCGTCACTGACAAACGAAACACTGACAAGACGTGAATTCTGGAAAGTTTGGAAACACTTAATTGGATTAGTAGTCATAGTCAGGTGCTAAATTGTACATATTGAAATAAAAGTAATTATTATTAAAACTTAAATAAAATTAACTCACCCTTTGTTTTTGCTTGACAGAGGTGTACACAGATGTGAGCTGAAGGAAAGCACATCCATCCATCCATTTTTTACCCAAAATTGTGTTAGTTTTAACCCACCTGTTTTTAGAGTGTATGCTGTAAGTGTACAGACCTGTCTGACTTTACCAGAACTGCAAGCGTGTAAACTATGTGACAGCTGTCTTGAAGTCGATGTTTTAAGTGCGTGTGAATGAATTAATCTGGTTTACGTGGGAGTTAGCTGAAGTGCTGGTAATGATAGTGTATAAAGGGCCATGGTATGCATTATATGAATGACGATTCTCATGATTATGGGGAAAAAAATGAGCATGTTCTTGAAGAGCAGCATTGAAGAGTTTTTTGTTCAAATAAAGGGTGATAATTTGGTGAGCTCTCTTAAATCCCCTAGTCAATGCCTCAGGTATGTTAATATACCTGTTTCAACCTGCAAGAAGGACATTGGCAGCTGTTTTCTGCTCTTAAAACTAAATTATGTGAAGCAGGCACTTGCACAGACATTTATGGGTCAGATGCTCAAGCCCCAAAACAGGACACTCAAAATTATGAAAAACTGGAAATGGTCTTTCACTTGCCTGTTGAGACACTCAAATCGCTTCATACTCATTTCACATTCACCACTCTACTGCTGAACCATGCTGGCCCCATGCTAAGACTAGTAGTCCTTTCTGTTAAAACAATCCATACAGTCAACAAATCTATTTACAAAGGAGATGAAGGCAAGATGCAGTGCATATAAGTCTACACACCCCTGTTCAAACGGCGGGGGCTTGTGTTCAACTGCAGATCAATCAGCAAGGGGCACAATTCTCACAAGAACTCAAGTAAATGGCCACCTGATATATAAAACACATTTGGGCGGAATTGATGACAGAGAGAGTTAAAAAAAACAACAGCACTTAAGTATTGAGGAATATGAAGCAAAAAATAATGGGGCTTGAGGCAAAGGGCATGTTTTTTCTCATCCAGCGCAAAAAGGCTGGTGCTAGAGTGTCTATCTGTGCATGTGCCTGATGTGAAGCACAATCATACTGAATCAGACTTACTGTCAACAACATGATGTGTCAGGCCATCAAAGTGAGCTTTTGAGTTGCGGGAGTGGAGCATCATGTGAACAATAATTTCCTGCTGGACGGACCAGAATGATCAGGCTGTGTTTTTCTCAGACACTTGAGTCACCTTTTCGTATTTCGGAAGTGGCAGAGGAGAGCGGATGTTTGCCTCTACCCAGGTGTTGGATTTTACTGCAGGAAGGTCTGCTCCACTGCAGTAGAACCAGGTGAACAGCTCATTCGTTTTCTTTTTTTTTTTGGCCAAAGATGTGTTAATTAGCCATTAACAGACTAATGCTCAGTTTTGACACTCAGATGGATTTTAACATGTTTACTTTCAACTAGATTGCATTATATCGAAAGGGTTTATCTCATAACTATTTATTTGAGCAAATGAAGTTAAGCATGGCTGGTTTGAATTAAATCCAGTAGATCAAAGTCATTATTCCCCTGCTTACTCGTGTATCTCTCAGCTGAAATTATTTGTCAGATTAGGGTGGAAATGAGGAGATATGTTTAAACACCGAATGCTTTTTTTTTTAACAGCCCCATTGACTTTTTGCAGATGTCACTGAAATCCACAAGAGGAAGCTGTTCCTCTGGTTCAGCCATCTTCCCCAGGAAGAGAAGCAGTTTGGAGGCTACTTTAGCCCAGAGACAATGCATGTGGACCCTCTGATTCTGGAGAGGAAGCCAGAGGAGAGAGCAGGACTCCTCAGCTCCCCGCTGAAGATCCAGGCTTCCTCCGGCCCTTCTGTGGCTGTAGAGCAGCTTTTCGAAATGAAGGAAGACCGGCGCGAGGAGCGAGGATTAAACGTGCTTCTGTACGGGGCGATCGGAACAGGTAAAAGCACAGTTGTCCGAAAGCTGGTGCTGGATTGGTGTGCTGGGACCACGTTGACTGACTTCAAACTGCTGATTCCCTTCTCGTGTGAGGACCTTGGCGAGCTAACCAAGTAAGACATTTTTGTATATTCTCTCTGGGTATAAGTCCAAAAGCATGTGCTCTAAGTTAGGTTCTGAGAGGACACTACTTGTCCACAAATGTGAGCACAAATGCTTGTCCGTCTTGTATGTGGCAACCCTGTGATGAACTAACTGGTGACCAGTCTTGAAGTTACCCGGCCTTTCACTCTGAAACAGGCGTCCCCAACCTTTTTGAAACTGAGACTTCCTGGGTATTGATCAATTTGAAGGGCTATCCGTTTGATGCACACCTCTGAAGTAACACATTTGCTCCAGTTACTTTTAGTAGCATGGTTATTGTGTGTTGCTATTAATAATTCATGAGATTCAATTATGTGAAAACAAAAATCATGAATCACTTTCTCACAGCAATTAAGGAACCGATCAATCCCTAAATCTCAGCCAGTGTTTACATTTTCAAATGATCACTTCTACAGCATTCTTAGAAAATCACAGGACCCCATCATCGGTGAGATATGTTTTAAACAAGCCCGCTGGCTACTCGTGCTCCTCGGGTGTTCTACCTGGTTGGTGACCCATGCTCGAGACAGTCATTTTCTGTGTCCTCTCTGACCTTGGAACACATGAGCAATACAGAATGTGGGTCTATATATTGTCATAGAATAATTACAATTGCTTGGCTAAGATCACACTACAAGGAATGAAACTAAAGCAGTGCCAGGCAGATGGGCTTGAAGGAATATTTATAGTCAAGTTTGCCTCAAAAAACACCCGCACACGAGTATTTTGTGGTAAACAGTATTTAGTACCAGTCTCAGGTACAAGGTCATACGTTATAAAACATTTTCAAAAGCTGAAAAAAAAAAGAAAATGTGGCAATACTTTACCTTTGACCTTTAGAGGTTTCAAGAAACGATTCAACTTGAATTTACCAATTCAACAAGAATTTTTAGATTTAGGCAAGGACATTTTTGCATGAAATCTTTAGTTGCTGCAGATTCAGCACTGTAATGTTGCAAAATATCCACCTACTGTATACATCTAATTTGAGCTACGCTGGTTCTTATTTGCTGTCCTGGTCTCATCTCCTCTTTTAGAGAAGCACTCACGACCTGCTTGCCAGTTTGAGACTTGAGCAAATAAGCATGTGGGATTATGATTATTCCACGGGAAAATTCCAAAGTCAGATTATTATCCAATATGAATTTCCTGAATGATAATGGGTAACTCAAATAACATTGTTCAGACCTCTATGGGTTGCATTTTTAAATTAAAGACCCTGCTCAACTTAGTAGTAGTAATTGATTTCTTTGCACTCAGTAATGACTCTTTTCTTGTCTCTTATTGGCATTTTACTACTACAAGAGCTGGCAGGAAGAAATGAATTTGAAAAACGTTTTTTTTTACTTGAAAAATAAACATATTAATTGTGGGAAGGGAATACTCATCAATAAACAACAATCAATTAATTCTGGCGGTAATCAGAACCATTTGTGTTGTTGTCCATGCAGGCCATTCCTGTGTTTTAGTCAATACAACACAGCTTGGATATGTCATTTCAAAACAAAAGCCTACACCCAGACTTCTTAGGTTACGGCATTTATGTACCTCTTTTCTACCTTCGAAGTCACCTCATTCAACCCTTCAAACACTGAGTAATGATGATTACACATGTTGACATGGATGGAAAGTGAACAACTTATTCACACACCAATGACGCAGTGTCAGGAATAGTTGTTTCCGTATCTTGCTCAAGGGTACTTGAGAACAACAAGAGAATTGAGAATGCTCAGTTGAAGAGACTGTGCCAAGCAATTTTCCGCTAACTGTTTTGATTTTGTTATTTGTGATTTATTTTGACCAGGGTGGCGTCTTTGAGAGACCTAGTCAGTAGGAAGTACCTCCACTTGAAAAAAAATCCTCTACTGAGTGGGGAGGGCAACCAGGCCAAAGATGTTCTCTTCTTATTCAATGGGATGGAAAAGATGAAGCTTGACTTCCGGATTGGCTCCACAGAGCTTTGCAGTGACCCCAATGAGTCGCTGCCCGCTGGTGCAGTTGTGGTCAACCTTCTTCGCAAGTACCTTCTCCCTGAGGTAAAACAGCATGGACAATGGGCATGCTCGATTAGGGGACAAAATATTTAAAAAAAGATTATTTTGGTCATAATTGAAATCACGATTATTCAAACTATCATTTATTTTTGAGTACAAAACAAGAAAATGTTTACATTTTACATTTCTTGTAACACTATAATTACGTAAGTTCCTTTTGGACCAAACAAAATGTATATAATTAGATACTATAAAATAAAAAAAAGGTGCAAATGTATTAATTCAAGTATGATTTCCTTGTATAAACAAACTTAGTGCGTTGGATATAAATGCATATTAATAATAATTTTTGCACAGTCCTAATGGAAAATGGAACAGAACAACCAAGATGCAACTTGCTTAAAAATTGGACTTCAACTTCTGTGGGATTATGTTTCTATTCATTATCTCAAATGTACAGAGTAATTCATATTGAGTGATCAAATGAGAATTCAGTGGATGAATTTGAATTTGAATTGGCTCCACCCCACAGGATGTTGAATTGAAAAACACAACGAAACTCAAATTCAAAAATAATTAAATAATAATTGACTAAAAATGTAAAAGTATATATTTTTTTCCTGAATCTGAATGTGTGCACACCCAGGCCCACCCAGGGCCGGAGCGCCCCTGCACTGGCAACGTAACCCGAATTTCCGCGTAAATCTGAATTTTAGGGGAAGTCATATTTTTTTTTCAGATTATGTTCTATGCAGGCCTACTAGTTGAGATACGCCATTCTGATAACTATTGTGTTTGTGAAATAAAAGTTAATACACCCACTTTTAGCCATCTCAAGGGGCGGCCATTTTGTGACTTCTGTCGATGAAAAGTTTCTCAGGGCGCAGGTAACCGCTAATCACGGCTCAACTGTTTTCTGAAGGTGATCTGTGATTGGCCGATACCTGAGCCCTGGGTAGTTGTGATGTCATCTTCCGTCAACAGAAGTGACAAAATGGCTGCCCCCTGAGCTAGCTAAAAATGGGTGGATTTCTCATACTATATTCCACAAATGCAATATTAATCAGAATGGCTTATCTCAACTAGGGGGCCTGCATAGAACATATTCTCGAAAAAAATATGTTCGGGTCGACTTCCACTTTAACGCTTTAATACCCCCTCATTCTCAAAATAAATATCCGTTGTTCGTCGGGTTAGTTGAAAGGTGCAGCATAAATCTGAGTTATCGGTAGTATCAGTAGCAGTGATGTAAAAGGTTGCGATGTTTGATCATGTGTTTGTTGCATGTTTCTCAGGCCAGTGTTTTAGTGACCACCAGACTGTCTGCCTTGGATCGCATCCCTGCGAAATATGTGAGTCGCTACGCCCAGATTTGCGGCTTCAACGACCCAAACCGTCAGCGTGCCTACTTCACCAGCCGCCTCCTGCAGCAAAGTGGGGAACTTGTACAGGCGCCTGACGCTCAGGCTCTCGTCGAGCTGCTCTACCTCAATCTCCAGAGGGAGAGCCAGCTGGCCGCAGCCTGCTTTCTGCCTTCTTACTGCTGGCTCACATGTGCCACCTTGCACTTCCTGCATTTCACCGACGCCGCGGCGCCCATCCGCACGCTGACTGGCATTTACACCAGTTTCCTCCGGCTCAACTTTGGGGGGGAGGTACTGGGCAAAGCTACTGCGGCGAGTGCACCCAGGCAGGATCTCCACAGTTCTTTGATGTTGTACGTCGTCCGCACAGTAGGCAAACTGGCTTACGAAGGCGTGACATACAAACGCACCTCATTCTCGGAGGAGGAGCTGGAGCAGTGGATCGGAGGAAAGACCAAGACGGATGAGGAGTTGCGTCAGCTGGCTGTTTTCAGAACTGATGTGCTGGACTTTTTTCTGGCTCCCTGTGTTGAAAGTTGCAAGCATTTACCCACAGAGTTGTGCGAGCATGACGAGAGGCGATATGTATTTGCTGTTCCGGCCATGCAGGAGTACCTGGCGGCACTCTACGTGGTCCTAGGGGAGAATAAATCCGCTCTGGAGAAGCTGACCAAGCAAGTGTCCGTGGCCATCGGTCAGGCGACCGAAGACGTCAGTGCCATCGTCAACATCTTTTCCAAGTTCATCCCGCTCAGAATCTTTGCCGTCTTCAATTTGCTCAAGCTTTTCCCAAAGCTTTACGACAAAATCAGTACTCGAAACAAGGGCAACATTGCGAGGACCATGGCGGCCGAGCTCTTCCGCCAGGAAGATAGCTACAATGAGGATGTTCTGGATCAAGTCGAGCAAGGCCTCTTGGGAGTGCATGGGCCACCATCAAAACAACAGCTTGAGGGTCAGCCTTTTGAACTGTACCCCATCTTCATGGGCGGTCTCTTGCATTATGGCAACCGAGTCCTTCTTCAGCAACTTGGATGTAACATCCAGAGTGCCACCGTGGCCCAGATCACACGAGCTCTTCGGAAATACCTTGTTCGAGGTGACACCTTTCCGACATTCTGTGCTAACTACCACGCTTCACTTTTAGCTTGTATTTTCATTGGCTGAGTATTTCAAGTATGCAACAGTGGCCTAATATTTGTGTTTCTTCCGCTGGCACAACCCCCTTCGGGACTCATGTTTTGAAGGCTAAATCCAGAGCTGGGCAGTCCGTCCCGGGGCCGGACCGGTCGGACCCTCCGGCCCGGCTGGATGCCCATTTTTGTGGCCGGGGTTGGGGGGATTGGGGGTGACAATTTTTTTAAAATGGTTGGACTAAGCATGGCCGTAAGTGGATTTTAGTCCGGCCCACTAATCGGCCCTCATGCGTGCGACGTGCTCGCTAGGCGGCAAAATGTAATCTCAGCCTACTCTGTGAAAGGCTTCTTTTTAGGCTTCTTTCTACTCCCTCGTCGGCGCGAGCGACAACTGCTGCATTGATTCAGGTGACCTACACATTGTTGGCTACAGGTCTGCCACACATGCCACGCACACATCAGCAATTGTTGCTGCTCTGATCAGTCCATTATGTCACATGTTGCGATGACATACAGTTTCCCACACGGAGAGGATTGAGTGGATGCAGCACAAAGCTCGTTGCTGCTACAAAAGCAAACTAGTTTGGCAATAAAATTAAATGCATAGTCTAGTCATCTCGGTCCCTTTATGGTTGTAGCAGGCACGATATCCATTGTTATCGCTGTCTTTTTGAAGCGACGCCCCCCGAAACTCAACTGCTTCAAAACAACTTGTGTCCAGAAGTATATTAATCTGCACGCAGCACTCAAGTATGACGCTGGCACATCAAGGTGGAATACATGCACTTCTTTTGGCGTCTTTTCTACTTCCGGAAATATGCCATAGCAAACCTGCTATGTATAGTGGTTTGCTGGTATGCTTTAATTTTGAAGGCTGTGAACGAAGGGAAGTGTGAAAAATAAATAAGTAACTTGTTGACTGCGACTTCTGGCCGTCTGTTGGACCCAAATAATTATACAATACGACAAAACCAACCCCGGGGCTCACAATGGAAGTAATCCCACGCAGTTGGGTAAGTAGTAAAGTACTAGTGCCACATTTTGAAGCGTGTTGTCGGCGGGTTCGAATAGTAAATTAGCCAGCTAATGATCCTTAAAAAGCTTCTGCCGTTAGCATCCCTCCCACGGCGGCGTCAATCACGGACACTTTTTTTTTTGTCGGACCGGAGGGCAGAACGGGGCGGGGGCCGACAATGTTTATGAATAAGGGCGGGGGGTCGCGTCGGAAGGCTACCCAGGTCAAGGGTGGAGGGTCGCGGCCGGACCGGCAAAAAAGGGTCAAATGCCCAGCTCTGGCTAAATCTGTACGTTGAAGCATTTAACAGCAACTTGACAAGATTTCCCATCAATGACAGTCTGTGAAATTGCTGCGTCTGGTCGAAATGGCCACTTGATATTGACCACTATGCACATTATTACACACACTGTTATGATGTTTTGGGGGGTTTTTTTGCCAGCGATTTGAATACACACAAATTAACCATCACTATTGGTAATAAGTAGTCACACTTTAAGAAAAAAAGTTATTTAGGGAGAAAGAATTACAAAAATGTGCCTTTTAAGCAGGAAGACTCATCTATAAACTTGAGATATGGTTTAACTAACATATTTTTGTTGCTTTTCATGCTAGAAATCAACAAGCCGCAGCCACCAGAGGAGTTGATGGATCTGTTGGTCCTTCTGTATGAGTTTCAAAATCCCCGACTAACAGCAGAGGTCCTGGCCTCAATCAGAACCATCCGCCTCCACAACATACGCATGACCTCACTTAAATGCTTTGTGTTGAGCTCGGTGCTCTCTTGCGCACCTCCAAGGTAAGCCGGGGATTGTTTTTACTGCCAACTACATTGTGTTCCAAAAGCTCAGGCGGATGCCATTTTTGTTCATTTTCCTTCACTCCATGAAATTTACATGGAGTGAGGTAACGGTTACATTAAACGAGGTATCAGTGTGAAGCGCTTTGAGTGGCAGCCCATTTGTGACTTTAATTTTAGCACATAGGTCATTTTACGCAGAATTAAGTCTCAATACAATCTGTAGAATGGCACCAAATGTGTGTGTGTGTGTGTGTGCGTGTGTGTGTGTGGGTGTCAGTGTATGCGCCCAAGTAAACTAGAGTAGAACAACTGAATGTGCAACCTCGGTCGCACTACTAAAACTGTAAGGGATGTGGGAATGGTGTGGTGTCCTGTTTCTAGATAAAATGGGGTGGAAATGAATGTAGAATGAATGAGTGTCGAAAGGTAATGTGCGCAGTGTGTGCGCCTGAGAGGGTGAGAGCAGTGCACATTTGCTTACACGTGCAGCTTAGAGGGAACGTTGCTCCCGGTGCTTGGATGGGTGTTCTCTGGCTATTAAGGCATCCTCCCATATTCTTAACACATGCATGTTTTCTTGTGAATGGTTGTTGGTTTATGTGGCTGCCCTGCGATTGGCTGGCAACCGGTCCATACAGGACAAAACATTCCAATCACTAGGCACCCCTCAGTAAGATATTGTACATTGAAAAAAATGCTGGTTGAATTTGACTCAATTTTATTTTGGTGGTGGTTGCACAAAATTAAATCACCTGTATCCAGATACATTTTCAAAGTAGATATATAGTCTGCTTAAAAAATCTATCTGGATTCAGATGAATTTATTTCATACAACCACTTGCTGAAATCAAATTTAGTAAATGATGCAGAGGATTTTTTTCAGTATAGAGTGCAGTCCAGCACAAATGCCAACTACCATCAAAACAATAAACAATGTAACTATTTCTTCCAATTAAAGTGACGATTATTATCTATAATGTTTATTTTTTATTTTTTTATTTTTTTAAGATTTTTGCAGGTGGGCTAAGTGTTGAGACTGTTGACTGTATGAGAGATGGGCATAGAATAATACATTTTAAAAGAATTGCCATTGGTGTCTTGTCGTAGTTATCAACTGGAAGAGTTGGACCTCTCCTCCTGTCTCCTGACTCGAGAAATGCTTTGCACGCTGTCGCCTGCCTTTAGACACACTCGGAACCTCAAGTGAGAGAAACTCAGGAACTTGTCCATTTTTCTGTTCTTTGCAGTGAAGATCTCGATGCATTTAGCAGACCGGCAATGTTTTTATTTGTATTAATTTAAGTGTTCTGTTATGTGCACTAACTAATAATTAACTCATATTTTGTTCATCATCTGTTTCTTCATGTTGATTAGGGATGGACCGATTGTCGTCCGGGCCGATTATCGTCCGGGCCGATTATCGGCGCCGATATTCTGCATTTTGACGAATATCGGCATCAGCCTTTTTAAAAAATCTGATGGCCAATAATGAATCAATTTAAAACTGTGTTGAAATCAAAGATACTGTATGTGAAAGTTTATCATTTCTGTCATTTTGAAATTTTGGAGGGCTTTATTTACTGTCGAAAATTATATGGAGCTATTGTTTAAGTTTCCATTGAACTTTTGAAGATATGCTGACGACCATGGGTGCTCCCTGAAATTTTTGTTAGAATTGTATAACAAAGATGTATATTGTCAAAATTTTAGTAATAATAATAAAAAAATCGACATTATGCAAATATGAAAATTTGTTCAATCAACATATGCTCAAAGACATTTCAACAAAGTTAAGAGTTAAAATTCTTTTTAGATTTTGATGCCAATATTTTCCTTTCTACTGAAAATGAATATCCTCTCTAAATATCTGTTATCGGCCTCCTTGACTACTAATAATCGGCATCGGTAAAACATAGCTCAAACTGAAAAAAAAAAACATATCGGTCTATCTCTAATGTTAATCTCAGTAACCCAGATGATGGTCTTGAAAAAAAAAAAAATTTGCCAAGATTTTAAAATTAAAAGTAAAGTACGAACTATAAATTTATAAATAAATGTTGTTCGTGACATCAGTAGTACTATGTAGATACTTGACCTTGAATTCTAATAAAGATCCATACTAATTATTCAGTGACTTGGCCAAACAATATTCAGCCAGTCACTCTGAAAGCTCACATTTACTGTTACACTGTGTTACATGACGTGGAACTGCTAAGAACTAAAATAAAGACAGACAAAGCCATTGTTGATATGGATCGCTGTTCTTTGTTTGTAGTGTAGCAACCTGACTGTCCTTATTTTTGAACAATAACAATGCAGAACATGAGCATTATCTGGGTTACTAGTTGACTTGTGAAGTCCCTCGCGTACCAGTCAGCATGGATATGTTGTGTTTGTTGTGATGTATGCCCCTGCCTGTCTCTGTTGTCCTCAGTCTGCAGTTTAATAGCCTTGGCCCTGACTCCTGCATCTTCCTGAGAGATCTGCTACTGGACTCCAAAAGTTGTGTTAGAGTGCTACAGTAAGACAAACCTTGAACAACATTTCTTTGTCTCTTCAAGTAGTATCAATCAATCAATCACATTTTATTTATATAGCACTTTTCATACATAAAAATGCAACTCAAAGTGCTTTAAAACATTCAAAGCAAAACATAGTATGTCAAGTCCCTTAATCCATCAATCAATCATGGGGAAATATGTACATGCAGTCATTTGTCAACTTGTATTTGTGTGTGCATTTTTGCAACGGGAAACGGCAGCAAATGCTAAATGAAGCATGTTTTTCAGAAGTAAATCTATATTTCAAGTAAGAAATGTACTCAAGACTGACTGTAATTACATTTTGGGGTGGCGGAAGGTAAAGGTGAAGGTGGCAGATCTTTAGCCACTAAGGCAAACCTTTCAAACATCAGAGTTAGTGAGTACTGCAGTAGCAATGGCTGCAAGCTGGTTCACGGGAAGATTTTGAAGCCATATTCAGCAGAGTCAAGTCAGCATATTTGTATTTTTCAGCATGTTGGATTTTATCAATCAGGCTTTCATATGGTGGACTTTTTTCCCAACTGCGCACTATTTACCTAAAATTGCTTCTATATTCAATATCGGACAGGGGCCATAATCTGTCACCATCACATCAGTGTCTTCATTTCATGTCCCCGTGCGCATGAATTAAAAAAGCATAAATGTCTGACTCTCTCGCTGTCTGCACTTCCAGACTGTGTGACAACCCACTGCTAGACTCTGGAGCCTGCCTTCTTCTGGAGGCCCTTCCGCAGAACCAGTCCCTGAGGCATCTATCCCTGATGCACACCGGACTAGGGGACCAAGGGGCCCGCCAGCTGGCCGAGAGGCTTCAGCAGCACGTTGGACTCCAGGAGCTCAACGTTGCCTATAACAACATCGGAGACAATGCAGCTCTGGCCCTCGTGGATGTGTGTAGGGAACATCCCAGCATTCACACTCTGCAGTAAGAGGGACAATTCTGCTAGTTCAAGCAATCATAACAAACCATTACCATCACTAACCATCGCGCTTTACATATTTGCGATAATTTACAAAAATGGCTGTATTTTTGAAATTGTTTTAGTTTGTATAGTAGCAATTCTAAAGTAACCCACACTCCAAAAACAATTGGGTCAAAAATAATCCACTATGGGTCAAAAAGGGACTGACAACTTTTTGGTTTGTCCAATTAAACCAAAAAGCTAGGTCAGATGAATAACCCACAAAACAACCTATTTTTTTTTTGTTCCAAAACTACACGTTTTGGAGGATTTGTACAAAATAACCCAATGGTGTGGGCTGTTTTGAGAGTGATTCTTTTTTACCCATAGTGGGTTATTTTTGACCCAACCGTCTTTAGAGTACAGCTATTCTAAACAAATGGATCCACAGATATTGCACTGATCAAGTTGGGTCAAAATATGATGAAAAGCCTTTGTTGTTTTTTTTTGTTGTTGTTGTTGTTCAAACCTTTTTTTGTCTGTTTGTGTAGTTTGTACCTAAACCCTCTGAGCGACGTTGGCAAGCAGTCCCTGTACGTCCGAGGCATTCCCAAGAGCCACAACGGCAGTGGGCGGCGAGTGAGGGTGCTGGCCGCGGTCACTGAGGGTTCTGACCTCTCCGAGGACTGGCACCCCATCCTCAGTGTGATTCGTGAGAATGCTTCCTCCTGGGACAGGGAGCGAGTTAAACAGCAGCTCAAGGTAAACTCTTTCTAAATATACAAGCAATTGTGGATAAACCGGCTTTTCCCAGTCATTGGACTTTTCTTTTGGTATCCCCTGTGCCCCGTGGTGAGACTAATATTTTCTATTCCCCAATCCACGTCCAGTTCCTGCTCTCACCTACAAAACACACGGAGAAAAATATCCAGATGTCAGTAGGTCATTCCTGGAATAGATGCAGCAGAGTGTCAGTTTTACAGTAGTTGTAGTCAACACAACTCATCAAGTTGTTATGTGACATACAGCAGGGGTGACCTCACTTTATTTAAAATTTACCTACTGTAAAAACATATACAGTATGTATTTGTGAATATATATATATATATATATTTATTTATATTTTATTTATTTAAGAAGGGACAGTGCATTTTGATGAACATTAGCATGTAAATATGATAGCCGTTGTCGAGTTTCTATCTGTAGTCCCTCAGTAGGTTAAGTGAATCTTAAGTGAAAAGACAGTAAAAATGATTTTTAAAAATACTTGAAAATGTAGTATTCTTTACATGAAAATATACAAGTTGGTGTGACTTGCATAGCTGCAATCAAACTCCGTACTCTTTTTGTCCTGACCTTATTCTGATGACTTGCAGTGAATGACAGAATGAAGCATACCGCCAAATGATCATCAGTCATGTTAGCATAGAATTTGGATGTAATCACCTTTATTTGGGAAACAGCCGGCTCATACAAATAAAGTGAAGTCGAAGAATACAGTCAACAACTAGCACATTTCCTCCTCATGTGTCCTTTGTGAGTAAGTTCCATGAGCCCTGGACTTGACCTCACTGCCATTGTTAAGCTCTCATGAATCATTCCAGATGAGTTCAGATGAAACAGTGTTGCAATTGTTGATGCAAGTAAATCAACGTCGGTTTCTTCCCGAAAAGGGTGGCATGCGATTGTAGCGACTGGCTCCAATAAAGCAACTGGGATTTTAGCTTTTTGTCTCTTTCCTTCCCAGCTCGCTGTTATTCCAGTTTTTGCTATCCATCGGTAAAGTTATTATGTTAACATGCACAAATATGACAGTGGCTCAGATGACCTATCTTCACCTCGGTGTACAAGCTTCCATAACACTTCAAGGATCTTAGTTTATTCTATTTTTATTGGGTTTAATTTGTTGCTTTATTTTTAAAGGCATTGACGCTATGAATCTTGAAATAAGCAAGTAGAAAATTTAGGGGCGCACACTGTAAGTCAACTAGCAAAGTAAATATTCATTACAGTGATTTTCACGGTATTGCTGATAAATGGAGTGACGTAAGGAGCTGAAGTTTGTGAGCAATAAAAAACATAATCAGAAATAGTCATTTTAAAACAATGTGAATGTTCTAGTTGCACAGGGGCGAATAGATTAAAAAAAATTACTTGCACGATTTTAAGATTGTAAATACAGTGGACGCCCACTATTCGTGCAGGATCATCACCACACCTGCCCACAAATATTGAAAATCTGCATATAATTGACGCCCATTGAAATGCACTGGCAAAAATAAGAAATATATTTTGAAACTCCCCCCAAATTCTTTAAGAAACACTGATAAACATTCATTGTGCTTTTTCCACGAACAACAGGGAGAAAATGGGGGCGAGGGCCCAAATCTCCCCAAAACACTAACAAACAATAAATAGAAAAAGAAAAAAAACTCAAAATGTGTGAATCTGCTGGTGCCGAACCGTGACTAAGCGGGGGGTGCACTGTAGTCTCAAATCTCAAAATAGCTTATTGAGTTATACCTTGTGTATGACATGCACTATATAAATTTAGCTGCCTTGCCTCCAGATATGCTGCCCTAAAATTATGGCATTCACGAAATATGTAGGATCTTAAGAACAGACAGTGTAATGACAGCGTCTAGTGGCCGTCCAAAATAATTACACTTAATAACGTACATGGAAAACCGACATACAATTTATCAGAGCTGGGCATCGCCTAACCACCACCGCGTTCCGTCCTGCATATTTAATCGACCATGTGGTTCCGGTCCATCCCTCGTCTGTGACAGCCAATCGGCGTCGAGAACGTAATCCTAACGTCACACGCAGGCGCCGCACGAGCAGACACGCCGCCAAACAAAGAAAAAATATGAAAACAATAGACACGCACCGACGCACGGCGTGGTGATCGGTGAAATAAAAACAATATGGGGCACATGTCATTCCGTCTGTGGGGCCGCAAGGTACACAACACAGTATTATGTTTTATGTTTCACTTACTCGGCCGCGTGTCAGGAGTGCGGCACCTGCGTGTGACGTAGTACAGGTCAAGTCCGTTCTCGATCGTTTGGCCGGACTCGGACCGACTGGGACCACGTGGGTCCATTAAATATGCAGACGGGGAATAGGTGATGCCCAGCTCTGCAATTTAACATCATTTCCACGCCCTCCCCACAGAAACTTTGTAAGGAGCAACAATTGTTAGATGATTGGAGCAAATAGCCAACGGGATAAGCACATAATAAGTTCAGTGAACAACTGCCTGGGCCAATGCTAATTGGCTAACATGGCTAACTGACGCACAACCATAGGACTAACAGCAGGGCACAGAACATGTACTTATTTTTCATCATTAAACAATGCTGGGAAGAACATCAATGAGGTACGTAATAAAGAATTACAAAGTAGCTAAGCTTTTATTTAGATTTACTACTGCGATCGCACAAAAATCACGAAACTAAATATCCGCAACAACACCAGACAAATATTACATATTTCTAACATTAGACATTAAATATCATATTGGAATGGAAGTGCACCTTTTTATTATCATTGTTTTTTTATAACCTTAAAGGCACTAGCAAATTGTCGCTGTCCTGTGAAAAACACTTATCTCCAATTTTGGAAACGATTTTAATTTTCACTTTAATGCGATGTCTGTAATGCGGAAACATGATTCATGTAAAAATAAGAAAATGAAAAAAAATGGAGATAAGTGTTTTTCACACAACAGCGACGAAATGTCCATAAAATGTGAAGAATGTTCCAAATTTTTAATGACCCTTGTACAACATGGCAGGGCAATTCTGGATCTTTTTTTTTAATAGCACATTATTAATATGAAATTACGATACATCTATTTACACTTAGCTTAGAGTTAAGAATTTTGAAATGATGCTTAAAAGAATGCCCGTTCAGTATTAAAGGTTTTATGATGGCAATAGATACTGAAACATGCTCATTCAATTTCCTAATAGGAAACTTGTTTAGATGTGTCTGACCATGGGCTGTGTTGGGCAAGTGTTGTGTAGCGCTGTAAAGTAGTCACTGATAGCTATACATCTAATCAAACAAACTAGTTCACCATTCCGTTCATATGCATTTGTAAATTCAAACCTGCACAGGAAGTCAACAATGTCATTGAGTCCTGCTGGAGCGGTCCAAAGTATTCAAACTTATTGCCTGTAGGCACCCTGTCACATGATCGTTAACAGAGTGATTACATTTGTGAGTTAAATATTGTTTGATAAGGTAATGTGACATGGTTTGTCATTATCAGTCACGCGGCCCTCTCCTGTGCAGGTGTTCCTCAGGGATCTGGAGTGGGGACGTCAACAGCAGCAGAGCCTCTGGAAAAAGCTTCACTTCCGAAGGGTGGAGAAAGGCATCCGTCAAACGCTGCACATGTTGGAGAAAGACACGCCGCCTCCATTTGCATGAGCTAAGTAACTGGAATACACTCAGTAATTCTACTTTTTAACATCCATGATGCATTTTGATAGTCACCACTAGGTGTGGTCCCCACAGATGGGCGTGCGTGTTTGTGTCATTCCTATTTGGTTATGACACACACATGCACACACCCAACTGGAGGACCACAGTGTGCAAATGCCACTCAAAAAATTCAAAGTAAAATGCGTGTGAGACAACACCCCTCCCACCCCCCTAAAAAAAAATCTGACATTTACTGTATATCACAGTGAAGGCTAATAAATTGCCCTTTCATAAGATGAACATGAATATTCCTAAAAGCATGAGCACATTTAGAAAAGGCTTAGATTCCAGAAGTGGATTTGCGAAATGATTCGCATCACAGCCTTTCCAAAAAATCAAAATACTGTATAGAATTAGCAGCTCAAAGCTGGCTAATTGTTGAGCGCTTTTGTCGGTTGAAGCGGGTTCGTAGATTACTGTATATCAGTACCAGGGTTATTATAGTTTTGGATTTTTCATTTTAGTTTAGTTTTTATTTCGTTTTGACTTTTTATTTCTAATTCAGTTAGTTTTAATTAGTTTTTAGAATCGATTTGTTCATTTTTATTAGTTTTAATTTTGGGGAAAATGGTTGGTTTTGGTTTAGTTTTTTAGAATTTGATGTATTTGTCAAGTGCGGCTCCTTTTTTTTTTTTTACAGTAACAAGTGTTATTTATTCAAATAAAGATACCATTTGAAAAATGTATTAACTTACTAACAATATACGAATAACCATAGACAAATAAAACATAACAGTCCACTTAAACTTAAGTGCATTAAGGCCAAGAAAAGTGCAGTGCGTTAATGCTTTTTCTAAAGTGAAAATGCAGATGAAACAAGCAACATGAAACATAAAATTTTTTGTCTCTTTTGTCCGAGACACAATCATAATCAAAATAATCCCAAATGGGGCTCCGTCGTTTTCTCCCAATTTTCGCCATTATAATGTTTTAGTTTTGTTTTAAACCCATCAGACCGAATTGTAATCGCGTTACGTCACTTCAGACGTCGAGGTGCCATACGGCTGTACAACTGTCGTAAAACAGTCAGCGCCGTGTTTCACATTTTAAATGATCACAAAAGCTTACAAAGACGAAAACGAATGGTACGATGGTCGTTCGTTTTAGTTAGTCTTGTGAGAAGACAATGTCGTTTTAGTTACCGGTAGTTATCGTTTTTCAAAAAACATTTTCGTTTTTATTTCGTAAAGGAAAATGTTTTTTTAATTGTAGTTTTCGTTATTTCGTTCGTTTTCATTTACGATAACAACCTTGATCCGTATTAATGTGTTCCTCGTGACAGCAGCAGGAAGTCAGTTGTGAGTCTGAGGAAGTGAAACATTTGGCTACACTGGGAAAAAAAAAAAAAAAAGATTTCAATGGTATGGAGACAGGAGTCACATGATCCAGTGTTAATTATTGTATCAACATATCGAGGCTGCTTTCTGCTCATACAAAATTAGCACTTCCTGGATGATGAAATCATTTTAAAGTGAAAGGGTTGTTGTGTAACTCAGCTAATGTTTGTTGCTAAAAGCAACAGCTATAGAATTTTCCTGAGTACTTTCTGTTAATAAATAATTTTAATCCTTGTCGGGATGCATCATCATGTGGATTAGCCACCACCTAGAGTGTTGCCTCTCTCCTTCGGTATTTTGGAGGACCACTGCACATTATGATTACACAAGTTTGTTTTCATTTGTTGATTTTATTGTTTGTTTGTGTGTTTGTTTGGTGACATTTTTTTATGTGTATTTACTGCCAACATATTTCTGTCAAGGATGTTTGTACTTGTAAAACATTAATTAACAATGGTGCAATGCTGCCTTATTTATTTGTAATTCATTTCTTTTCAGTACAGGACATGTCTTAATAACATTGTTGTGATGTTTGTCCTGTGCTCAACTTGGAAAAAAAAATTGTCTGTCTGTATAATTTCAATTTCCACCATTTTCTGTAAATCTATGCCATCAACAAGTTTGCCTTGTTACTTTTGGAAAAATAAATTTTATAAGAATACCGATCCAGACATTTGAATCTGTCCAGCTTATCATCTTCAATAGAGACTTTTTTTTGTTGTTGTTTTTTTGCTTGCCATTGCTTTCTCAATTGAATCAGTATTCTGTATTAAATACAAAATACAGCGCCTGGTGGGATGCTGAAGCCTTCTGTCCTGAATGCAGAATGCCACAGGGTTGAGATCAGGGCTCGGTGGACTCAAGTCAAATTCTTCCGCCAACCATTGCTTTGTCTCCTTGATTGGAATGCTGGCAGAAGTCATATTTTGTTATGTGATGTGCAAAATTCATCTCTTTGCATGGACACCTTCCTCACCATGCACTGGTTTACATCCAAGTTCAGATTTTAAACACCGATAAATGATCCAAATTCACTGAAGTAGTGGTTCACTCAACTGACTTCAATCCTTACAGCCAAAAATCAGGGGTCTTCAAACCTGTTCCGGGAGGGCTGGCTTCCTGGGTGCTTTCGAGCTCCCCCTGCTGCAACACACTTGATTCAAACGATCAAGATTGCTATCCAGCTTCTGACTTGATCATTCGAATCAGGTGTGCTGCAGCAGGGAGAGATGATAAACAGGCAGGATAGCAGCCCTCCAGGAACAGGATTGAAGACCCCTGGCCTACGTGTAGTGCGAGGACAAGATGGGACGGCATTGCTGACCTGGCTGCAGCCGGCCCCCCTGGTCTGTACCACGCAGCCTCCCAAAGCGTGCGCGATGTGAGTCTTTAAACTCCAAATTGTATCAATTAAACGTTTCAGTTTCCACTGCACTTCTCTGTGTTTTTGTTTACCATTATTGTTTGTACACCAAAGAATACTAGGTTGTTTAACCCTTTTGCTGGGTCGCTGCAGATTTGGGGCAAATTGGTTTACCAAAGGTTGGGTTAATTAGTTTGGACCCAGCGTGTCTTGTTTTGTTTCCTGCTTCACACTAACTTTGAGCACACAGCTCTAAGTGGTTTATAGCATGCAATGAGTAAATATTTAAACAACATGGTTGATGAGAAAGGAGTCTCTGACTTGCTGATAAAGTGTTTTATTATCCCTGAACTCCGAGGCTGCTCTTCAGTCTGAGCCGATAGCACGGCGGGAACAGTATGAGGCCCATCTCAGGTAAGCTTCTCTTCCGCTTTCAATCTTTTACACAACAAAGCACTTACCACTATTTGACCTGGAAGATGCTTTTTGTAAAAAGTCATCGACAAGCGTGGCTGATGTCTGATTTTTTTATCATTGTAGGTCATTTTCATAAGTAGTTTAAGGGGTTTGTTTCAAGTGTTGTGAAAAATACCTGCCCACTCTCTTCCGTTGGCACTGCGTCTGGATTCATCGCGACAATTGTTTACCTTTTGTTAAACATTACCTGTGTAGTCATTACTATTGTGCATATGAGCAAAAACTGCCCTGCTCTTGTTTAGATCACAAAGAAACACCTGAGCATGAATATTACATTGGTTAAAATAGTTTTCATGTTCAGAGGAAGTTTGCGGATAGAAGTCTACTAATTGTGTTTCACGGTGATCAGGAGTAAGTTCAATTTGATTTATAGAGTACAGCACCAAGTCACAACAATCTCACGACACTATCCAAACAGAGCAGGGCTAGGACTATGCTCTGTCTTCACAAATCAGAAAAAAATCAGTATCACTTTACAGGAAGAGTGGCTTTTTTTTAGGCATTGTGAATTATTTTTAAATAATTTGTTTTTTTAATAAACTGGTATGCGGCGAGTCAGGACAGCAAGAGCAACGATATGGCTGCTTGCCATACAGTATTCCTGTGCTGTGAAAAACACGTATGTCCAATTGTGTCTTTTTTTTTTTTTTTTTTTTAATTTTCAGGTTAATGGGATGCCTGTAATGGGGAAAGAAGCCTATTCACACAAAAAAATTGACCTAGCCAAATTGCTTTTCACAGGACAGCGACATTATGGTAACTCCACTTTATCTTAAAGGGACGGTGGGGCGGGATGGCCATGTTTTCACTAACAAGTTCATTTTGTATATTTTCTGATCTGGAAAATGAAAAGAGTTGTCATTTTCTATTGTATCAATAACTTTGGGAGAAATTAGGAAATAAGTGACTCCATGAATAACGTCCCTTGTTAATGAGGAGAATGACCTTGCCCCCTAGCGTTCTATCCTTGTTCGGCCAGATTCACGGGAGGAACCGATTCCAAACTCTCCATTGGAAATCATTGTACTTTCATTGCTTATAATGTCCAAAAATGGCGATCAATTGGCACCAAAATTTATGTGGACATCTCTACTAATGCCCACTTCAACATATCAAAAGGATTAACCTCTCCGTGGCTGATTTATATAAGAATGAGGAAATGTGGAAGTGAGCAGAGCTACATAGGCTGGGACCAGCGCACACTGCTTCTTTGCTTAAAAAAGAAAAAAAAAAACACTGCTTCTTTGCTGATCACGGTTAGGACGAGCGAGGTATTTAACACCAGTCAGGATATTTACAGAGACAGAAGTGGAAATGAGACACGCACATTTATTTGGATGAGGATTGGCCGCATTTTCTCGACCAACAACACGTCGTCCAATTTGGAACGTAAACAGCCGAAAAGGTACGTTCCAATGTGGCCACACTCTGTTGTGGAGTCAACATCGCTGGAACTTTTTGTTCGCTGAACATTGACGCTTGTTCGATGAGGGCTTAACTCACTCTCTGGCGGCTCTCTGTCTGACAACGCACGCGACTGCTTGGGAGGCAACTCCGCAACTTGAAGAGCGGCGCAGGCTGGACGCAGAGTAAGGAGCTAAAGTTGTTGTGCTTTTGTTGTAAAGACCTGAAGCAGCTACTTGTTGCTATTAGCCGTCCTATTATCAGCCGGGGAGAGAAGAGGGGGGCATAAAGCTCCGATCTGCCTGCTGCTATTGCAAGCCCCGAGAGTTGACACGAGTTTAGCGTTGCTAAACGTCCGAAATATAACCAGCTGGGGTTTGTGTGCGCATTCATGCCCTTGTCCGCTTCAGCTTGTGAAAGTGGAGGAGCAATCGCCATTTTGTGGAGGTGATCATGATGAGATCACGTTTTATGTCAATAAATCCAAACCATTTTGCAGAATACTTTTATACTTTCACAGGTTGAAGTGGACAAGAGTAGTAATGTGCATTTGCATTTTGGTGGCGATCGGTCACCGTTTTAGACCGAACTGACAAAGCGAGCAATATTACCACGCCTGGCTCCCTCCCGTGACGTGGACAGCTGAGACCGAAAAAAATAACATGAGCCACGCCCCAAAAAGGGGCGGGGAAATTTGTCGTAAACCTAATCACAAAAAAGCCCTTAAATCACTACAGAGTCTTTTGAGGTGGGCATTTTAGTACTAATGTCATTTTTACATGCAAACCTCTTATAAGTGCCAATGTTAAGCTCACCCAAGTGTCTCTTTAAAGTGAACCTGTGTTTTTGAATCATCTGTTAAATCTCAAGGTTCCAAGCGTGTTCGTTTTTGATAAAGGACTCCGATAACGGCGATGTGTTAAAAGCCATCCAATTTATTCCTGACAAAGGAGTCTTTACATACTTCAGAGCTCTGGGTCACCCACATGCCTATCCTAGCCTTAGCAGAGATGGTGTAGACCGTAACGACACGATTCTATTTCTAGACCCAGCGTTTATACAATACATCAAAAGTGTAAGTGTAAAGATGAAAGACGTCGTCGCCTGGTTGGTCCAGAGTCCACTGACGTCCTTGTTGTCATGCAGAATGATGGTCGTTGCCATGGCCTCAGTTGAAGTTGGTAGACTTGTGGTTTTGCACAACTGCTTCGTAGCGACAGTTATTTCCAACCGATGTTTCTTGTGACCTGCATCTGCACTCTACAGGGAACTTGCAAACAGTACATTTTCACACCTCCTCTTCACTTTACTTCATCTTTATTGCAAGACAGCATTATTGTTTAAAGCACAAACCCAGCCACTAGCGTGATCATATCATTTTTTGCTATCAGCAACTTAAACAGAAATAAACGTATCCCATTAATCTAAGCCAATTTATATGGTAGTAGTTTATTTATTTTATTTTAAAACGGGGGTCCGTATGTCAGATTTAGATAGCATCAGCTTATGGTGACCGCAGGATCAGTGCTTTATCATAAAAGAAATAATAATATCATCATCATAATAACCCCTTTGCAATATAAGGAAATAATTAACCCTTGTGGTAAATTGGTTCCAATTAAAGATGTGGGAAGATGTATAGAGTTGCCTGTGGTAGTAATAAGCAGAGGTGGGCATTTTACTAAAGTTTTCCGGTCCGTCATTTGTCCTCCATCAGCAGCCTGTGTACCCGTCCGTCATCCGTCAATTTGTCTATTTTTCAAGCCGGACCAAACTGTAATCGTCTGTCGGTCAGTCCGTCATGTTAGTTTAGGTCAGTAAACATCAAAGGTCCACCAGTCCGTCTATCATCAATCCATCCATCTGAACCGATTTGGTTAAAATGGTAAAGTTTTGCTTACCTACCAGAATCCCATATCACATTGTTGCCAAAGGTACAATGCTAGTGGATTAAAATGCTTCAAGTCCTTGCAAACCGAAAAAAAAGCACAAATTACAATAAATGGTTTATTTCCTGGCGGCATGTTGGTCGGCTGGTTAGCACGTCCGCCTCACAGTTCAGAGGTCGTGGGTTCGATCCCGGCTCTGGCCTCCCTGTGTGGAGTTTGCATGTTCTCCCCGTGCCTGCGTGGGTTTTCTCCGGGTACTCCGGTTTCCTCCCACATTCCAAAAACAAGCATGGTAAGTTGATTGGATACTCTAAATTGCCCCTAGGTGTGATTGTGAGTGCGGATGTTTGTCTCTGTGTGCCCTGCGATTGGCTGGCAACCAATTCAGGGTGTCCCCTGCCTACTGCCCGGAGACAGCTGGGATAGGCTCCAGCACGCCCCGCGACCCTTGTGAGGATAAGCGGTATCGATAATGGATGGATGGGTTTATTTCCCTTCTAATTTGTTGTCTTTTTCTTGTTCTTCTGTCTTATAGCGGTTGGAAAACAACATTTGGTGCATTACTGCCACCTTGTGAAATGGGGTGTGGACCTGAAAAATACCATTTCACAACCTCCTAACCACACTCTTTCCAAAAATAAAAATGTAAAACTTAACTCACAAGAACTTCTCCGTAAAACAGTCTCTGTATTCAAATTACTGGTACCTTGTTAATTCTTATATAAGCGGTTTGGATAATATGATTCTCCCTTTGTGCATACTGCCACCTGCTGTATGTATACAGTCAATGCAGTCTGGGTCGTGTTTCCATCTGTCTTCAGCAAAACGGGCATCCGTCAATAATGGACTGTGAGGTCCGTTTGGACTTGACCACATTAGTTATGATTACACAGACGGACGAAAATCCACTTCGTCTATGCGTAGTCTATTTTTTTTTTTTTAAGTTTCCTGTCTATCATCTAACGTCAGCAAAACGGGAATCCGTCACAGACGGATAGACGGACCGGTCCGTCAGTCAGACGGAATGCCCACCTCTGGTAACAAGGTCTGCAATCAATTTTAATGTACCTAATTCCAAATAGTTGCTAAATAGATTTTACCGGTCCAGATGATACTCTTACACACTGGTTCTGTGTATCCCTTAGGCTGCCAGGATGTGATGGAACTTCCACGGTGAGTAAATCCTTAGCGTCGCCTTCTTAGTGGCATAATTCAGTTTACAGTCAAGAGGTCAAAGACGGTTTTTGCCCCAAATTCAAGATTTTAACAAACATGCACTAAAATGTCAAAATGATGACCAGGACTTGAAGGCAGGATTAGTAGACACCTGTTTATAGAGTTTACCAGGGAATGGGAAAAAAAAAATTGATTTGGGATTGGCTACCTATCTAAGATCGCCGATAGTACAGCACTTCTCATTGGTCAAGACAGATATCGCCGTCTTAATGGCATCTCTAAGTGGCTAGGCTGGGCACTTACTTTAGAAAAAATATATATATATATATTGTAAAATGATGTGCAAATGTCTGGCGTGTGAATAGCTACGCTAGTAAAGTCATAGATTTTTTCCAATATATACTTACAGCTAGTTACTGCCTCCATGCCTATAATTTGCTTGCTCTGGTCCGAATTAGTTGATGAGTTTGTCAACACTGTCTCGATGAAAAGATCGGTTTCAGGTCCGGTGCATTTATTTATTTATGTGCTGCTGTATTTAAAGCAACCGTGACTTTTTCACATTTGTGCTGACAGTTTTACCTTCAACCCAAAGGAAGGGATCGATAATCCAGCTCTGGTCATCACTGATGATTTTGGTAAGGTTTCCATGAACAGGTCATGCAATGCAACTCTAGTCTGCACCTCATCATACTGAACTTGTTTGGATAAACTTGCGTCCAGAATCAGACCAAAATCCACTGCCTGAACTGCACCACTTGAGGTGTGTGGAGGGGCAGAATTTTGGCTTCTACTTGCAGAGGGTCACAGACAAGCAAGGCTTGGAGATCACAGACGTGGACCCATGGAGCCCAGCTGAGCACGGCGGACTTAAAGCGGGCGACCGTGTGTTGGAGGTCAATGACGAATATGTGGTCAACATGGACTTCGTTAAGGTTAGAGTAGAGAATTTGCTTCTGTTTTTCCAAGAGCAAAATGTTATACCGGCTATCCATTTACTATTTTGTTCTGACAAAATCTAGTCAAAACAGAAGCCACGAGCCTTATTATATTAATAAGCAATACAGCCCAGAGATATCTTTGAGCGAATCAATGAAGAGTTTGTTCAATTGTGGAAGGTAGCTGTCCTGGCATTGGCAATACAATATACGTTTTTGTTTTTTTAGTTAGTCTTGCAATGTGCAACGGAATGTACTTGCAAAGGGGGAATTTTCCGTGACACAAAAATAAAACTCTTATACTTCACTAAATTCTTTCAAAATGATTTATCCTTATCATTGAGCTGTCAGATTTCTCCTATATGCTGAACTTACTGTACAAAAGAGTCCGTTTCACTACTGGCACTAACAATGTCTTGCCAAGACAGCATCCTGAACATCAATATCTACGTTTTTCGCACTCTCATGTAGTATTCCATTTAGCTCAATTCATAGTTATGCTCTGGTGACAAGACCTTCACATACTTTAGCACAATGTTTTCAGCTGAAAATGACATCATAAGATCAATATTTCAACACCATTGTGGTTCGTGCCTTATGAAACATTTTCAATTTCATTTTACCTTTGATTATCGATATGTTTGTTCTATTTTACTGGCAAATACTGTACAGGTAGCAGGAGTAAATATAGACCCTGGAAGTGACTGATTGTAGTCTGACATCACATGAAAAGAGTCTACACTACAGTATAATACACTGAAAAAAAGATTTGGTTCCATTGGATTTACTTAATTCAAACATGTACATTGGTTGTGCATGATTAAAATGTGTTGAACTAACATATATCATTTGAATATTTTGGAGGAAAAGAGTAGAAAATAATGCTAGTTGCCGACCACATTTTAATCATGTGCAACCAAAAGTGAAGCACTTTCTTTTTCAGTGTTAGCAGTTCTTTTTCAACATCAGAACATTCTTCTTCTTTCTTCTTCTTTGTCAAGGACACTAGTTGTAGTTTATTTTTGCATTCTTTTGCTTGGTGTCTTTAAGCTTATTTACTCCTCAAGTCTCAGAAAGATCCTCTTCCCTCCAAACTGCTTTGAGCCTGATTCTCAATGAGAAAATTCCGAATAACATCGAAAGACATATTGGGGCCAAAGCATGAGAGAACACCTTTGACTTGACTTTGACTTTGACAACAATGCAAACTGCAACCATAACAAAATTCAAATCAATTCCATACTGCTGATTTGTCTGATTTGAACATCTGCTGGCCAAAGTGTCACACTGTAATTATCTGACAGGTGGCAAGGAAAATCCAGTCATGTGGCTTGCATTTATTTCTCCTGGTGCTGAAGAGAGATGACTATGAGCAGGTACCAGAAATAGTTCCCCGTGCCATTCACCATCTTTGTTGATAACATAGCTCAGACTAATTATACACTATATATTAGGGGTGGGAACGATAATCGTTTTTACAATGCATCGTTAGGCGTATTAAAAAGATTCTGAATCAATTCATGGGTATTTATAATCGATATTTAAAGTTTACCTAAAAAAACTAAAAGCATGCGCAAACGATTACGTGCATTTGTACATCAGACATCTGTGCTAGGCTAAACTAATACGTGACAAGATGGCGGAACAAGCAATTCCTCATACTAGCGGAGCGAAGTCAAAGTGTGAAATATAAATCTTAGCTCTTCATTGAGTTTTTTGCTTGAAAAAAGGTAGCAGTGTTTTACATGGACTATCAAATATAAGCGAATGTAGTAATGCATCAAAATCGCAATCAAATCGAATCATAGGCCTCTGAATCTGGATTAAATCGAATTGTGAGGTACCCATAGATTCCCACCCCTACTATATATATATATATATATATATATATACTGTATATGAGCCATTCTACCAAATTGGTTGAAATTGCTGTCCCACAATGAAAATCAAATTTTAAAAAACAATGAAGTGTTCAGACCTTGCATATTTAGTAATATCTTGTTATGATGTAGTTTACCACAAGGCATTAATTAAGACACTATTAAACTGAATGTATAAAAAGTCATCTTTTCTATGTCACTTCCTATTGGGAGGTGGCTGTCCCAATCTCTAACTCCTGAATTTCAATTCATGAAAAAAAATGTAGAAGATTTTTGCCAATTTACAAAATAGTTGACTTTAATAGAACATTTTTGTTGCTTTTAAATGTATGGTGAAAGATTTACATTGATTTTGTGCATTTCTTTCAAATTAGAAGTTTTTATGTAAAAAAAAAGCTGTCCTTTTCATGTCACTACCGAAACGCAAAGAGTATTTGTCTGTAGGCAGGGCTTGGTTTTAGCCACATCCCCAGAAATTTCACCAGTAAGAGAAATTATTTTTATTCTTCTGTAATTGTGTGTTTTGGTAGTGACACGCACATTTTAGGGACAGGCAAGATATTTGGAAATAGCTAGAAAATACTATTTGAAAATTGACTGTACTTTTACTATATTTGTGCCCCTTAGATATGATGCAACATGAATACAATAATAGTTTTTCTGAAATTTCACACATTTTCCAACTCTGAATTTGAACCAATTCAGTAGAATGGCCCATATATATATATATATATATATATATATATATATATATATATATATATATATATATATATATATATATATATATATATATATATATATATATATATATATATATATATATGAACACACACACGCGCGCACACACACACACACACAGGGTGCACATAACTGGTATGCATGCGCAACAGAAATCACTGATGCGTACCGTCATTTGCGTCACGATGCGCATTTGCGTACCTGTCCTGTACACATTAGTGTTAAAAAAAAACACTAGTGGTTCAGTGGAACGAATCATCTTTGATTTGTATGTATATAGGTAAATACACAAAGGTACACGTATACAAATATACATTAAGAGAAAGTCCATTTTAAAATTTTGTCTCAAAATTGACACTTTTGTTATATTAATTCAGCACACACAAAGTGAAAATTTTAAGCCTTTATTCTTTTCAATTTTGATGATTATGGCAGAAAAGACACACACCAAATCCAGTTACACAAAATGACAACATTATGAAAAAGGGTTCAACATTTTGGGCTTTCTGTGTGTCAGTTTTGAATGCCAGTTTATGCAAAACAACTGCAGCGGTTTTCCTCAGCTTTTAAAATGTCTCAGTCTGATTTGGTAGGTTTCAGAATCATGAGGAAGACTAGTGCTGACTTTACGGTTGTGCAGAAAACCATCATTGATAAACCTCCACAAGGAAAAAAGCTTTCAAAAACAAATTGCAAAAGAAGCTGGATGCTCACAGAGCGCTGTCTCAAAGTAAATATATTAGGCAGGGATGGTTGCAGCCTTGAGAAACCTGTCGAGCAATGCTGGTTCAGAAATCGGGGGGAGCTTCATAAGGCTGAGGCTGAATTGAGGAGAATTGAAACAAATAAAGATTGAAATATTTCACTGTGTGTGGTTAACTAATACAACATACAAGTTTCACTTTTTGAAACAAATTATTGAAATAGTTGGACTCACCCCGAATATTGGAATTTTTGGGCACCATCTTGTATATGCATGCTGATTTCACATCTTGTGACTTCTGCAATGGCGGTGCAGTCGGTGCCGCACAGATGTGTCTCCTGACAGTTACCTTGTATGTTAGACTTTCACTACAAAAACACTCAACTTGTAGAGATTGTGTCTGTGTTTGTCCGGACGTAGGCAGTTTGTTCAGGTGTGGACCTACGGATGCTGGCTACAGCCTCCAAGGGAGGCCTTTGCTCTCGGCCCAGGCTGTGTCACATCAACCGGGATCAGCACTGTGGCCTGGGGATGACCCTGGTCTCATCAGAAGGTACCAGCACCAAACGTTACAATCGGCATACTGATAGTCAATATGGTGTAAACTACACACAGCACATGTACTTTGGAATAATGTGGAGGGTTACCCTTGCGGTATAAATTAAGCCCAAGTGTCTTTGCAGGCCTAAAAGGACACTGCATACTGAGCGTAGGGACTGGTGGTCCAGCAGAGAAAGCAGGAGTCACCAGTGGGGACAGATTGGTCTGGATGAATGGTGTCATGGCATCCAAGCTCTCACACGTCTCTATTAGCAAATCTGTAAGCAATACATTTCCTCAGATTCGTAGCTGCATTATTGTACTACGGTATGCTAAATTAAGAATGTGAGTGAGTCCTGCAGTGTGTTTGGTTCTCAGCTGAAGAAGAGTGCAGACTCTGTGACCGTGTTGGTCATTGATGGTGACAGCGAGTCTTGCTATATCAGGAGGAAGATGCCCATCTTACCTGTGTTGGCAGGCCACTGGAATCTCCCACACTCAGCAAAGACAATGCATCTCGTTAAAGGGCCTGAGGGATATGGTTTCCTGCTCAGGCAAGAGAAGTTTCCAGATAAACGACAAACAGGTGAGGCATTCATTACGGACGGAGAAGTAGTTAATTCAGGAAATGGACAACAAGATCATCAAACTAATGTAAAGTTCAGACAAAGATGACCTTAAGCAAATGTAAAATGCAGTTTTTAAATGGCGATTTATCAGGGGGGAATTAAACTAGTCAAAGCTACCTGATTCTGCATGAAAATGTACTTGCCCCCGTTGTTAAATCGTGAATTTACTGTGGCTATTAATCACATTTTTCAGTTCACTTTCACTGACCACACTCAAGCCTGCAACTTCAGTTCTGTTCAATCAAGAAATTACTAAATAAAATCTGTCTGACAAAATGAAGTCGGCCAAAAGATCTCAAAAAGCTGTAACAAAATGCCATGAGCCAAAGAAATTCGAGAACAGATGAGAAATAAAGGAAGTCAGTCTGTAAAGGGTTACAAAGAAAAATGTTACATCTGGCATAAATGTAACCAGCATTTCAGAAAATGAACATCATGCAGTCAAACATGGTGATGGTACTATGATGATCTGGGGCTGCTTGGTTACTTCAGGACCTGGATGACTTGCTGTCATTGATGAAAGCAAGAATTCTGCTCTTTACCAGAAAATCCTGAGAAAAGAATGCTTGGCCATCAGTTTGTGACCTCAAGCTGAATCACATTTGGCTTCTGCATCATGACAATGAATAAAAACACATCAGCAAGTCAGCTTCTGAATTTTATTTTTATTTTTTTAAATGAATGTTTTGGAATAGACGGCACGGTGGTCGACTGGTTAGCACGTCCGCCTCACAGTTCAGAGGTCGTGGGTTTGATCCCGGCTCCGGCCTCCCTGTGTGGAGCTTGTATGTTCTCCCCGTGCCTGCGTGGGTTTTGTCCGGGTACTCCGGTTTCCTCCCACATTCCAAAAACATGCATGGTAAGTTGATTGGACTCTCTAAATTGCCCTTAGGTGTGATTGTGAGTGCGGATGTTTGTCTTTGTGTGCCCTGCAATTGGCTGGCAACCAATTCAGGGTGTCCCCCGCCTACTGCCCAAAGACAGCTGGGATAGGCTATAGCACGCCCCGCGACCCTTGTGAGGAGAAGCGGTATCGATAATGGATGGATGGATGTTTTGGAGTAGGCTAGTCAAAGTCCAGACTTGATTCCGATTGATATGACACAACCTTTAAAAGACTGTTCATGCTTTGAAAACCCATTGTTGGGGAATTAAAGCAATTCCGCGAGTAAGTGTGGGCCACAAGATCTCCACGGAGATGGCAAAGCCAGTTATAGAAAACACTTTTTGGTTATTGCTGCTAACGGTGGCCCAACCAGATATTAGGTTTAGGGGGCAATTACTTTTTCCACACAGTGCCATTTGGATTTGGATTTTTTTCTCCCTTAATAATAAAACCATTGAAAAACTCACTTTGTTTTTAATTGAGTTATCTTTGACACATTCTTTGATGATGTGAAACATTTTAAGTGTGACAAACATGGAATAAAATAAGAAATCAGGAAGGGTGCAAACACTTTTTCACACCACTGAGTACATTAAATATCTATTGTTTTGGGGGTAGCCCATTTGGTGGTGGGCTTGGTGAATAGTTGTGGATTTTCAACGCCATCTTAACTAACATTCTTAAAAGCCTTATGTTCAATTAAATTCTAAAAACTGAATGATCTATGGTTCAGTTCATGTGCTTCGGGAAGTGGATAACGGGAGTCCAGCAGAAGAGGCAGGAATGAAAGATGGAGATCTACTGCTGGCGGTCAACGGAGAACCAGTGGAGTTCATGGAGCATGACGATATTGTCAAAAGGGTTCGAAAAAGTGGTGAGAGAGTCAGCTTTGCCGCTATATCGATGCCAGGGAGACGCCTCTTCAGAGAGGTAGGTTCCAATACGTTGTACTTTGCAAACAAATTCAAAATCATCATACATGTATTAGAGATGGCCTCTCTTTGCTGTGTTGTTCTTCCCGCAGCTCGGTATTTCTCCCCTGTTCTTTCATGATGAATTCATACACCACGATGACTGTGTCCTAGGTCAGACCGGAACTCAAACAGCACGGGTATTAAATCATCTCTACTTCCTACCGTCTGCACATCTTGACAGTACAAAGCCACTGACTTATATATATATAATAAATGCTAATTTAACAAACATACATTTCTACCATCTATTTAATGATCGATTGTGGTACCAAAACAGCACGACTCCCACGATGACAGCATTATATGACTTGCTTTGAAAGGAAGGTAGAGGTCCAAAGGCATGCAGTGGAGAAAAATATTTGAGCCTTTGATTTTTTTTAAAGTAATTGAATGCTCTTTTAATTAACAAATAGCAAGGAAAAAAACAGAAAACCATCTGACTGAATTTTTATGATTGTGGCAAATATTTATCCTCAAGCAAAACTCAACTAACTTGAACAATCCTTTTTAGCAAGCAAATGCCAGACACGGCACCTACACAAAGAATTCATTGTGGTACACTTTTTCCACATTTTGTTATGTTCCAATATGGATCCTGCCTTAAAACATTTTACACACTCTACCCCAAAATGATAACCCTAACCCTAACCCTTATGAGGATGGATTTCCGCCACCAAAGAGTGACGTTGCTTACGGATAATACATCACAGCAAATAAACAAATTTGATTGCACGGTTCGTTTTGAAGCTCTTTGCCCTGCCAATAGTGGTGGAGAGCATGGGACAGAAGATACTGATTCTATCTGAGGACGGTTTTATTTCATACACTTTAATGTGAATCTTCTTAAAGTGACAGGACTAGTCTGTGTGCATCAGGATCATGTTAGGAGTTTGTGGAAGCCATCAATTTTGCTGGTTAGTAGGGGACCATATACTTACTTTGCTTGGTCCGTTAAGTATGTTATGTATGTATCATTTACATAATTTTTTATGTTTTAGTTATATTCTATTTTTCAGTTTATTTATTATAAGTGGGCAACATGGGAAAAATCAGCTGCTTACCAAATGTTTTCTCACGGTATATTGTCAAATTCCATTGCAGACTGTCTGAAGTTCTTATTAATGTATCCAACAAAAATAAATGTTGGATAATAAACTATGCAACTCTGAAGGAACACTTTCAAATCAATATCAACAATTGTTAAAGCATACTAAAGCTTAGGCTTTGACGTATGAAAAGTAAGCAATGTGCTTTTACTGTTTTGTGCAGGCACAAAGGTTTGGTGATGCTCTCTTGTGACGGCACAGTGGAAATGAAATGAGTCAGTCCATCCAAAGCAGGAGCTGAAGGTTGAAGGAGATTTGGGCTCAAAAACCTTTTAATCAATTTTCACGCGGGCACTGGATTAAATCTGTACAGTAAATTGTTTGTCATAATCTAAAACGTCAGTTGTCTAAATATTCAGTCAAGATAGAAACAACGTAATTTCATGTTCTTTGGATTAAAGATTTCAGATAAAAATAACAGTCAGACAAATTATGCATTTCTTTAAATGTCACATTTAATCATTTAATTTTGTTAACATTTTCCGGCTGAATCTTTTGGGTAGATTTCACATCTCCAAACTGACAATCATCAAGTGGATACCTAATCATTAACCTTGATTTACAGTTCAGGAGGGAATCATTCAATAGATATATGTATGAATGTTTGTATGCATTGTGTGTGTATATATACTGCAGATTTATTCAGGATACAGTGCATCTGATTAAAACATCAAACATCATACAACATTTTTAAAATAGGAAATTAAACAAATCCAGTGGTTTCAAAATTGTGGTTAGATTCACAAAAAGGTATGTCAGTTATTACTCAACGAATACTTGAAAAGAGGGTACTCTGATTCAAGTACTTCATTCCAACACAAAATAAAGAAAAAGGCATTATCGACAAGATAGTCATGTCAGCGACAGCAAGGGAGAGTGACAACTTGGACCACAAATAGCTGCGTTCATTCCTGAGAAATTTCCCATCAGTTTCCAATTAGCACTTTCACTATGCTTTTCAATTCATTAACCTTTCGAAGGAAATTTATTGAAGGCAATGATCTGTCAACAAACAGTACTGATAGTTCAAGTGTAGATATGACGTCTGAACAACTTTCATATATCTGTTAATGTACAGTATATCTTTACATTATTTTTATGTAATTAATAGTTTTTTGTCAAAATTGTATCTATTCTCAATTGTGCCTGTCTTTCAGTAAAAGAAGTTCACTGAAGAAAAAGTTGGATGCCAATGAACCACTCCAGTAAATATACCGTTATTTTCCGGACTACAAGCCACTACTTTTTTTCCCCACTTTTTGAAACCTGCAGCTTTTGATGTGGCGTGGTTTATTTATGAATTTTACTGATGATCTTGAAGCCATCAATAGATTAACCCATACTCTCGTCATATCTGACCAATGAAATTACCGAACACGTCACAGTGGACCAATCAAACGGTCCCAGCCCGCACAGACCTACGTAGTGTCTGTGTAGGAGTAAATATAGAGAATATAGTATATAGTCGAGCAAAAGTAAGCATCAGAGTTTAATTAACATAGGGAACGAGTGCCATAAATACAGCCATCTCTGCAGTGCGAACCCCGTCTCACTGTTTGTTTGGCGACCGACTCCCACCATCTCTGGCAACAGACGACAAGACAGCAAGTCCAACCATGGAGCGACATACCTTCACGGATTTATGTATAGTATGTGCATCCCACGTGTTTCGCCAAACCGGTTGAAGCTCGTCAGCGAATTGGCCTCATGTGACAACATCAGAGATTGAGAGGTTCTGCAACGCCACTGTGTAACTAGCTACGTTCGCCGTTGTTTGGGGGGGGGGGGTGTCTACCAGCTTTTAAAGTAAATAAAAGTTGGTTTTATTTAAATCCATCTGTGTGACCTCTTTCTTGGCAAATATCCCGTTATACCGTGATGACCTGCGCCTTTTAACATGAAGCGGTCAATGGGTATACAAATGTGTTTTTAGGCTAAATTTAGCTCTTTCAGCTTTTAATCGGGTGCATTTGGCAGTACGGAAATTGCGGTACAAGCAGCCATTTAGCCTAGCCTATTTTAGCATAAAAAGGATGTGATAGTCATACACCATCAAGAAGCTCATTTTTGCATTCAGACTTGCTTGTATGAACGTGTATGTTGCAGCCTTTTTCAAAAGCCATTTAAATTCATAAAATGTGACACCTTATAGACAGGTGTGCACCCTTTCAAATCCTATGGAATCAATTTGATTCATCTAGTGGAACATCTCAAAGACGATCAATAGAAATTGAATATTGAGCTACACTGACATGGATGAAAAAAAACCCGATATAACTAATATAATTAGGAGAATCAAATTATTAGGATCATTTACTTGAACTAAACCAACAAAATTCTAGTACAAGAACGTAAAGATAAAATGACTCCTGGTCTCAGGTCTAACTCACTTATTGAAATTATGGCTCTAGTAACCCAAAATAAAACTTTATTCTTGTAAGATTAACACTTTTTCTTGGAGTATTTCAACTTTATTCTCCTACCATGTGTTTTTTCTAGTATAATTTTACCAATAAGTTAACATTTGTAATTTCACGTCCTGTATATTTTTTTTCTAATCAGAGTGGGCCTAATACTCCTTCAGATTATCCATGTAATCAGTGGTGCCTTGATTTACAAGTTTTAATTTGGTCCATGACCACGCTCCAAGGTCAAATCTTCAAGCTCCTAACTCAATTTTCTCAAATCAATTTTTCCATTGATAGCAATGGAAATGCCTTTAATCTGCTCCAAATTCCCTAAAAAATTCTGTTACATCCTATGTATGGAAAAAAATACCACTGCATTATAAAATATAAAAATGTAACAAAATATAATGTAAAGAAAAAACATTGTTTTATGAAGCGTAAATGTTGGGGCCTGGAGAGTTCCGTAGCTCTCAAGATCTCGCTCTCTCCCTCTACTCAGCAGCTTTGCCTGCTGGGACGCAGCAGGCTTAGCGAGCCAGCGAAAGCTCAGCAGACGGCATGCTTTTAAAGGCTAATTTACAGAAACAAAAACAAAAGAGAAATACTTAACGCAACGCAAATGATGTTAAACTGTTAAAGCTCAATTGAGTGTTGATGTCTAGAAGCATACAGTGGCTTGCGAAAGTATTTGGCCCCCTTGAAGTTTTTACACATATTTTACATCTTATTCTTTGAAGCCTGAAATGTGGCAAAAGGTCAGAAATTTAAGGGGGTCGAATTCTTTCACAAGCTACTGTAGTTTGTGAAGCCATGCAATTTTACTCAGAAAAAGTGGATGTAAACCAATTTTCCACCTTAATTGCTCCATTTTTTCCCACTTCATTGGAGCAGTGGAACCATTTCTGGGTGTACCCCGCCTGTCGCCCGAAGACAGCTGGGATAGGTTCTGTGACCCAAGGCAACAAAATCGGTCCAGCAACAACTCGCACCTTGAAAAACTTGTACGTTGGGCACTTGTAAGCCAAGGCATCACTGTATTTCATTTTTTCAGTTAATTTAGTCAATTTAGCACAGGGCTGCAACAAAACTGATATTAACATTAACATTAACGGTTGACTAATTTCTGAATGCACCGTGAATCCCTATTAAGCTGATGATAGATATATATATATGTTTCTTTAGCTAACATGCTAATTCCTATCTTAAATTGATTGATCACATTCTGGAGTCTAATGGCTCCTTCCATTTTGGTTAAGCTTGACACTAAAACTTCCAACAGCATAACTGTAAGCGTCACTTAATACAAGAGTATGCTTTGTAAACTACATATCCATATAGAATGTCATGATTTTCTTAGGTATCCATTTACGCCCCTGACACTTTGAACACAGCCATTTGGAGTTAAGAAGTAACTCTTCCTCGCCAAAAGCTAATGTCCTATTACGATTATGGCGCTAGAACTTGCTAACAGTCTGGTAACCTTTGGCTACTAATGGGAAATGGAACAAAAAACAAACTTTAGATGACTCAAATTTGGAGTTGAATGCTTAGTAGAAGGTAAAGCATAGTGAGTGGTGGGGCCATAGATTTGATCATTTCCATATAAAAGCTTGAATGAACATTCAAGTGTTTTTGATACATCTCCATGAACATTTGGAGGTAAACAAAGCCAAGTTGGAGAGCTCAAGAGGTAGAGACCAACACGGTGAATCCTTTATATACATATTCACGCAGTGTTGCTGCAACGACAGAGTGAACATCAATAACAAAAACAAGGCTTCTCCTTATCTTTAGCTATAAATTTGCTGTACACACAACATACAGCTGACATTACTGTGTATTCCACTGGACAGCATTGTTTGTCCTCTAGATTTACTAGGTGCAGGGTAAAAATAAAGAAAATATATACATTTGTATGCAAGGTTTAAAAATAAAATCAACTTCACAGCCTTAGAAATGTGCAGGCTAATACAATTTCTATACAGTGGTACATTTTAGGTTGGTGTGTATATTAGCTTCTCTATTTCACATATATACATAACCATATTTTTGAAGTGTGAGAACGCATGCCTTAGAACAAGAACAGGATAGAAAATAATTCTAAAAATATATTAAATAATTTACTTCAAAGCTATTTCTTCTGGATACAGTGTACAAGTATGAAGAGGAGCTGGGCACACCTCCAAATGGTATTACCATTTACAAATAAAATGTTAATATGCTACTTATTTCCTGTCTAGACAATTCATGAAGAGAGAACGAGTCAATAGTATATGGTGAGACAGTCAAGTACACTAATTACAACCTCGAGAGACTGCTATTGCTGGTTTTACTGATTTCTAGCTTGGTGCATTTTCTATTTGATGACAAGTCTCCATTTATCCATATGAACAACACGCATAGAAGAAATGTTCCAAAATAGGCAGTTTCCAAAAGGAAGACTGGATCTTGCCTGCCTGAAGCGATCACTCATTACTCAGCTTCCTTCCTTCTCTTTCATTCTTTTGCGGGGCTCCCTTTTCGTTGCATGACCATCTCAGCTGACATGATCTGATCACTTTATCGTACGTCACGGACTTAGAGGAAATGAAGGATGGAAAATGGCAATTCAATTGTAATTGCAGAAAGGACTCACATCCTGTTGTAAAGTGTTACAGCACTCCAAAAATGGGCTGCAGCATACAAAATAAGTAACTTCCAGACCTGGAAGTTATTCTGCAAAATGAATTTGTCATTTTCAAAAGGGTTTCAATTCATCTGATCGATAGAAAACCTGCTACATTGCTTTTTATTTTCCTTGGTGTTTCAGGGAAGGAGAGAGTTGACGAATATTTCAGTCTCCTTCTACTGGCCGTTGCTTGTTTCGATACAACTGAACTTACTTGCATTATTGTACCATATTTAAAGACACACAGACGGCAATGAAATGGCTTGATAAGCAAAGAACTGGAACGCAGAAAAAAAACCCGATTTGAAATCTTTATCGAGAATTACAGATAGTGAGTCAAGGAAAAGCTCAGAGGGACAAGCGAGGGACTCAATTTTTTTTCTTCTTTCAACTAGAAATGTGCAACTTTTGAGGGAGTTCAACATTGGGGTGTTTAAATTCGGAGGTGTAGATGTGATGAACATACATGGAACAGTGGTTAACATATTTTTACTTGTTAAAATTCAACATTTCACTTGAAAATTTTAATATAAATATATATTTGCATATTTTAGCCATTTTGCTCCGACAAATCTATTTCTTAGTCATCGCTTAATTTTGCTCTTCGCGTGGCCTTAGCGGACCAGGTCATTTGAAAACATGTTTACAGTGAGTACGGAAAGTACTTGGACCCCTTTGAAAGTATTCAAGCTCCTTGAAATTTTTCACCTTCTGTGTCATTGCAGCCATTTGCCAAAATCAAAAAAGGTCATTTACATTTTCATTAACATACACTCAGCACCCCATCTTGACAGAAATAGAAAATGAAATGTAGAAATGTTTGCAAATTTATGAAAAAAGAAAAACTGAAATATATGGTCTTAAGTATTTAGACCCCTTGCAGCAAACTTCATATGTAACTCACATGCTGGCCATTTCTTCTGATCCTCCTTGAGATGGTTCTGCTCCTTTATTAGATTAATTAAACACAAATTAAACTGATTGGACTTGATTAGGAAAGGTCTATATAAGACCTTACAGAATCATGAGGTCGAAGGAGACAGAATTGTGGCAAGGCACAGATCTAGCCAAGGTTACAAAAGAAAGATTTTCTGCAGCACTCAAGCTTCCTGAAGCAGTGGCCTCGATAATCCTCAAATAGAAGAAGTTTGGGAAGACCACAACCCTTCCTTGACCAGGCCGTCCAGCTAAACTGAGCAATCGTGGGAGAAGAGCCTTTGTGAGAGAGGTAAAGAAGAACTCAAAGATCACTGTGGCTGAGCTCCTGAGATGCAGTAGGGAGATGGGAAAAAGTTACACAAAGTCAACGATTGCTGCAGCCCTCCACCGGTCGAGGCTTTATGGCATAGTGGCCCGACGCAAGCCTCACCCACATAGTTTGCCAAAAAACACATGAAGGACTCCCAGACTATGAGAAACAAGATTCTCTGGTCTAATGAGATCAAGATTGAACTTTTTGGTGTTAATTCTAAGCGGTATGCGTTGAGATTGAGAAACCCAGGCACTGCTCATCACCTGCCCAATACAATCCCTACAGTGAAATGTGGTGGTGGAAGCATCGTGTTGTGGGCGTGTTTTTCAGCTGCAGGGACAGGACGACTGCTTGCAATTGAAGGAACGATGAATGCGGCCAAGTCAGGACATATCCTGGCGGAAAACCTCTTCGAGTGTTCAGGCCCTCTGACTGGGCCGAAGATTCACCTTTCAACAAGGCAAAAACCTGAAGCACACAGCTAAAATAACCAAGGTGTGGCTTCAGAACAACTCTGCGAACGTTCTTGACTGGCCCAGTCACAACCCTGACCTAAACCCGATTGAGCATCTCTGGAGTGACCTGAAAATGGCTGTCCACCACTGTTCACCATCCAACCTAACAGAACTGGAGAGGATCTGCAAGGAAGAGTGGCGGGGGATCCCTAAATACAGGTGTGAAAAACCTGTTGCATCATTCCCAAGAAAACTCATGGCTGGACTAGCTCAAAAGGGTGCTTCTACTCAATACTGAGCACAGAGTCTGAATACTTATGACCATATATTTCAGTTTTTCTTTTTTGATAAATTTTTAAAAAATTCTACATTTCTGTTTTTTATGTTAAGATGGGCTGCTGAGTGTACATTAATGAGAAATAAAATGAACTTTTTTGATTTGGGCAAATGGCTGCAAAGGAACAGAAAGTGAAAATCTTCAATATTTTCCGTACCCACTGTGTATCACACTAGCATGTGAAGCTCAGAAAAAAGCTTTTGCTCAGTGAAGAACTTAGGCTGTTTGATCGCTGTTGCCAATTCAAATTGTAGGTGCCTCTCACATAAAATGTGTTTGCATATATCATCTCTTAGATTTCATGCATAACAACATGCATACATTTTGAGTGTAAAACTTCACATACATTTTCAAATGAATTACATTCCTGTATGGTAGTCCACTTTGGAAATAGCTAATTTGAATTAAAATTCGCTCTGTGACCGATACAAAGAGTGTGATTCATAAGTAGACAATGGAGGATGTAGCCAAAAAATGTTTTCTTTGTAACAATACGTTAAAATTGGCCTGATATCCAACAACACACCTATTTTGCACGCAGTCATAAATATTTTTGTTTATGTGGATATCTCATCATCTTTGGTAAATAAAAGTCTCTCCAAGTTTTTAAAAAAACATGTGGAGGAGGACAGGACATAAGAATCTCCTATTACAGGTATCAATTAATCTATGTATGTATTGTAATGTATTCAGGAGCTTTGTTGTGTAAAAACGGGGAACTTCAAAAGTTCCTGAAAATCTGATGACGCGGCTACAATCGATTGTCTGAATATTAGGTTGGGTTTCATGCCAATTTGGTAACTTAACAGTGCAGAAGGAAAGACAGCTGACAAGCCTTGTCACAAGGGGAAAGTCACAATCACAGCTTATGAAAAGCACTTTTTGAAAATACAAAACCATTTTTGAAAAATATATACATAAAAACAAATGTACTTCATGTGTGTGATGTTAAATCTTAGTGGATGATACATTTGCCACATTCTGATTTGGTCTACAGAATATTTTTTTCCTAAATTTGCAACCTTCGACACCACCATAAGCAGTAGTTAGTGATTTTTTTTTTCCTTCATATTTTAGCAGATGACCAGCAGGACGGGGGAGCCCTGCTATCCAGTGAAACGCTACCCAAATGACAGAAGACATTGAGACGCTTTCGTGATTCCATTTTAGCATCTTGGCTGGTTGGCAAAGATGACCGACCTCACTACAGCAGCTATTCCCACACCAGTGGAGAAGGAGGCATTTCTGAGGGCTGAGCCACTGTGGAACTGAGAAGGCAAGCAAGAAGTGGGTGAAGTTAATATTAGCAATGCACAAGTGTATTACTTCAGGTCATACTGCATCCTGGCTACAGGTGTGGGCCGGGAAGGTTGCTTTAATAGCACACATTTCAAGGAGAGCTGCTTTTAAAATTGACAGAAATGTGGCAGGTTTATTTTGATTTTCGTCACAGTTGGCCTTAGAGGAAGTCGGTGCTCTAGTAAAAAAACAACCTTGACCTTTCGTGTTCAAAACATCACAATAGGTGCCACCATGCGCAACATGAGTAGCCCACGGGTCTGTTCTAAAAATAGCTCACCAGTGATGGGACACTGTGACTTGCTAAGAAGAATTAAAACAGAAGAAGTTCATTTAGTTATTTATTCATTCATTCAAACTTAACACGGTACATGTTTCTTAAAGGGAAGTCAACCCAAAATATTTCTTTACAATACAATTCTCTGTAGCCCCACTAGTCTAAACACGGCATTCTGATTACGTTTGTGGAAAGTGAGTTAAACAGTAAAATCCACCCATCCATCTGAAGGAACGGCCATTTTGACACTTTCTGTTGACTTAAAACGACATCACCGTCGCTCAGGGCTCAGATAACAACCAATCAAGGATCAGCTTCAGCAAACAGGTGAGCCGTGATTGCCTGAGCCTGAGCCCTGGGCAACGGTGATGTCATTTTTAGTTGACAGAAAGTGACAAAATGGACGCACCCTGACATGGATAAAAAACGGTGGATTTTGCTGCTTAACTCTGAAGGGTCTGACTCTATAAGAATGGCTTTATATTAGCCAACAGGTTAACCAAAAAACAAATTGGGAATTACACATCGCATAATCAGTTCAAGGTCAGCGTGCCCTGATCTGAGCACGAGACCAGCTGGTGAAGATCAGCCCCATAGGCAGGGCCAGCCAGGGAGGAGACCAACCCACATTATGTTTAGTTTTTGAAGACAGTATAAATTTGAGGGCTGCATGTTAGACCGCGCCCCTTTTCTGCCCTCGCCCCTCTCGGGTGCGAGCATTCGCGAGGATGGAAAAGCTGTCCAGATTTGCTTATTGTATGATTCCTGAACTTCAGAGATGGGAAAGAACACTGACGAGAAAATTCAATCGATTTGTGTGAGTCTTTGTTATAATTATTATTTACATATTGGATGCCTAATTAAAAGATATAACAAACATGCAGTGAGTTGTTTTTGTGAATTGATAATTGGGCTTGCGCCCTGGTGACCCTATAGCAACCAACAACTCCAACAACTTCTATTCCACAAACACAGTAATAATCAGAATTCTGTGTTTCATATAATTCATTTGAACATACATGGAACAATGGTTAACATATTTTTGCTTGTTAAAATCAAAATGTTACTTATTTGCACATAGAACATATTGTTGTCAAGAAAATGTTTGGGTTGACTTCTTCTTTAATGTACCAAATACTCTATATTTTGTTTAAAAATAAAATAGATTGTGTTCAATGAAGAACAAAAATGCTGTTTTTATTAAGCCAAATATTTTAAAAAAGGACATTTTAGAGCTGTAATCTTAATACCGTGATACCACAATATTTTTGCTCATGGTTATCATAACGTCAGAATCTATTATTGACCCGTTGTCTAGTGGTGGTATTTTTCCCCAAACATAAAACGTAAACTTGTTTCAACTAGCAAGTTTACATTAGAAGCAATTATTGCTGAGCTATAAAGACGGCGCCCACCTGATAAAGCTCTTGAAAGCAGCTGACTGAGGGTTGATGCACAGTGGTACTCGACTCCCCTTTTGCTGTTCCAAAATGAACTGATTGATGATCTCTGTGGGGTGGAACCAGACACACAAAGATTAAGAAACTGATCCATTCTTTGTCAAAGATGGTGAAGATGCAATTCAAAATCCTAACTTGAATTTGACTGGCACCAAGGCGCAATACTTCACACAATACATTGTCTTAATAATTTACAAAATTAAGAGACCTTTATTGTTAGTGGATTTTTTATTTTGGTGTAATTTCTTAGAATATCACCCAAATGGTTCACTATTATTTATTTTCTCAAAAAAATGTACCATTTACTTGTCATCTTTTCCAAAAAACATAAAAAAAAAAAAAAAAAAAAATCTGTTTTTGTACCGAAAATATACCGAACCGAAGTTTCCCCAAAAAACGAACCGAACCGAAATGTGATTTAGCATACCGTTACACCTCTAATATATACATGTATATATATATATATATATATATATATATATATATATATATATATATATATATATATATATATATATATATATATATATGTATATACATATATATATATGTATATATATATATATATATATACATATACATATGTGTATATATATATATACATATACATATGTGTATATACATATACATATGTGTATATACATATACATATGTGTATATACATATACATATGTGTATATATATATATATATATATATATATATATATATATATATATATATATATATATATATATATATATATATATATATATATATATATATGCTTTAGTCGAGGAGCCGAGCTTCAAATGTTTATTAAACATGCTGGAGCCCCGTTAAAATGTTCCATCCCGGGCGCATATTAGCATATTAGCATATTAGCCAATACAAAGGCACAAGAGCCGTGGTGGGGCATGAGCTGTCCTCTGCTGCGCCGTAACTCTTATTAAAATGAAGTTAAAAGTTACTAGTTGGCAAGTGCTATCTGCCTCACCGCCACCCTCTGTAGCGCTGATGAAAAATTGTGGCCACCATCAGTAAATTGCCCATCCCTGCTTTAAATTATTAATATAGGAAATTATAATCGCGCATCAATTATTCCAGACTATCTGAGATCCACTGTACACTCTTTTAGATTAGGTTATGTCAAAAGTGCAGCTGTTCCCAACTTACCTTTGACTTGTCTCACAGAGCTTAGATTCTTCTCAAAGCCATCATCAAACTTGGGGTTGGTGACAGGCTCAAAGTCACTTGTGTAAACGCGGCCAGAAGATGTTGTGTAGCAACATTTGCACATGCACGTGTGGTAGCGCAGTCGACCCTCATCCAGGTATGGGTGAGCCAGGGCATCCTTTGCTGAAATCCGCTTCGACTGAGAACCAAATAGACAGGTTACTTGAAATAGTGTATGTAATAATATGTTTCAGTTATAAAGTGACAGTATTACCACAGAGTTATTTTGCCAATCGAAGGGCAAATTGCAATATTATTTAACAGGAAATATCGGTGCTGTCCTGTGAAAAACACTTTTGGAAACTTTATTTTTCACATTAATGCGATGTCTTAATATGAATGGAAACACCATTCATATTAAAAATAAGAACATGAAAATAAATGGGAGATAAGGATGACGGCGCCGATATAATACATTAGGTTAAATAAAAGCAGCAATCATTGCTAAGTTACACAGTAATCAGTCAATCAGATTATGCATATTGCACTTTCAATTTATTAAAGTATTTTAATACTGTATTTTAATAATATCAATTTTGTATAATCAATATTAATTTAGTATTAAAAAATTACGCTAAATCAAATTAAGTTTAAATATGGTTTTATACATTTTTTGTGATAGGAGAATTTAAAGACATTTGTTACAACAAATGCTGCCATTGGCACTTTTTGAAATTTGCGTTGAGTCTGTTGACACGTAAACGAGGTTGCCTTGCCATTTTAATGAAAGTAAAACTTTGAAATATAAATCCTTGCTCTTCCTTGAGTTCTGCAATTGTTTTAAAAAAGGTAGCAGTGTTTTAGATGAACTATAAAATGTAAGCCATTGTAGTGATGCATCGGAATCTAATCGAATCGTGTGCCTCTGAATTGGAATTGGATCGAGTTGTGAGGTACCCATAGATTCCCACCACTGTGTACAAGTAAAGGAGTTCCCTCTCTTTGACATGCTAGCGCCAGTTAGCATATCCGACCCTCGGCATCACACTCAAGTTAAAAACAAGCAAGTAAAATATGAATGGACTATGGCAATAATGAGTCCACAAAAAAAAAAATTAGGCCTAAGACGTTTTTTTCAACGATAATGTATGTGCTGCAAGAGAGTATTAGTTCACTGACCGGTACATTGTATGACCATTGAATGGCTGATGTATGTGTATCAACAGTACTGCTTTAGGGTAGCACCTAATGCAACGCAAATAAGGATTTACAGTGCATGATTTCAAGAGAATTGCAAATCCAATCGAAATCGCAATATCTGTCAGAAAAAACGCAATATAATTTTTTCCTAAAATCGTTCAGCTCTACCACTATCCCTAAAAATAACATACCCACATGTTAAATTACGTCACAGAGGATAGTGACAAAATGTCTTTTGTTATCTGCACGATTAAAAAGTAGAACAGCAAGAGTTGCAATATTTGTTAACTATTTTTTTAAATGCACATTATACTTCGCTTGAAGAGAAGTTTGATTCTTAAAAAAATGGTTGTGACAATATTTAATTTGGATACAATTTAACAAATTACATGCAATTTCAACAAGAAAATCGAGGTTGGAGAGTCAAGCATTCTAAAAAAAAAACACAACTGGATGAAGAACGCACTGGAGTGTAGTTCTAGCTAGAAAGTTAAGCTGAAATGACAAATCTTTCAAATAAAACATTGACCTTTGTTCACGAAACAATATGAAAAATAAAATACAATCCGGTGGGAAAGAATAACTCACCGGATCAAACACGAGCATCCTGCAGAGGAGGTGGACAGCTTCATGAGTCGCTTGACTGGACAGTGTGTAAAGAACAGGAAGGGATGGCTGGAAACCAAGCAAAAATTATGATATCAACCATTTTCTTGCACCTTTTTCAGCAGTTGTTGGTGCAACATAATATAATGCACAGCACATTTAAATCATACAGAAAGTTAACTGTTACAATTTCATAGCTTCTTGGCAACATCACAGATTTTTGTGATGCTCCTTCTATCAGTTCGCACATTAAAATCATCCCCCCTTTAAAAACACATGCATGGACATTCTCAAGTTATATTTCTTCTACGTGACCACAACACGCAAGAAGAGCAGTGATGGGAAGTGCCTTTACTTCAAGATTCTGGTTATGTGAGTCACAAATGTGGGTCATGACTGAAAGAACAAGATCCCGGATACAAGCGGTCGAAATGAGTTTCCTCCGCATGGTGTCTGGGGTCTCTCAGAGATAGGGTGAGAAGCTTGGTCGTCTGGGAGGGACTCAGAGTCAAGCTGCTGGTCCTCCGCATTGAGAGGGGCCAGAAAATAAAAAATTAATATTTTTAATATTTAATAAATGTGAAATTATATTGGAAAAAAATCTGCGAATATGCGATTCTGCAGGGGTCGAACCGCAAGTATGCGGGAGTCAACTTTAACTGCTTTTTATGTTACTTTATATTATCGTTTGTGTGTGAATATTCATTATCTTAAGGTAAATCCCTCCTGTGATGTCTAATGCAAATTAGAGGCAGCCGTTTCTGCAACGAGTGGAGAGAGCATCGCAAACCATCAGGGGAGCAACAGCCCACAACTCTCCTAAGTCACCATGGCCTCCACCGCTCCAAAGGAAAGGTCGCAAAGCCTGAGCAACATCCTTGTGGTCCTCCTCCAACTATCTTTGGGAAGGTCTGAGTCGGCTTCCTCCGCAGCATCCTCCACACCGGAAGGCTTGCCATAGGCCTCAAAGAGTTGATTGAACAGCGGCGGGAAAATCCATTTCCGCATCCTCCACCTAATCGCCCTGAGAGACACTGTTTGCAGCCCGTTTGTTCCCGTGTTTTGCATCAGCGTCAGAGAGAGAGTTCAAATTTGAGGCCTTTGCTATATGCAGCCAACGCTCCAAATTCCTCCTCTGCATAATGCAGTCGTTGCTTGCAAGACTCCAGGACAGTAAGAGAAGCTTGCACATGTTTTGCTCCCAAAGAGGGGATGAAGAAATGTGGAAGCCTATTACAACACCCCCTTGAAGACAAATAATCTTAAATTCAATAGACTAAATTGAAGTCACAACCCCAGTTTCATGGTAGAGACAAGTTAGAAAGCGGGTTAAGGCACCATGGTGTTTTAAACCCCCAAAAATGGAAATGATTCATCTGACACATAACCGACATTGTGTCATAGGAGCATCAGTTAGTAATAGGCTTGTCAAAAATATCGATACATCGGTACTCATTACCAAAGCAAAGATGTCATGCGACAACTCAGCATGTCAGACAGAAAAAGAAATTCCTTACAAGAGCAAGATAATTTACCTGTTTGTTCGGTCCTCTGAGTATGTGTGCACGAGCTCCTTCGCATGCTGTCCTCATGGCCTCCATAGAAGGAGTCCCCAACAAGTCAGTGATCAAGTCCAGCTATTGAGAGACGAAACAATGTGTGAAAACAATGGCCAAATCTAAATATTAGATAGCTGTGCCCGGCCCCAACCACCAGCTCAATTTTGAAATCCTCAAAACGGTTTTATACAGAAGTAGATTCTTCATTTAGGCCATATAAAGGAAGTGTGTACAATTATTGATCACTCTTGTCTTTACATCATTGGTTTAGTGCTTGTTGTTTTCCTTGAGCGTTTTGAGAGTCTCAGCTATGAAGTTGATCACTGAAAAGATGTTGAAGAGATACCAGTCTGCTTCCGGTCTACTGGCGAGGTGCTGCCTTCAATTTGACCTTATATCAATTCCCACCCTTTGAAATTATAAGTCCAGAGAGAGTTTCTTCCTGCACCTCATTGGAAGACGCAAGAGTTGCCGTTTGAAGGTCCTGTGCACCCCGATTGATCTTGGGTTTAAGGATGGATTTCAATAGGGTTGAGGTCAGGGGATGATGGAGGCCGCACCATGAGATTTTGTTCGTTTATACCCAGAGCAACTGAAGCTTCAAATGGTATTTTTGACACCTTAGTGTTTTTTGTTTTTTTTAATTACTAAAAAGAAGAAGCACCTTAATTCATAAATGTGATCTAACAAAGGTAAATGGCATATATTAATAATGTTTGCTGTTCATATGATTTGTAGTATGGATGTAGTAAACATCTGTTGAGGGTCTATTATTCCGCGCGGCTCTCATGCTGCAGGTCACATCCAACAGCCTTTTTTACTACACACGACACAGTTCCTTTTTTTTTTTTTTTTTCGCAGACTTGCTTTGTGTCTACAATTCAATCCTCAGACTCATTAATATTTTAAAGCAGATGTAATGCCTACTCTAATTTTTATAGATCATAGTGACCAGCAGAGTTTTTCAATGCAGACGCTGGTTGCTATGGAACCCCGGCGCAACGAGCTTAAGATAAGTGCAGCCGTCGGGCGTGCAGTAGTTGCAGAAGTTAAACTCGTTAACTATTTTTATATTGTTTTATACCATAAAATTGCACAATGGGAATGAACTTTATACAGAATTAGAAAAAGTCAAGAGGCCAGGAGCAATGTCAATCTATATATGCAGAGTAGTAACACAGAGTCTGAAAAGCTCTAGTAGTCCTAGTGTTAAGACTCCAGCAGCTTCAATGTGACATGCCATATTCTTGACCTATTTGAATGCAATTCCTGACAATCCATTGTTGATATTGACAATACATTTGCACTGTTATGGTCAAGCAAATATGTTCATTTAAATGGTAATGACTCAACGTAATGTTGTTTTGAATGTGTGTTCATGAGTGTGTGTCTACTCTTCTCTAGTCCGCTCCCAGCTAACTGAAAGCCTCGTCAAATAAAACAAATTCTGAACAAAATAATTCACACTCGACTTATTTTTGAGGGAAGTGTTAGAAATGCATCACAACCTGTCGTTCGTTAAACTGTTGGTATGGAGCTGGATGCCGGTCAGCGAGGTGCTTGGCCATGTTGACAGTGTTCCCACCTCGAGCCACTGTCGTTTTCTAACAAGAGAACGTTACTTTGCCATGTCGGTTGGCTTGCCGTGGCTGTCGGCCATGTATGCAAAAAAATTCCATATCGCACTTCTGGCGTCATTCTTTTCAACGAGGAGCGGAGAAGCCGCGGGCGCTTGTGCCATCTTCCTCACACATGCAGGAGGCATGTTAAGGCGTCAATCACATGCCAGTAGACAGGCGGCTTTGCACGTATGTACCTGTATACTTGCCTTAAGGCAGAGTTGGTGACCTGTGTTTTTTTGTTTTTTTTTAATACCGGTGTTAAAAAAATGATATCTAGCCGTTTTTGACGCCCAAAAAATCGGTATCCCGTGCAACGTTTGTCCAGTGTTTTCATTATTTTTGCAAGGGACTGAACTATTTTGTGCTTTTTATGCACAGAAGATTATTCTTCCTAGCCAGTGTGCATAAAAACAGACTTGCTTAAAGTGGAAGTCAACCCAAACAGATTTTTTTCAAGAGTATGTAGGCCCGCTATTTGAAACAGGACAGACTAGTGAGCCTGCATAGAACATATTCTTGAAAAAAATATGTTTGGGTTGCCTTCCCCTATAAGTTGTAGGAACAACCCCATTAGGAATTAATTAGTCAGGCTTAGTAGGGAACCTATAAAACCTGTCTGAGATTGATGAGATGCAATTGTTTATTTCAGTTAAATTCTGTACACATAACAATTACTGAACAGTGAACACAATGTGTATCTTAAGTTCCATTGTTTACCTGCTGGATGGGACTCTGGGCTTGAAAGAGAATTCTTCGGCCCAGCAACTCAGCAAAGATACAGCCCACAGACCAGATATCAATGGAGTTGGAGTAGTGACGGCTCCCCATCAGGATCTCTGGTGCTCGGTAGTATTGTGTCACCACTTCCTGAGTCATGTGCCGCGACTCATCAGTCTCCTCCACTCGTGCCAGGCCAAAATCACAGATCTGAAACAAGATCATTCAAAGTTTCAATTCCATTATTTTTGCTGTTGATTGAAAACATTTGGATTTGAAACAACAAAGCATACAATAAGAAAACAATTTTCCAGCTTTTATTTATTTCCTGGTTTTCACAACTGAGTCTGATACACAGGGTAAAGTAATCATTGGTAAATACTCATTTAATAGGTCATTTTATAGATCATCAAAACTACAGAAATAGGGTGAATATGACATTTACTTGCAAATCCTTTTCTTGCAATTGCTGCATCGAGCCTGTGACATCCTGACCAAACCTTTACATTCTTCTTTCATTATCATTTTCTAGCTTTCACATTTCAGTAGTTTGTATTGGGGGGTTGCTCCCTTCCGTCTCCACTTTGCCCCAATGAACTCCACTGTTGTTTTGGGTCATTCTCTTGCCCAATAATAAGGCTCTTTCGATCAGTTTGGTTATACCTTCCCTAATTAGTGAGTATATAAACCTATATTCTTCTGAGTTACTGCTGATGTCATCATCTGTTAACGCCATGGAGATTATTGAGCCAGTCCCACAAGGACACAGATCAGCTTTTAAGATCATGAGCAGATACTGCCAGCAGTCCAGACCTGTCTCTTATTGAAAACGTGTGCAGCAGTAGTGTGTAGTATATTCAATTAAATGTGGTTGAACATGATTGGCAAATCATTGTATTCTATTATATGTATTTATGTTCAACACAATGTCCCAACTTCATTAGAATTGGGGTTGTATAATCATTGTCACATGCGCACACACCTTCAGTACGCAGTTGCTGTTGACCAAGAGGTTGCCAGGTTTGATGTCTCGGTGAAGAATGCCAGCAGAATGAAGGTACTTCAGTCCTGGTGCGAGTTGATCACAAGAATGGCAAGTTAAAACAGATTCACATCATAATAAATACAACCAATAACGTCAATAGCACCAATCCTAACTAAAAATGACTGGAAAATCCTACCTCGTAGAATCTGATAGAGAAAAACTTTGGCGTGGTCTGAGCTCAGGGGCTGTGGTGACACGATGATCTTATGGAGGTCACTTTGCATCAGTTCAGTCACTACATATCTGGCCAATGGGAAGTTAAGGCAAAATTGAAAATGTAACCAAGAGCATAAAAGCTGCAAACAGACAACAAGAGAGTACATTTATTGTTTTAACATGCACTCTTGAATCAGCCACTTCCACCCCAATAACGGACAAAAGTACTGCAAAGTAATCTGTCCAAACTTCATTTTACAATGTCTGTTGGCTTTATTTTAACGTTAATGAAATTCAGTTTGATCAGTAGGCTAACGGGTTCAAGTCAACACATTGGTCAAGTGGTGAGCACACAGTTCTGAGATTGGGGTTTTGCAGATGGGCATTTTACCCAAATGTTGCTGGTCTGTCATCTGTCAGGTGGTATCTGTAAATAGTGCTTCAAATAGCACACAATGGTATGTATTCTAGCATAGTGTTTAATCACATATGGTGAACGTGTATGTAGTCTAGTGATTGCTACAAAAACGGTGATGATACTATACAATACCATTTTATTTATATAGCGCATTTCATAACAGCTCGGGCTGTAACAAAGCACTTTACAAACAATACAATAAATAGAACAAAAACAATAAAAGGCTGTGATACATGTATTAATAAATATAGATATAAATAATATATAAAATATAAATAAATAAAGCTAATAAATTGACATAAAACACGGTATACAATTGATACCGGAAAAGAGCCGAAAATTTCAGGTCTGATCAAAAGCCAGAGAAAAGAAATGTGTCTTCGATGGAACCCAGGGGCAGCAAATACAATGAGAACAGCAATGGTCCCAAAAAAGAACCCTATGGAACACCATACGATAGAGGGGCAGAGCGGGACTCAGAGAAACCTCGGCTAACAGAAAAAGTCCTGCCAGCTAAATAGGATCCAAACCACTCTAGAGCGCATCCACTAATGCCCACTTGGTGTTGCAAGCAATTCAAAAAAATACTGTGGTCTACCGTATCGAAAGCTGCAGTCGAATCCAACAAAACGAGACATACGTGGTCTCCAGTGTCATTTGCCAGGATCAGGATGTCATTGAAAACACATAGCAGGGCTGACTCTATGCTATGCATCTTCTTGAAGCCAGACTGGAAAACTTCCATGACATTGTGTTTATCCAAGTAAGATCTTAGCTGTGAGTGCACCACTTTTTCCAAAATTTTAGACATAAAAGTCAGCTTGGAAATGGGTCTACAATTTGATAGCACAGCTTGATCTAGGCCAGTTTTTTTCATGCCGCCGTAAATCTAGTTGAAACGTGTGAGCCAACACCAGCCTTGGGAGATTGTGAATACAATAGGGTTTAAGAAATTGCACTGATCCTCTGCACCTGGCCTTGAGGGAGTTTTGGGTATGATTGAACTTATGGTGAACTTGCACGTGGACTCAACACGTGAATGAATACTGTCGTGCTGAGGATGATATCATGTTACTAATGGAATGTTTAAAGAACACAAGTTTTAGCGCTAAAGTGTTTTGATGGCTCCTCAGGGGCCTTTATTGTATGTCCAGTACAATGTATGTGGCACCAATATAAGTCAAAAGGGACAGTAATGGTATTAAGATACCATTAAATTCAAATGGCCTCTGTTTTGACCATAAAAAAGGACAAAGCCACTTTCTTGCCCAGCTTGTCAGACCGTGGGGAGTTTGCATATGCTCCCCGTGCTTACTTGCGTGTTTTCTCCTGATCCTCCGGTTTCCTCCAACATTCCAAAAACATCATTAAGTTCATTGAAGAGTTACTTGTGAATGAATGTGATTGGGTAGTAACCAGTCCAGGGTGTATGCCACCTTTTGCCCAAGTCAGCTGGGATAGGCTCCAGCACACTCGCGACCCTAGTGACAAAAAGCGGTATAGAAGATGGATGGATGATAGTACAAGTTAACTGTGGATAGTTTGAGTATGAATCGGGGAATGAAGTACTTTCACCATGCAGTCAGTGTATATTTATACGACACAATTATTTGTGCAGTATGACTTCATCATTTAATACAGCGAAACTTCCAACTTACAAACGTCCTCGTTTACGAACAATTTGAGTTACTAACTACATTTCCGTGGAAAAATTACCACTATTTGTGTGCTACTTTCAATATACAAATGGTCTTGGCATGGACTAGCGGATGGAGCTGTGTTGTGCTTCTTCTCGGGCTACATCATTGGCATTGTGCATAACACATTTATCCCTCCATGGGGGAAGGCAGAAATACGTTGCAGATGTCGGCAGAAGTTCCGCATCCTAAATCATCCAATAAATGATTGATGTAGTAGCCTAATAGAAGTCTGAAAATCTCTGCAGATATTATCTGCAGTATGTATGGTATTTATTAAATTGTAACATCTCTTGACTTAAACAACGAACGGTTAATGTCAGTGTAATCACATCAAAATAGCAATTCACACATTAGCACGTACAATACATTCACCCAGTCACAGACGCCAGAAGCAGCTGCATCCACTCCAAAGAAGCACTGCTTTCTGGAAATAGAAAGGCGGTCACTGGTAATAGCGCAAGAGAGATAATCAAAAAATTATGAAAATTACCAAAAGAAATTAATCTTTTAAATGACGTAACATGCCACTCACTTTTTTCTGACATAAAGACAAGTTTACCAAAATCAACCAATGAATTAAAAAAGAAACACTTGAATCAGAATTGCCTGTTACTATGGAAGAATAATATTTTTCAATGAAGGAGATATAGCATTCATTCCATTTTCCAATCCTTAGTTAAAGTTAAAAAAATAACTACTTATTGCTCATTAAGTGTTTTAAGCAAGCTGTCATGCACCACACAAGCCAACTTAAAAAATAACAGTCTCCAAAGGCCATTGCATTGGCGTCAATGTATTATTTGGTAAGCTTTTATTTTGAAGTTAGACTTTGAGTTAGCAGCATATTACATTGTGAGTATTTTTGCAGCTTCCTTGACATGTCGAAATGACAGCACACTCCAAATAAACTGTTACTGGAGAGAGAAACTATTTCTTTTAATTATTTTTATACTATTTTCTTTCTTTTTTTTTTTTTTAGCCCCCCAAATAAATGAAGTAGTATTAGAATGACAAAAAAGTGCAGAGAGAAATAGAACAAGAGAGGGTACCGTGGGTTCAAGCGAAGTCCCGTTATGCCGTAAAAAGTCCCAGAGCGCTAGAGGCTAAAATTGAGATGTGCTGGTACTCCGCACAGCTGCATATCGGCCACTTAAAACACTATATAATAGTGTGTTTTCACTTATTTCTCTTTTACATTATATTATTTTTAACCACCCATTGGTTAAAAAACTTAATTTGGGGACTGGAACAGATTACTTTTATTTACATTAATTGATTTATAAACGTTTCATGTTACAAATTGGCTCATTGAACTAATCAAGTTTGTAATTTGAGGGTTGTAAGTTATGTGTCACTTGCCACTTGCCTGACTTCAGTGCAGGCAGCGTGTGCTCATTTCCAACTGTATTATGGTGTGAATATGAGTGTGTTTGTCTGTCTACACTTAATCTGTTATCAATTCAATTTATGCCAACATTGGACACAGTTGAATTCACGACACGTGTACCAGGCCCATTTTCTTCGCACTTGTCTGCATATATTGAACAGTCACAATTCATCCTAAATTGCATAAGCCGCGCCCATATTTCCCCCAAAAAAGGATGTCCATTTGACGCATCTCGGCCAATGCGTGGAGGTTTAAAATTGAGAGAGATTTAAAAAACAGACACACACACACAGTTTGTACATATGTCCCCAAAACATTCATAACTTTCTCAATCTTTCTGATTCTGAAAAGGTTTGTATCATCGGAAAACGTGCTGAAACACAGAACCTGATAACATACAATAATGATGTCAATCATTTTCGATTAATACTGACCAACTTAAATTAGAGAATGCTATAAAAACATGCACAGAAAAAAAACCGAGCCGATCAATAAACACTGTTGTTGAAACAAGTAGTAAGGAATAAAAGGAAAATACTTTGCACAGCAAAGTCAGAGTTATATGTCACATTCACAAGCAAGCCGGCGGCGACGCATGTAGGATCTTTTGGCTGGTCGTTTGTCAACTGTAAAAGTCAGGAAATGCTGTTTTGTAGCGTGTGTGTGTGTTTGAGAGATACTAAAACTTTAAACCCTTGGATTAACCAGGAAATGCGAGCTGTTCGCTGGCTTTTCCGGGTGCGCGGTCAGCGTACTGCTGTCAGTTGTTAAGTGACAACGGCGGAGTCATTTGTACAGCAAGCACAGACACGCACTTGGTACAGGTGATGGGAAGTGTCAGTTACGTAGGACATTAGTCAACTCATTAGTAAATTATTAATGTGAGAAATGAAATCGGGCATCAGCCACAACATGTGTTCTTTATAGATGCTCGTTTTTTTGTAAACCCTGAGGAAGCGCCAGGAATTCTGTTAAAATTGTCATTAGTGTTTATATAAATGACCGTAGTTTCAATAAGTTGTGCATCTTAGGTAAAAGATGTCTATTTTGATTTTTTTTTCACAAGCTGGTCCTTCAACTGCAAGAATGCTAAACTGATAACTTGAGACAAATCTGTAGTCAACACATCGCATCGCTTAAGCAGAGATCCAGTGTGAGTGTAAGTGACATGAATTATAGTGGGAAAATGTGGACATGAAGCAAACAGAAATAAATAGAAAGCCAATGCGTTGCAGTTGAGGTGGTCGATTAATCGAGTCATGGAATAATACATAGGATAATTGTTTCTTAGATTAGTGTACGACAGTCCTAACTTGATGTTGACTCCAAGGTTCAGTGCAATGTGCAATATTAAGTTTTCACACCACTGCTTTCTAGAACAGAACCACTAACAACAACAGCTTTAGGAATAAGAGTAGCACTCGTGCAGTTATAGCCATCAACAAGAGTCCAAAAAACTGTAAAATGGGTTATGCAAGATATCATTTATCCCATTTGTTTATTGCATCATTCCCAATAGTCAGGACTGGAGCGAATTCTGCATTTGCAACTGATGGGAAGTACAAAAAAAATCCCACTTGGACAGTAAAAGGTGAATTTGTGTGTTTAAAAAAATATATATATAATAATATACAAAAATATATATTGAACCAATAATATATACATACATACAATATATATATATATATATATATATATATTATATATTTTTATTTTTTTAGTTTATACAGTCCTTTATGGTCTCTTAACATCGCTTCCAGGGTATCCCTGCATCATAACAATGCCATGGTAGCATTAATTGACAATCAGGAGGAACATTTGTTTTAGGGTGACCGAGGTCATATTAGACACACTGTAGCACACAATTGGAGCATATGGCTCTGCTGATTATCATCTAAAAACGACAATTGACATGTTAAGTTATTTTTTTTAACATTAAAAGGTAATGTTTTAAAAATTAAAAATTAAATTGACTTAATGCTATGTGTCATCTGTCAGTCACGTGTGACAGCTGCTGGAACTAATTCCAAAAGCTTAAACCCAAGGAGGATCACATCAGGTAAGTAGGACTTGACGCTATTCACTTTCAGCAGGGTCACCTTAAGGTAGTCATTACTATGAGACGTTCAAGTAAGAGACTCAAGAAAATACAGTTGTGGTGAACAAAGGCTCTGTGAAATATCCTGCTTAAAATTTCTGTTCTGGGAAAGGGGTTGGGCAGCCATGGAGTAAGTACCACGTTTGCGGTTTTCCTCGATCAGATAGGGCAACGCCGTACTATATTCATTAGTGATTTGGCAATTTGACTTAAGTTAAGAGGCGTTGACGACATGCCCAAATCGAACAAAAAGTTGGTTTCACGGACCGAAACAACACACTCAGACGGATGATTTCGCCACAAGCGACACAGACAACCGCTATGAAGCGGTTTTATTCCATTAGCCTGTAGCTCCCTAAGCTACAGGCTAATGGAGCTACAGCTAACCTACAAATGATACTTCAAAAACTATGGGAGTTCCGGCGTGAACACACACACTCACCGAAATCAAGGACGAAATTAAGACAACTGACATCAGAATAGATGAAGTCGAAACGCGTATGTCGGGGACGGAAGAAAGAGTGCAGGGGTTGGAAGAAACTACGAGGGAGCTGCTAAAGTTACATGTTAAACTCGAAGACAAGGTAACGGATCAAGAGGGACGAGCGAGACGGTAGAGATATAAGAATTCATGGTATTGAGGAGGGGGCCAAGACTGACTCTGCATCGATGATCGCGAAGAGGGTGTTGCGGGAGAAGAAGATACGTTTTCAGACTCCGTTTCCATCCAGAATGAGAGTATTCTACGAGGGAGAAACGTGCCTTTACAACTCAGCGCAGGAGGCTACTACTGACATGAAGAGGAGAGGTTTTTCCGTGGCTGTCTACAAACCTCCAACGACCTAGGCTGACACAGAATTGAAAACCTGATGTGGCACTGGCCTGCTAGAGGAACGAACAGCAGCTGGAAGCTCCACGTGATGGTTTAAAAAAAAAAAAACTGGAGACATACAGTCGAGCGGACAATTGACATTGTTTGTATCCTGGTAAGGTGACAAGATTTACTTCCGTGAGACAATCAAGTGATAGTTGATCTGTAAGTTATTTGGGTTTTAGTGTGCAAACGTGTATACACGTTTAGTGTGCATGCATGTATGTGCATATGTGTATACACGTGTATGAGTATGTATGGAGATATGTGTACTTATGCATTTTGTGTGTGGAAATGCGTGTGTATGCATGTGTGTATGTATATATGTATGTGTATGTAATAGGGCTGCTCGATTAAGCGATTTTGAACCGACACCGAATTTTCTGGATTAAACGATGTTAAAAACGTTCAAATCGGCACGTTCGATTTTTTTATTTTTGGTGTATCTAAGCCACCGTAGTTTCCTCTGCATTTGCGCTTCCTCCCACGAGCGCGCAGTCCGATAACAACAACAACATCCATGGCTACCAGTGATTCTGCTATTTGCTCAGGCAAGTGAGCGTTTAGTTGATAAATCGGGCAAATATAGATCTGTAGTGTAGTGTGTGTCCTGCATGTACAATACAACCCGTGAGCTAGTTACTCAACGTCTGAAAGGCGTCCCTTTTTTTCTCCTCTACAACGGACCTCTCGTCCAACTGGTCCATTGACAGTGCATTGTATTATTGAGTGACAATTTTGCACTAATCATTGATTTATGTTTAAGTAAGACTAAGGAGAAAAGTGAAAGGCTAGTCACTAGCTGGTTGGCAAAATGACTTGCTGACAGACAGACAGTTTACAGACTTGACTGTCTACCTGTGTATTAAGTTAAATTGACTGGCATTTTGAGTTCAAAGAAAGAAAAATTCAGTTTAAATAAAAGACATACAAAATACTTCATTTTTCATTATTTCTTATTTTACAAAGAAATCATAATCGTAAAATCGGGTTTGAGAGAAAATAATTGGGATTTTCTTGTTAGGCAAAATCGAACAAACCTAGTATGTATGTATATGTGTGCATGTATATATATGTAGAGGTATATGTGTGTGTGTATGTATGCATATGTGTATGTATGTGTATATGTAGGTTCTGAGGATGCTTGGACTTCTATATGTAAATGTTTTCGGGTGTGGGGACAATTGATGGAGGGCCCTCTACAAGGAGTCCTGTGTGGAGGCTTTCCCTCCGAGCCAGCAGAAGATCCTGGCTTTCCTGGGGTCACATCTGGGACCTCACAACAGAACGCTTACCAGGAGGTATTTATTTCCCGGAGGAAATTACTGAGTTTGTTTTTCTCAGAATTTGTTGTTTTTTTCTTAGTTAATATGTTGTTAGACTTTGAGTGGAAATGGGGTTACTTAAGCAATAGGTGTCAGTTATCCTTTAATGTTAAGTCACAAAGTACCACTTAAGTTTGCTTCTTTTAATGTGAAAGGTGTCCTTAATCCTATTAAGAGAAGGAAAATTCTTGGCCAAATGTCAAAAGATAGGGTAGACAGACTATTCCTGCAAGAAACCCATTTCAATGATTCAGAACATTTGAAATTTAGAAAACAGGGATTTAATCAGGTGTTCTCAGCCTCCTACGAGAAAGGGCATAGAAGAGGGCTTGCTACTGTTATTTCGGCAAAGGTAATATTCCAGCTGGAGTCAGGAACTAAAGACAAGGAAGGGAGATAAAGTATGGTTGTGGGTAAAATGGAGGGCTCTGTGGTGACTCTTTTGAATGTTTATGCTCCTCCAGGTGCATCATGGGGGTTCTATAGACACATTTTCGATTTAATGATAACTAAAGCCCAGGGATTGGTTATATGTGGTGGTGACTTTAATATGAGACTGAATTTCAAGACAGATGTGTCACGAACATCACTATCGAACAATAGTCCAGTAGCTGATAAAGTGGGAAAGATGATAAAGGAGATGGGCATTTGTGATGTATGGAGAGAGCTCAACCCAACCACCAGAAATAACACTTTCTACTCGGCGCCACATAACACTTTTTCTATCCAAAGTTGTTTTGAAAGATATTACAAGGATCTCTATTCTTAAAGGGCCCCAGAAGGTGGGGGAACACTTGATGTTTTGCTGGCGTCGCTAAATCTCCCCACGGTATCTGGAGACCAGAATGAAGTTTTAATGGCTGAGGTGACTATGGGTGAATTACAGCAGGCAATCTCTCGACAAAAGTCGAACAAATGCCCGGGCGCAGATGGTTACCCATCAGAGTGGTACAAGACATTTTATTTCCACTATGATTGAGAACTTTCAATTGGATCCTATTGAATGGTGTGATCCCCCCTTCCTGGCGAGAGGCGATCATGGCTCTGATACCAAAGGAGGGGAAAGATAAACCTGATTGAGCTCATTTCCGCCCAATTAGTGTTTTGAACCAAGATTAAAAACTCTTTACATCAATTTTAGCGAGGTGTCTGGAAACGATACTTCCAAACATTATACAGTTAGACCAGACTGGTTTTATCAGGCAAAGTCAGACTTTGGATAATATCAGAAGAACTTTACATATAATTCATCATATAAAGATACATAATTTAGAGGCTGTTTTATTGGGGTTGGACACTGAAAAGGCCTTTGACTCTGTCAATTGGTCCTTTTTATAAAAGGTATTACGGAGGTTTAAACTTAGTGAAAATTTCGTGAGAACTATACAGGCGATATATGATAACTCATTGGCCAGAGTAAAGCTAAATGGTGGTTTAACGGATTCTTTTGGTTTAGAAAGACGATGTCGACAGGGTTGCCCTCTTTCCCCACTCTTATTTGCCATTTTTATGGAGCCCGAGTCAATCGATAAGGCAGAACGACAAGATAGTGAGGATTACTATTGCCCAGGTTGATCATAAGTTAGCCCTATTTGCAGACGATATATTAATATATCCGGCAAAGCCATCTACTTCTTTCCCCGAATTGCTTTCGACCGTGAGGGTATACAGAGGATTTTCAGGGTACAAACTTAACACTACAAACTTAACACCCACAAATCCCAGATATTGTCTTTCAAGTACACTCCTAGCCGATTGATAAGAGAAGCATTCAATGTGAACTGGGATTCGGAGTCAATTAAATATTTAGGCGTGAATATTCCAAAAGATTTGGACACAATTATATCTGAGAATTATTACCCTCTCCTTGCCCAAATTAAGGCTGATTTCAATAGATAGGATCTTGTTCCATTTTTGGGATTATTGCAGAGTGGAAGCAATTAAAATGAATGTGTTGCCTAGACATACCCAAGGGTTTCATTCATTTCAAGAGTTGGATAAAATAATATCACGATTTATTTGGCAGGGGAAGAGTCCATGAATTCGATTTAAAACCCTTCAGCTCGCAAAACACAAGGGGGGCCTCGCCCTTCCGAATATAATGAATTACAATAGGTCAACTAAGGTAAAGATTTTGGTTAACATCTGCAATCCATCCTACAGCGCCAAGTGGAAAGATATCGAGTGTCGTGTGTCCAGTGATATTCCCCTGCAGGCTATCATAACGGATGCTGGTTTGATTGTTTTAAAGGTGTTAATCCTTGGATAAAAAATTCAATCATGATGTGGCACGGAACAGTAAACCAAGACAAAGATAAAAGCCCATATTTGCTCTTTAAATGGATTGGGTATGATTCAGATTTTTTACCAAATAGAATGGATGCAGGATTTAAAATTGGGTTGGAAAAGGGTTAACGATATATAGTGACCTTTTCGAGGGAAGCATGCTGAGACAATTCCAAGATCTTAGAAACAAATTTGGATTGAGCAATGAAGACTTTTATCGATTTCTGCAAAGACATTATGTGCAGAGAAATTTATGTAAAGGTTGGGTCCAACAATTAGGCTTGGGCTTAATCAAGATATTCCTACTTAGCTACAAGTCGGACTCGGCACGTGGCAACATATCAAAAATATATAAGGAGTTGCAGGGTCTAGGAGGAGGGGATCCAACATATATAAAGTGGGATCGGGAGGGTAATATTACAAGTCAGGAGAAAATATTGTCACAGCAATGGAGGAGTACACCAGCGCTCTCTTGGAGGGAATTTGGGTGGAAGAATGTGGTCAGGTTTTTTAGAGTTCCAGCTCAAAAAACTTCACAAGGAGGGACCACAGCATGCTGGAGATCCTGTGGTAACAGCAAAGCTTTGCATTTTTCATGTGTTTTGGGAATGCCCAGTCATTTCCAAAAATTGGGAGGAGACAAGGTTGACTATGGGGCGAATCCTGGGGGTAGTGGTTTCCCTGACTTTTGCGGCCCTGTACTTGGGATTGAAACCTGTCTCGATTTATGATTTGCTCAGATATACATCTACAACATCTTGTTATTAGCTTGCAAAAAAGCAATAACAAGAGGATAGTTGTCAAAAGATCCCCCAATAGTCAAGGACTGGATTAAGGTGGCTGGGGAGATTTTTGAAATGGAGAAGCTGACGTTTATTCTTAAATATGAATGTGAAAAATTTGAGACATTGTGGGACATTTGGATAAAATTCAGAGTAACCTATGGTATTGCTGGATTGGATGGATAAAATACCCTTTTGTTGTTATTCCACTCAATTGTTCAGTTATTTTGTTTTATTTTTTATTTTTTTGTTTTTCTTTTGTTTTTGATGTTAGTTTTTTTTTCCATATTGTTCTGTGATTAAGAAATTGTATACGTGGATGTACAAGAAGTGTAACTTTTTCTTTTCTGGAGTTATCGCTTGAGGAACTGTGTTCTGATTTGCTGCTGGGAGTTGATGGTGCTCCATCTATATAGAGCTATATCCACATTATTTCCGTGCTTGTTCACTAATAAAAAATTTAATAACAAAGAAAAAAGTCAGTTCTTGCAACAGACGAGATCAAGTCAATTGTAAATGTGAAGGATACATTTCTTCAAAGTAGTCAATGTGTGGAGGTTGCAGGATGTCAAGAGCAGAGAGCACCTGAGGAGAGAGCATTAGCACATAGTTGAAACCACCTCTGCATCACTGTTTCACTATTTTTTAAATTCAATACGGCAGTACTCACATTTTCATGCTTAAAGAAACATAGCATCTTCAGTTCCCGAAACACCCTCTTGCAAGAAACGAGGTTTTGGAAGACATTGGGCATCTTTTTGAGGGCAACTCGCTTTCCATCTCTGGGATCTGTAACTGACCTGAGAGAAGAGTGCAAAGTTATTAATAAGAACTAATTGTTTTTGTGAACAGCCAGCATTGACATTATACATCAATTATCCGAATCGCTTATCCTCACAAGGGTCGAGCCTATCACAGCTATCTTCGGGTGGTAGGCGGGATACACTCACAACTGGTCGCCAGCCAATCGCAGAGCACACATAGACAAACAGACATTCACACTCACAATCAGAATTTAGAGTGTTCCATTAATCGTTTACTGTATTTATAAGTAACTTAAGTGACTTTGATTTCGGATAGCAATGCTGCAGGATCAAAAAAAGAACAAACCTTGTCACACCTGAATCAAGCTAGGGTACTCTACAGGATCACACTATAAATAATATACGGTATTGCACTCAAGTCATTTCATAAAGGAATGAGTTAAGGCTTTTTTTTTTTTTTTACTTCCTGTGGGTGGAAGACGAGTCATGCGGCCCTGGCATAAAATATGGTCAAGTTTTTAACACCTATACACTGATGAGTCAAAAACATTTAAATCCAAGGATATCGAGATTGAAGCCTCGTGAGCAGCACAGTAGGAATAAGTAAGAGCATTCACACTGGAGCCCTTTTCAAAGCACCCTTCAGTAAACCTTCTCAAATAGGATCAGTCAAGGAAAACAGATGGCAAAGGAACAAAAATCCCTGGCTGCACCAAGACTGTCACTCAAACATCTTTCAGAAAGCGCCTAGAACAGTCGAAGGAAGCATGCAAACTTATTATGCAGTCAAACTAGCATGTTACGTTACTATAAATGTGCAATTATTTTACTGGTTTTCATTGCAATAGGCTTATTGAAGAACCAGGAAATTAAATTAGTGTTAAATACAAAAATTAATATAAATATTGGGGATGTAACGATTTATCAAAAAAATCGATATAAATGCTGAAAATATGCATCGATGTAAAAATATAAAAGAATCGATTCTCAACACCATGTTAACTATAGCCGCTCTCTCTCTCACTCATCACCTGCTTTGTCTGAACGCACATGCGCAGTAGTGGTAATCCGGGTCGCCCGTGATATAAACAGAAGCATTGTGGGTAATGGTGTCATGGCTACCCGAGTGAAAGTTAACAACAGAATCCCAAAGTCCAGGCGCATTTCACAAAATTAATTAAAACGTAAATCTCCCTTTCATATCGGCACGCCGGTGATGAACGAGCATCGAAAAGGGAAAAGAACATTGTGGCTGATGCCCGATTTCATTGATGACATAGGGACTGTCGTTTCTGGAAGTTAGCTAGTTTCTAGCTAGCACACACAGGCTACCATCTGCGTCTGAACACCACACGCATGTCCTGTTGTGGTACGCTAACATTTTGTAGCGTCTACTACGGACTATGGAGGCATTAGTCAGCAAAGACACGTTTATTAAAAACCAAAACACAGTTTTTGTATTCCACGATCCCACGGTTGACATCAAATAGCAAGAGATTATGTCAACATGCGCGGCCTCACAGTCACTGGGACCACGTACCGAATGTTGCGATTAACATCTCGGAAATCCCACCACACAGTTAACACAACATGACTTATTTTTCACAAACCCTAAATGGCAACAGCTATCAATCAGCTTTCCTGTGTCTATTGTATACAGTGTTTTGTGTTAATTTATCGATTTCACTTGTTGTGTTATGGCTATTTTATTGTTGTATGTAAAGTGCTTTGTTACAGCTGTAGCTGTTGTGAAATGCGCTATATAAATAAAATTGTATTGTATATGATTTCACTCTTTACATTTCTAAATTCTCTCTACATTTAAAAAAAAGACTTAGTGGCCAAGAAAAGTTAAATAAGTATTTCTTTTAGTGTTTATTGGTAGTTTCATAGTGTTAGTGCAACTCAGCATAATGTATAGTTTTGGGTTCCATTTTAAAATGCACTCAACATTTACAACTAAAAAAGAACTATTGCCACAGTATCGCCTTCAATTTCAATTACTCCATTTATAAACATGTCAGGAATGTTGGTACAATCTGCAAAGTTTAATACAAGTTGAATGTACTTTCACCTTAATTGTCTTTATTATTCTGTTGTGCATACCTGCAAGAATTCTAGCTGTAAGCTACCGATGGTCATATAAGAGCCTGGTGCGATTATGCAGCGATTCACATATGATTCAATAGTCTATTATTCGCATCTACTTTTGTGTGTAGCAGCCTTACTTGACACGCTTTTGCACCAAACATAATTGCGTATTGCGTTTGTGGATGGCTGCAGCACCACACTAGCGCGCAGAGACAAGCATGGTAGAGAGTTTCAAAAAAATGTAATCGAATCGAAAAATCGGAAACTGAAAATCCAATTGAATTGGGGCTTAAGTGAATGGTTACATCCCTAATAAATATATATATTTTGCTATCTTGTAATTATGATGACATTTGTCAAAGAAAACTCTTTAAGCCTACCATGGATGAAGAAATAAAATGTGGGTGGTTAAAAAAAAACATGGACCAACACAGGGAGGCTTGTTGACCTCCAATTAGTTTAGATGCACAATACGTTGCAAATACAGTGGAACCTCTAGTTACAAACTTAATTGGGCATGTGAGCCCATTTGTAATGTGAAATGTTCATAGTATTTCCCATCGATATGAATGGAAATGCAATTAATCCGATTCAGCCCCCAAATTAAGTTATATTTGCCTTCTTTTATCAAATATAAAACACTTCAAAAAGATAACCATTTATTGCTCATTAACTTAACCAGAGGAGGTATGTACTGTATGCTACATCACACTTATCCCTTCAGTTGGGAAAAATGCAACTGAAAGTGACTCTAATTGTGACATCTTAGAGAGTACCAAGGCGTAAAAGGCCATTTGTCTGTTAGACTGTTGAAGGGTGAAGTTCAAGTTATCTATTAGTTAGATGAGGAAAATTTGATCAGACAAGGCTTGACCAACTCCCAGATCCTCTTTGTCACTCTAATATCCCCTCTCTCTCGCTCACCTATAATTCATGAAGCGATTAGTCATGAAGAATGCAAACCAAAAGGAAGGCTTGATCTGAACATGAATAAGATTCTGCTCACATCTGGCTATATCTCTGGGCAACACAGACACATATATTGATCATATGGCCCTGATGTCTATTATATCGCAATCTCAAAAGCAAGTAGGAGGATAAAACAACACAAAAGGGACAGATGTTGCTTTCTATAAAGTGTGACGCATCGTCAGTGTACTTTTGTTGCCATATAGAACACATCCAGCAGACGAACGCATGCGCTGCTACAAGAGCTTTCGAGAGATTTCCCGTCTGCATATTTCATCGACCCACGAGGTCCCAGTCGGTCCGAGTCAGCCAAATGACGTCGAGAACAGATCTACTGGTAACCTGTGCCACATCACACGCAGGTGCCATGTACCCGTATCTTGCGGTCCCACAGACGTAATGACATGTGCCCCATATTGTTTTGATTTCACCGATCACCACGCTGTGCGTGTGCGTGTGTCTGTTGCTTTTGTTTGGTATTTTTTCTTTGTTTGGCGGCGCGTCTGCTCGTGCGGCGCATGCTTGTGACATGAAGATTACGTTCTCTACGCCGATTGGCTGTCGCCGACGAGGGATGGACCGGAACCACGGGGATGATTAAATATGCAGGACGGAACGCAGTGGCGGTTAGGCAATGCCCAGCTCTGGAAATTGGTGTCTTGACTAATGACTTGTGGCTCATTCATGTTTGCTCACCACTGCGCTCTGCCGTCGTCTCTCATGGTAAGAGACTGTGCATAAATGCACAATTTTCTTGATATTAGCTAACTGCAAAGAACTAACACTCTGTAATGCAACTATCAATCTTAATTATACACCATTTTGATTAATTGGGAAAGCTTTATTAAGACGGCAAAAATAATACGGCAAAATTAAAAATGTTAACTTTTAATGAGACTACTAATTTCCAAACTGTATATCGTTGAATTGTAACTCAAAATGGGGCTGCCATTTAAGAGTACTGGCATCACTGGTAATAACCAGAGGTTAGCATTCCGTCTGACCAGTGCGTCTGTCTGTCACTGACGGACGCCCGTTTTGCCATTAGACGGGAAACTTAAAAACAACAAAAAAGACAAACTAAGCACAGACTGAAGAGGATGTTCATCCGTCTGTATAATCATCACTAACCTGGTTAAGTCCTCACAGTCCATCATTGATGGACGCCAGTTTTGCTGACGAGAAACGGAAAGGTGACCCAGACCACATTGACTATACATTCTATTTAGCAGGTGGCGTTATGCACCAATGGGAGAATCATGAGTTACTCAAGCTGATTAAGAATTATTGTAGGACCTTTGAAAACAGAGACATTTTTTAAGAGAACTTCTTGTGAGTTAGGTTTTACATTTCTATTTTTATTTTTGGAAAGAGTGGGGTGGGGAGGTTTTTTTTTTTTCATTAATGGAGAAATTTTGCCCGGAGTTGAAACGTCCTTATCGTTACTGTACGTCAAAGGGGAAGTCAACCCAAACATATTTTTTTCAAGAATATGTTCTATGCAGGCCCACTAGTTGAAACAAGGCATTCTGATTAATATTGTGTTTGTGGAATATGAGTTAAAAAATCTGTTTGGGTTGACTTGCTCTTTAAATGTGATGCATTACAATAAACAGTGCTAGGCAGACTGTCCCGGGTCCGGACGTCCATTTTTGAGGCGGAGGACGGGGGGGGCGATACGTTTTAAAAAAGGGTTGACTAAGGAAGCTAGCTAGTTAGCACACACAAGCTAACTGTGTGTACCCTTGGTACGTGGATTTTAGTGCACTAATCTTCACAAGGCGGCCAAAGTTAATCTCAACCTACTTGCCTAAATGGGCAAACTACTTTTCAACAGGAGATACAGCGCAAATTCTACTAGTACAACAAGTGATGAGACCCGGTAGCGCGAGCAGCGTCAGAGCCTGCACACCGGCGAGTGACATCAGCTGTACGTAGCTTTAGTTGTGCTAAAGCTAATGCAAATAAATATTCAGTCACTGCATGTTCTCTTCTACGGAGCTGCCTTCATTAATTGCCTGCACAACTCTTTTCATGTGCGTACCAGTAGTCACAATGCACATGCATATTCTGCCCTCTAGTGGTTCAACACATATAAAATACCATGGATAATGCCACAAGAGTCAGCCATTTCACCTCACTAACGCAAACACGACCAGCTCGTCTTGTGTGCGTAATCCGGGATAGTTTTGTTAACATTTAGCACCTTATCCCTTTGCTTGCAAAGTATGTCCTTGTGTGGGACATCTTTAGACCGTACAAATCTCTACCAGCGTATACATTTAAACGACCCAGAAGTGGAAGTCTTTGTTTCCTCTTAAAATTAATCTTGCGTTATTTTGCAATAATTCTTTTATAAAAAATGAAAACGTCTTGTTTTGCAATAAAACGCAATAGCACTGCGTTATTACTCTATCTTAAATATTCTTATATTTAGTAGTTTCCGACTACCAACTTCAAATGGAAAAGGGAAAAAACAAAAACAGATTCTTGTTCTGTCTCCAGTGATCTCTGCATTGGAAGCACAATGAGTCCCATACAGATACACGCCCAATGAAAGTTTCCATCCCTTACACGGTCACGTGAGAGCACTTTGACATATTTGCCCTGGCCCAAGTGCATTGGGTCTGTTCAATGTAAATATTGATGTTGGTAACAAGGTGCAACCAGAGTTCTTCGGTAAAAACGTTCAATGTTCAAAAGCACGTCATCTATATCACTACCGCCAAATATTTCAGAACTCCCGCTATAGTCTGCGTCCGCCGTGAGTGCTGGAAAAAAAATTCAGGAAAGGCTTCAAGGGCTCACGACACCGCCATGTGTATATTCTGATGCATTTCATTGGTTAAGAGAGAGAGAACTGGTAAAAAATAAATAAATAAAATGACCGCTTATCAGCTTTCCCGCGTATCCGCTTTCCCATCATTAAAAGTAAAAATACGTAACAGCGCCCCCGGCTGTAGTGGTAGAAACAGTATAATGCAATCCCGGCCTAAATGGATGAACTTTTGAATATTAATGTTTCTCATCAACTAAAAAGTGTGAATTTGACAACATCCTCCTCAGATAGAGTCCTTAAAATGCTTCTTGAGCATTATTATCTAAAAATATTTACAGAAATTGCTGAGAATATGAATCAACATTTAATATAGTTTAAACTTTCATCTGTTTCCTCTCAGGGAGTCTTCATTTTAGTTTGTACACTTCCAAAACTTCTACCAGTATAAAGAATTTGTCTCATTCCTAGTTAGGTGGTCTAAGCTCATACTGTAAACGCACAGGCATCAACCTATGCTGCATTATGGTGCATGCTAAAATGCTAGCTGCTCAAGTTATGTTGCACAAAGGCTGTTGAAGCTTTTTTTAAATCAATGCCTTACATTTTTAATACAAGAAATGCTAAGTTTAGGTTTAAATTTTGTTTGTTTGAAATTGCCCCACAGACAATGTTTCTACAAAATGAAATACAATGTGAATTTAAGAAATAAAACCTGTTGATTAAAAAAAAAAAAGGAAACCAATTCAAGTAAATATATAATTTATCTGAATACATTATTGACATCATTTGTCTAAATACATGATTGTTTGATCATGTATTGTGATTGTTTGATCTTTGAACTTTCAATAGGATACTCAAATATTGAAATATTCAATAGCTGCTGACTTACATTCAACCTCCCTGTTATACTCATATTTTTAATTGTTTAATAAAACACTTGCTTCATATCCCTGCAGATTAACCTGCAAAAAAATAATAAATCACTCCTCAAAATGACTGAATCGCTCCTCAAACTAAGTCATTGATTAGCAAAACTGCTACTATTTCGAGCCTTGAATTGTACCTTTACCAACTATTCACAGCGTAAAATTTTGATGAATGTATTATTTTGTTCAGCTTATTGATAATAGGGGTACATTTCCAGCGAATCCAACGTGATTAATGAGTTCATTCATTCACTTATTATCTGAACCGCTTGTCCTCACTAAGGTCGTGGTAGTGCTGGAGCCTATCCCAGCTGACTTTGGGCAAGAGGTGGTGTGCAACCTGAACTGATAGCCAGTCAATCGCAGGGCTGGTCAAAATGCAGAGGATGGATGTGCCGTTTAAATTTAAATGATGCCAATTTCAAAATAAAATGCAAATGCTTTGCTTTGATGACAATGTAAGCTTTGTGGGCCATATATACATTTACAAACTGGGAGGAAATAACACATATTTGTTTGTTATGAAGAGAAAAACATTAATTTAGACCAGGGATTGGCAACTTTAATGCTGGAGTGGGCCACAAATTTTCATCAATGTTACGGGGGGGCCACGCATTTCCTAACAAGATGTATGACAAAAATGCTATTTTAAATATGGACAAAATACTTCCATATGTGCAAAATAACCCAACAGCAAAGGGTTTCAAGAAAACAACAAAATAATATCCACATGTCTACCGAAAAATTTTTTTTCTTGCATAAAAATTTTCAAGGACGGCAAAAAAAAATAAAAATAAAAAAATGAAAAGCAAACCAACATTGAGTGCAAGAAATTATTTTGGACATTTTTTTTTACAAATATCAACTCACTTAAATGTTTAATATTATTCAGGAGCAATGTTTGTCCTACCTGTAATTCCAAATCCACAAAAAATTATGAGGCTTACTCGCGTTGTAGGCAGGCAGTATAAGACCCGGTGAAAGCCTTACTAGGCCATGTCTGCCATCTAGCGGTGACTGGTGATATTACAACTTAAAATTATACAGTGGAATGAGCAATGTTTGTCCTACCTGTAATTCCAAATTCACAAAAAATTATGAGGCCTACTCGTGTTGTAGTATAAGGCAGTATAAGACCCGGTGCAAGCCATACTAAGCATTGTCTGCCATCTAGCGGTGACTGGTAATATTACAACTTAAAATTATACAGTGGAACTCCACTATTCGCGCTGGATAGGGACCGGGCTACCCAATGAATAGTGCAAATCTGCGCATAATTGATTTGAAAAATTAACATTAAATATTTTTAAAAAAACACTGACAAGCCTCCAATATACATCCATCCATCCATCATCGATACCGCTTATCCTCACAAGGGTCGCGGGGTGTGCTGGAGCCTATCCCAGCTGTCTTCGGGCAGTAGGCGGGGGACACCCTGAATTGGTTGCCAGCCAATCGCAGGGCACACAAAGACAAACATCCTCACTCACAATCACAACTAGGGGCAATTTAGAGAGTCCAATCAACTTACCAGGCATGTTTTTGGAATGTGGGAGGAAACCGGAGTACCCGGAGAAAACCCACGCAGGCACGGGGAGAACATGCAAACTCCACACAGGGAGGCCGGAGCCGTGATCGAACCCACGACCTCTGAACTGTGAGGCGGACGTGCTAACCAGTTGTCCACCTCCAATATACATTTTCTTCAATATACATTTTCTTCAATTTACATTTTTCAAGAAAAGGTGGGTTGTTCCCCCCCAATCAAACAAAACCAAAAAAAAAGAAAAAAACATTTTAAATAATTTAAAAAAAAATCTGCAAATAACTGAATCCTGTGGATGCTGCTAATAAGTGAACCCGCGGGTGCAGAGCCCTGAGTATGAGAGGGCCCATTGTAGTAGCGGAAACATGCTTGTCCCACCCAATTAAAAAAAAAAAAATGGGGGGTGGGTTGTAGAAAGGGGATGGCATGAGCTGGATAACTCAAGTGTGTCCCACGGGCCACCGATTGCCCATCCATCCTTGGTACATCCATAGCAGATTCTATGGCTTTTTCAACACACTTTTCCTAGGAGAGGCTAATTCTATTGCCAATGTCTGAGAAGTATTCATTTGACAATACAGTCAACCCCTGCTATTCGCGGCGGATAGACAACGGGCCGGCCCGTGAATACCAACAAACCACATATAACAGAGGATTGCAAATGCACAATGTAAGTAAATACATTTATTGTTTAATGGCAGAAAATTATTGAAAAAAACGGGGTTAAATATCCAATATGCGCTTGAAAAAAAAAAACAAAACGGGTTGATGCCAATCAATAAAAAAATTGATTTTTTTTCCTAATATTGGGGGGAAAAAATCCACCAACAGATGAATCCACAGGTGCCGAACTGCAATTATGTGGGGTTCCACTGTAGTGTAGTTGAAGCTAGCAGTGGTGTAGGTATCCAAAGTAAACTGTTTGAAACATTTCTAACATTTTGGTTACTGATGAGAGGGGTGCAGTTGGTGTAATTGTTGAAAGTGTTTTTAGTGGAACAAATTGTACAGTAGAGTGTTATGTGTACTTTATGAAGCTCCATGGAAAGGCCTGCCAATAAAGTGACTAACATCAAAGTGTACTTACCAGACAACCCCAAACGCACCATAGCCAATAGGCCTGTCAGGCTCTATATCAAGGTGCTGCTGCAAGTGGTGTGTGTGCTGCTGTTGCTGCTGCTGATGATGGTGGTGGTGGTGATGATGGTGAGCTTTGACCGCGGCGGCTTGAACTTGGGCTGGAGCCACGGCCGCTGCAGGCCCGGGGGCCTGTCCAGGGGCCGGAGAGGGAAAGTAAGGTTGCTGTTGACCGGGGTTGAGCATCACAGCGGCGGCGGCAGCAGTGGAGGTGTGCTGTTGGATGGTGTGAACGGCAGCGGCTGAGCCCGGGTGCTGCAAGTGGTGCTGGCCCACGTGGTGGTGGTGATGCATGTGTGGAGGCGGGAGATGCTGCAGCTGGTGGTGGTGATGAGGGTGATGTGCAGCCACGGCTGAGGAGCCACCATTATATGCAGCCATCATTTTTGTAACATTTGAAGCTGTTGTGCCACAAAGAGTCATTCACTTAAATCGAGGTTGAAGTGATGATAGTGGCTACCAGGCTCCTACAGTACAATCAATGAAACTTGTAGTGAACATAAAGACAGTACTACTAGGGCCTTGAATTCTTCGACTGTCTCTTCATCTACAGGGAGTCCTGCCATTCTGGTTCAACAAGGATCTGGCAGGGGGAATAACGGACATCTGAAAATATGACAACACGCGTGTCTTACTTCTACCGAGACTTAGAAGCACCAGTACCTACTACCAACAATGGAAAACCAAAAGAAATAACTGAAAACAACCCGCCCACCCATCAATAAATAAAAACGGAGGCCCTAAATGTCCCTCATGATCGTGTTGGCACCCCCCCCTCCCTGCTGATTAAAGTCTGCTTCCTTACAGTGTGCTCTGTTCTGTCTTGTCACATGGGAAAGCGAGCTCTCATCTTTTTGAAGTGTCCAAGTTTGCCAGACGCTCTGGTCCAGCGCTGTTGCCGTTCCTGCCACCTGTGCTCCAGGCTGCCTGTAAATCGCATCAATTACTCCAAACGAAAGCCTCGCTCTCCGCGGAAGTGTGTGCAGGCCAAACAGCTACTCCGTAAACAGTGGTAATCTCCGAGCCCTAATTATCGCCGCTGATCCGGTACAGACGAAGTGTATCCTCACCCAGGCCCCACTAGAGCAGGCGGTCAAGCAGACAGGCAGGCCCAGGCCTTGGTGACCCACCTCACTCACATATTACACACAACTACAGAGCTGGGCGCCTTCTCAGAAATCCTCCACATTTTGACAGCGAACACGCATCGAGCATGCATCAAAATAGCAGGAGAGAAATCCTCGCAGACGGGCTGACTGGCAACTTACTTCCCCCATCGACAGTCTTTGGCTTTTCAACACACACGTAGTCCTCCTGGGCTTGACAAAGTTCACCCAGAGCCACTGGGTGGTGTTACGAAAAAGTTAAATCCTTTCAAATGCTCGCATGGAGACTCTTGTGACGGAAAAAGACCGCGGTACTGAACCTGACAGCTCAGTGTTAGCTCCTGGGTGTCAGTGTCTCCAAATCAAAACAGTAATCCCTCCTTTCTTTCGAGAACGTGTCGCGCACTTCTGTTGTCATCGATGGAACGGGAAGGCACCGCGACGGAACTCCACTTTTAGCCCACGCCGAGAACTTGTCACCGGCATAATACGCTGTTATACACAAAGCGATATAATGATGATGAACATTTCATCCAACATGGTGAACCAAACCTCGATAACTGGACAGTGAGATTATGGTGGGCGGCCAACCAATCGGCGACAGCAGCGTCATGATGTAGCTGTAATCTCCTTGATTGACACTCGAGACAGCCAATGGCTCACGCGGGCTGCGTGACAGCGATGTTACTGCGTTCTTACGTCCCTTTGAAGCATACGAGGAGAGCAAAGGTACTTTTACGATGGTGTTAAACGTATCACTGACTAAATTAAGAGTCACGCTTTTTATACGTCACTGCAATCTGTTTGATACTATGTTGACAACTATGATTATTGAATTTAGTTTTTCTTCTCAACAACCACGTTTCATGGATATAGAAACTGTTTTACATATCTTTTAGGGCTGAACGATTTAGAAAAAATAATCTATATATGACTTTTTTTTTACTCAATATTGCGGTTTAATATGCGATTCTTTTTCAAGGTCCTCTTCCCATGTATTTTTTTTACATTCACAAGCAATAAATTAATCAGTATTACAATAAATAACCTCAGATTTATTAGACATAAATGGATTTGGTTTTATAGGTTAGGTTTATGCTCAAATGGATGGTATGTTAACTGTGAATAAATATGTGAGGCAGTTTATTTATCTACTTCAATTAGAGCTGCTTGACTTGCAGTTTTAAGTGTTCCCTTAGACTCCACAAAATTCTAACAAACAAGTATGGCGTAGGCACAAATAATAAATCAGTAATCATAAATAAGATTACAACAATAATGCAAACAAATCTGTGACTTTATCATTTCAACTTTTCTTGAAACAATTTTCACAAAACAATGACATAAACATGTGGAGTTTAGTTAAATAAATAAACATACTATTTATAAAAATTAATTCTATTTATAAAAATTAATTCTCCTGACCGACTGAAAAGAAGTAGAGTTGGGGGTTTTTTGGGCTGTTGTTTTTCCAAAGAGCAGCCTTTGAGATTTGTCAATTGTATTAAGATAAGAAGGCCTTTATTGATCCCACAGTGGGGAAGTTTTCAGTGTTACAGCAGCAAAGATATAGGTCACACAGGGACGGCGGCATAATGTAACCATTAATGTATAACATTAACGGCAAACATTCAGGATCAAACCTATGTAAATATACGTAGTAATTATGTGTATATGCACATGTATATACACACCAACATACATCTCCATAAAAAGTATGAGAAACACTCATTTTAGCCTGTACATAGTACAGAGGAAAATACTCTAAGTAAGTGACAGTGCTCCAATGCTGTAGTGAAGTGTAAGGAACAGCATTTGATCAAAATAAAACTAGACTAACAGTAGTGGGGAATGTTGAGTATTGCACGGTATTACAGTAGTGGGGAATGTTGGGTATTGCACGATATAAGCTCAGGCGCAGGACTGCACAATTGCACTAATGTCCGCCAGTTTGTAGAGACTACACAATGTTCTTGTTAAAGAGTCTGACAGCAGCAGGCAAGAAGGAGCGGTGGAATCTCTCCTTTGCACAGCGAGGGTGTAATAGTCTCTCACTGAAGGAGCTGTGGAATGCTGTTAGGGTGCCCTGGAGGGGGTGGGCCGGGTTGTCCAGCATTGATGACAGCTTGGCCATCATCCTCCTGTCCCCCACCGAGTCCACAGAGTCCAGGGAGCTGCCCAGGACAGACCAGTTTGTCCAGCCTCTTCTTGTCCCGGGCCGAGACGCCGCCTGCCCAGGTGACCACTCCCTGGAAAATGACCGATGCAACCACAGAGTCATAAAAGTTCCTGATGAGTGTCCCCTGCACCCCAAAAGACGTCAGTCTCCTGAGTAGGAAGAGTCTGCTCTGACTCTTCCTATAGAGGGCGTCTGTGTTGTCGCTCCAGTCCAGTTTATTGTTCAGATGAACACCTAGGTACTTGTAAGTTGAGACTCTCTCAACATCTGTTCCCCGGATATTCACTGGCGCAGGTGAAGAGTGATGGCGCCTACCGAAATCCACCACCATTTCTTTGGATTTCCCCGCTTTGATCAGGAGGCGGTTCTGCTGGCACCAGTCCACAAAACCCTCAGTAAGTTCTCTGTACTCCCGATCATTTCCGAGTGTGATGAGGCCGACAATCTCAGAGTCGTCAGAGAACTTCTGCAGGTGACAGGTAGGGGTGCTGTAGTTGAAGTCCGAGGTGTAGAGGGTGAGCAGGAAGGGAGCCAAGACAGTTCCCCGTGCTACAGAGGAGCACGTCAGACACACAGTCCTGTGTCCTCACATACTGTGGCCGGTTTGTGAGGTAGTCCTGGATCCATGTGGTGAGGTGTGGGGCCACTCCCGCCCGCTCCAGGTTGTCTCCCAATAGGGTGGGCTGGATGGTGTTGAAAGCACTGGAGAAATCAAAGAACATGATCCTCACAGTGCTCCCCGCCTTCTCCAGGTGGGAGAGTGAAGTGTGGAGGAGGTAGATGATGGCATCATCCACGCTGATACCAGGCTGGTATGCGAACTCTAGTGGGTCCATTGAGGAGCTCACCAGGGGTCGCAGGTGGACAAGGACCAGTCTCTCCAGGGTCTTCATCAGGTGAGACGTCAGCGCCACTGGTCTGAAGCTGTTGAGCTCCTTCGGGTGGGGGGTCTTTGGCACCGGGACCAGGCTAGATGTTTTCGACAGCTGTCTGGTGTAGCTGGGAGCTGGAGACTGTGGAGAAAAGAGGGGACTGGGTGACACACCCAGCAGGAGGAGTAGGTGGAGGCTGCAGCAGGAGAGACTGAGTAGGGGTAGGCATCTGATCGAACCTATTGAAAAAGAGGTCATTTGCCCACTGCAGGCCCCCCCCAGTCCGGGTCTTGGGTTGTCCGTGGCCTGAGATGGTCTTCAGGCCCCTCCAGACTCCCCTGGCATTATTCTGCAGCAGCTGCTCCTCCATCCTCTTCCTGTAGGACCTTTTCCCCTCTCTGATCCTCCTCCTCAGCTGGCGCTGCACAGTCTTCCGCTCCACTTTGTTGCCTGATGCAAAAGCCCTCTTCTTCTCCTTCAGGAGAGATTTTATGTCTGGTGTGATCCAGGGTTTGTTGTTGGAGAAACACCTTACTGTCCTGGTGGGTATGGTGTTCTCCATGCAGAAATTTATATAGTCTGTAACAGTGTCCGTTAGACTACTAATGTCTTCCCCGTGAGCATCGCTGAATACTTCCCACACAGTTCTGCTGAAGCAGTCCTTTAAGGCCTCCTCGGCCTCTCCAGACCATCTCTGAACCGTGCATGTCACAGCTGGCTGCCTGCGGACCAGAGGTTTGTACACAGACTGGAGAGCCACCAGGTTGTGATCAGCTTTGCCCAGCGGGGGGAGGGGCAGTGATGTGTATGCCTCCTTGGTGTTGACGTAGAAAAGGTCCAGTTCTGCTACATTGCGATATTTGTTTGAATTTGATTTATTGTTTAGGCCTAATATCCGTGTAAAATTATATTATCAGGGGTGCAAAAAGGAAATTCTTCATTTTCACCTATTTGTCATAAAAATAATATCTAGTCATTTCGAATTTACAGTGCCCTCCATAACTAATGGCACCCCTATTAAGTTATTTTCTTTTTTCTTTTCCATTCACACAGGTTTTCATCGGGGTTGAAGTCCGGGGACTGAGATGGCCACGGGAGGAGCTTGATTCTGTCTGGTGAACAGGCCCACCTTTACCAACGGGCTTCCCTGGGCTCAGTACTCAAGGGCCTACCAGAATTTAAAAATAAATACGTTTTAAAAATCCCAATTCGTTGATTCGTCAATCACTTTACTTGGCATGAGTTGACCAACCTACAGGCAATTTTGTGCAGCACCGTGGCCATAATTATAGTATCTTAAAGTCTTAATAGTTTCATATTATTTGCCACTTGTTGAACTTTCTGTCAGTCACTTCACCACTGCAAAAGTTGACAAAGAAGCCCGCTCTATGGGACCTATAACTTAATGCCAAAGGGCCTATTGGAGGGCATGAAATTCCACATTATTCTGCCATATGTTTATCCATCCATCCATTATCGATACCACTTATCCTCACAAGGGTGTGCTGGAGCCTATCCCAGCTGTCTTCGGGCAGTAGGCGGGGGACATCCTGAATTGGTTTCCAGCTAATCGCAGGGCACACAGAGACAAACATCCGCACACCTAGGGACAATTTAGAGAGTCCAATCAACTTACCATGCATGTTTTTGGAATGTGGGAGGAAACCGGAGTACCCGGAGAAAACCCACGCAGGCACAGGGAGAACATGCAAACTCCACACAGGGAGGCCGGAGCCGGGATCGAACCCACGACCTCTGAACTGTGAGGCGGACATGCTAACCAGTCGCCCACCGTGCCGCCCGCCATATGTTTATTCATCTGTCAATCATATCATTGGAGCATCCACAGACCAATCATACACCTGTACTATAGACTTTGGCCATCAAGTGACTGATGACCGCATGTATTTGGACTCTTGATATTGAATTCCTTGATAACAGCCACAGTCTGTAAACAGAGTAGGCAGATGCAGTTGTTTTATATTTCAGTGAAAGAAATCTGCCAATTTGCACTTGTCCCGGAAGCAACGGCATATCTTGCCAACTTTCTTTGTCTTCGCTACAGTCTCTGTTTCAGAAATGGGCTGGAAAGGGCCACACAAAGGTCATGCAGTGAGGGGTTCACTCTGACACCTAACGTGACTTCGAGAGTGGTGTGTTTGGAGAGGCAGGGCATGCTCGGAGCGATTTTCCGAAAGCACTCAAGAGCGCGGCCACATTGTTGCCGCCATCTTCTGATAAAATCAAAAACATTTTTGTACGTGTGTATTTTCTACTGTGGCTGGCCAACAGTACTGACAGGCTATATATTATTAATTTTATGCCAGAGGCTGTGGGCCGGTGAAAATTTGAACACGGTCGCATTTGGCCCCTGGCCAGACTTTGGACACGCCTGATGTAAAGGGAAACCTTGGAATAAGGATGATTTTATGAAAAGATCTCTAAAGAGAAATAAATGATAGAGGAAAGCTATTAGAAATCATACTTTGAACTGTTATTACATTTACAAGAAATACAAAAAATAATTTCACACTTTGTTAGGAAAAAAAAGCTTATTATGCTAATACGTTCATTCAAGCTTTGAGTAACATCAAATCAACTTGCAACCTCATCAATAAATTACTTAATTGAAAGCAAACTTCAGTTCCTGTCCCTGTTGAGATGATGGGAAAGGAAGGGGAACTTTGTGACCTAAGACACATTGATGAGGGTTTTAATTATCCATCCATACCGCTTATCCTCACAAGGGTCGCGGGGCGTGCTGGAGCCTATCCCAGCTGTCTTCGGGCAGTGGGCGGGGGACACCCTGAATTGGTTGCCAGACAATCGCAGGGCACACAGAGACAAACATCCGCACTCACAATCACACTCAGGGGCAATTTAGAGAGTCCAATCAACTTACTATGCATGTTTTTGGAACATGGGAGGAAACCGGAGTACCCGGAGAAAACCCACGCAGGAAGAACATGCAAACTCCACACAGGGAGGCCGGAGCCAGGATCGAACCCACGACCTCTGAACTGTGAGGCGGACGTGCTAAGGGTTTTAATTAGTTTTTTGTAAACATTGGAAATTCTTTGGCATCTTGTATCAAGAAGTCTGATGTGAACCCATGTACATTTTTACCACTTTTGGTTTTTGAACCTTCAAGTGCAGAAGAAGTACAGTATATGAAACAATTAAGAATGTGAAAAAAAAATCTGCCAAAGGCCACGGTAGTTTCAAAAGTATTCTCATCAAAGAAACTATAGATTATATAATTTGTCCCTTTACCCGTCTTTTTCTCTTTATATTTCTAGTCTGGTATAGTTTCTCAAGAACTCAAAATTGCTAAAGTCATTCTTCTATTCAAATCCGTCAATCCAAAGGCCTTTGATAACAATACTGTCCAAAGGCCTTTGATAACTAGCGTCCAATATCTATTTTACCATGTTTTAAGATCCTGGAAAAAACATCTTATGTAAGACTTTCACAGCACCTAGCTATGAATACAGTACGCTCACTAATATGATTTTCATAAGAAACATTCTACTGAACATGCTTTGATGTATCTGGTTAACCACATCTCATCTGCAGTGAATGGGAAGAAAATTGCCGTTGGTGGCTTTCTTGATCCAAGCCAGGGGTCTCCAAGCCCGGTGATGATCTTTTGAATCAGGTGTGTTGGAACAGGGTAGCATATAAAACAGGCTAGATAGGGGCTCTTGAGGACCGGATTTGGAGACCCCTGATCTAAGCAAGGAATTTGATACAGTCGATCATAAAATGTTCATTTCAAAGCTTAGGAGATATTGGATTCAAGAAGTTGCTCTCAAGTGGTCAATTGGATATCTCGACAACAGAGAACAATTTGTTTGTTTGAATGGTGTTTCATCAAATAAATCTAGAAGTCACCTTGGTACCCCAGGGATTACATTTTGGGCCTTTATTGTTTTTAATTTTTATTAATGACTTGCCAATGTCATCTTCCTTTACTATTTGCTGATGATACCAGTTTTCTAGCTGTTGGAGACGACATTAAATCTCTTGCTGAATGTGTAAATAGTGAAATGTCAGATATATCTAATTGTTTTCAGATTAATAAACTAACCCTTAATGTAAAAAATGTAACTACGTGATATTTTGTGGCAAGAATAAATCCCACTCAAGAGAACAAGCCAACATAACATTAATTAACAGAACTAGAATTTCTCAAATACCTCACACTAACTTTTTGTGTGTACTTTTGGATGACTATCTCACCTAGAATACTCATGTTAATCTAGTAGTAGCAACAAACTCAATGAAAATGCTTGGTATTCTGAAAAATGTTTATCCCCTGTTCTATTCGTCTGCTCATGTATCTCCATGAATTACTGTAATATTGTTTGAGCTCAACCTATGCAACATATCTGAGCAAACAGCTGTTAATCCAGAAAATATTTTGAGAGCATTTTGTTTGCCTGGCATATGCAAATTCTACTTCATTTCTTTTTAGAAAATACTCAATATTACCTATTCATACAATACAATACAATACAATACAATACAATACAATACAATACAATACAATGTAATACAATATAATACATTCATACACACAACTTTGAGATCTATATACCGCTTTACAGCCTTTAAAAAGTCACTGAAACTGCAGTTAATCTTATTTTAAGTTTTCATATTTATTTTAGTTTCCTTTTCACTGACACTGTAATGAAGTCTCAGTTCTGCATTTATGTACTTGTTAGAAATGTCCATTTTGTCAACATTTTATTTTATTTGGTCTTCTCACTTGTACTGTCCATCCAGAAATGTTTCATTTTATGGGATTGTCTGACTGGGAGTGGAATCTTGTAAAAGTCCTTTTGGCTTCATTACCCCCTTGCACCATTTTTAAATTGTGCTAAATAAACAAAGAAAAGAAAGAAACAAACAAATGACACACGCTCCTGCTTGAAACCTGGTGACTTTGCCAACCAGATTTTATTGCCAAAAATAATGGCTTCTTTTGCCCAAGTAGAGTAAAAGCCTGATTGCAGCTAGCCAACCACATGCCCCCTGCAACTCAGTGCTCAGAGTGACCACAACCACTGATTCGTTTGAATGAGCAGTAGGAATAGTACAGTTTTTCCATTGTGTTTGCCAGGTCTCCATGATTTCTTTCTTAATGAGATTTAGTTTACACCTTTCCTATATGAATGATATATGAATATCAATGGTATGCTTATTCAGAGCACACTTTGCATAAATATCTGCAAATTCCTTTCTCCTAATCCCAGCATGAGCATGAACCCAAATCGATTTCTGTATGTGTACTGTGATTTCTTATCTCAAATAACATCATCAATATTTCACATATAAGATCTTGTCTTGCTCTTTCTTTATTATGACTTAAAATATTCAATGCTGACAGTGAGTCAGAGCATATTATGGCCCTTGATGGGTTTTAACCTGTTCTAGCCTGTGTTATTCTGATGGCAATGATTTCTGCTGATTATACTTACAAGTGATCTGGTAACCTTTCTGCCTGCTTTATTTCAAATGATTAGGTTTAGGGCGCAACCACTTTTACACACAGGGCCTCTTGGGTTTGGATTTTTTTCTTCCCTTAATAATAAAAACGTTCATTTGAAAACGGTATTATTACTATTATTTGTGTTGTCGTTTTTTTTATGATGGGAAACATTTCAGTGTGACAAACATGAAAAAAATGAAGAAGAAGAAATCAGAAAGGGAGCACACACTTTTTCACACCACTGTAAAAACAAACGATCACTCACATTCACACCTTTGGATATTTTATAGTCTGAAATAAACCAGCATGCCGCGCATGTTTTTGGAACACTGGAAGAAGACATACCGTTATGAGGAAAACTATAGATATTTAGCTTGAAATGTACGATTTGTTTAAACTAAATACATCAACTAAAAGTATGACAACAAGGATTATGAGAGAGCGGTGAATGAAAATGAATACATTTTACGTATTAAAATGCAGTGAGAGAAAGGCAGTGAAAACACTGCACCGCCATCTGGTGGATGTGTTATCGCCAACACAAGCTGACTTGTCAGCTCAGTGATTGGCTGGCCGCCTTTACGCAATGTTTGCTCTGTGGTGTTTTATGTTGAAGGGCTGGAAAGGAAGTTCTCTGACATCCTTTTGCATCCTTTCAATTTACAATAAAACTAGTTTCCTATGAGGCGTGACTGAATGCCACGTCAAGCGTTCTGCTCAACTTTTCGGCGTGTTTGGATTACCGTACCAGTATGACTACTGTAAAACAGACGTTTTCGTCACTGGAATAAACCACGGAGGAGCTGACAAGGGTCTTTTTTATACGTGGAACTCCTACGCAGTCCGTACTTGTAAGATAACTCCGTTCAAACTAACATAACTCTTCGTAAGCAGTTTCCTGACAGTCCTTTGGCAGGCATGTTTTTAAATACTGTCTTGTCTATAGCGTAGCGTAACTAACATGCATTACGACCGCAGTGTTGGCTAAATACTGAAATATTTCTTATCCTTATGCATCAAAATCATAATGTAGCGAGAGCGATTTTCGCCATATAGGTAATTTTGGGGAAGTTGGAGACAGTTCAAGGACCAAACTGTATTGGCAAAAAATATTCACCAAAAATCAAGTAAAACACCTCTTCTCTTTCTGATTGCTGTAGTAGATGGAAAAGGGAGGCATCTAACTACTACACCTAAAGTTTTCGTCAAATAGGTCATTTTGGAGAAGTTGGAGCCAATTCAATGACTAATATCAAACTGTATTGGCAAAAAATATTCACTAAAAATCAAGTAAAACACCTTTTGTCATTCTGATTGCTGTAGTAGGTGGAAAAGCAAGGCCTCTAACTACAACACCTCAAATTTTCATCATATAGGTAATTTTGGAGAAGTTGGAGCCAATTCAAGGATGAGTACAATGCTAAATTGACACAAATATTCATAAAAAAATCAGGTGAAACACTTTTTCTCTTTCTGATTGCTGTGGTATATGGCAACACAAGCCCGCTAACTACTACACCTCAAATTTTCGTCATAGGTCATTTTGGAGAAGTTGGAGCCAATTCAAGGATGAGTATAGTGCTAAATTGATACAAATATTCATAAAAAAATCAAGTGAAACACTTTTTCTCATTCTGATTGCTGTAGTAGGTGGAAAAGGGAAGCAATTAACTACTACACCTCAAATCTTTGCCATATAGGTCATTTTGGAGAAGTTGGAGCAAATCCAAGGACCAATATCATACTGTATTGGCAAGACATAAATACATAAAAAATCAGGTGTAACACTTTTCCTCATTCTGATTGCTGTAGTAGATGGCAAAGCGAAGCCTCTAACTAGTACACCTCAAATTTTCATCATATAGGTAATTTTTTAGAAGTTGACAATCCAAGGATGAGTATGGTGCTAAATTGACACAAATATTCATAGAAAATCATGTGAAACGCTTTTTCTCATTCTGATTGCTGTAGTGGGTGGCAAACTAAGGCATCTAACTATCCATCCATCCATTATCTGTACCGCTTCTCCTCACAAGGGTCGCGGGGCGTGCTGGAGCCTATCCCAGCTGTCTTTGGGCAGTAGGCGGGGGACACCCTGAACTGGTTGCCAGCCAATCGCAGGGCACACAGAGACAAACATCCGCACCCACAATCACACCTAGGGCCAATTTAGAGTATCCAATCAACTTACCATGCATGTTTTTGGAATGTGGGAGGAAACCGGAGTGCCCGGAGAAAACCCACGCAGGCACGGGGAGAACATGCAAACTCCACACAGGGAGGCCGGGGCCGGGATTGAACCCACGACCTCTGAACTGTGAGGCGGACGTGCTAACCAGTCGACCACCGTGCCGCCGGCATCTAACTACTACACCTCAAAATTTCTCCATGTAGGTCATTTTGGAGATGTTGGAGACAATTCAAGGATGAGTATAGTGCTAAATTGACACAAATATTCATAAAAAGAATCAAGTGAAACACTTTTTCTCATTCTGTTTGCTGTAGTAGATGGCAAAGGGAGGCCTCTAGCTACTACACTTCGAATTTTTGTCATATAGGTCATTTTGGAGAAGTTGGAGCCAATTCAAGGACCCATTTCAAACTGTATTGGCAAAAAACATTCAACAAAAATCAAGTAAAACACTTTTTCTCATTCTCATTGCTGTAGTAAATGGCAAATGGAGGCCTCTAACTACTACACCTCAAATTTTAGTCACATAGGCCATTTTGGAGAAGTTGGAGCCAATTTAAGTAGAAGCCAAAGTAGGAGACATTTAAGTAAAACATATGTACATACATAAATCTCTCTCTCGCTCGCTCTCTCTCTCTCTCTCTCTCTCATATATATATATAAATGTGTATATGTGTGTGTGTGTGTGTGTATATATATATATGTATTTATGTATACATATATATGTATACATATATATATGTATATATGTATATATGTGTATATATATGTATATATATATATACATATATATGTGTGTGTGTGTATATATGTATATATGTATACATATATATGTATACATATATATGTATATGTATACATATATATATGTATATGTATACATATATATGTATATGTATACATATATATGTATATATGTATACATATATATATGTGTATATATGTATACATATATATGTATATATGTATACATATATATGTATATATGTATACATATATATGTATATATGTATACATATATATGTATATATGTATACATATATATGTATACATATATATATACATATATATGTATACATATATATATGTATACATATATATACATATATATGTATACATATATATGTATACATATATATACATATATATGTATACATATATATGTATACATATATATGTATACATATATATATGTATACATATATATATGTATACATATATGTATACATATATATGTATATATATATGTATACATATATATGTATATATATATGTATACATATATATGTATATATATGTATACATATATATGTATATATGTATACATATGTATATATATGTATACATATATATGTATATATATGTATACATATATATGTATATATATGTATACATATATATGTATATATATGTATACATATATATGTATATATACATATATATATATATATATATATATATATACACACACACACACACACACACACCGGTATATATAGTCCAACTTCTCCAAAATGACCTATGTGACAAAAATTTTAGTTGTAGTAGTTCGAGGCCTCCCATTGCCACCTACTACAGCAATCAGAATGAGAAAAATTGTTTTTCTTGATTTTTGGTGAATATTTGTGTCAATTTAGCACTATGCTCCTTGAATTGTCTCCAACTTCTCCAAAACGACCTATATGGCAAACATTTGAAGTTTAGTAGTTAGAGGCCTCCATTTGCCATCTACTACAGCAATCAGAACAAGAAAAAGTATTTCACCAGATTTTTTATGAATATTTTTGCCAATACAGTTTGATATTGGTCCTTGAATTGGCTCCAACTTCTCCAAAATGACCTATATGACAAAGGTTTGAGGTGCAGTAGTTAGAGGGTTTGTTTTGCCATCTACTACAGCAATCACAATGAGAAAAAATGTTTCACCTGATTTTTTTATTATTATTTGTGAAAATTTAGCACTATACTCATCATTAAATTGGCTCCAACTTTTCCAAAATGAACTATATGGTGAAAATTTGAGGTGTAGTTGTTAGAGGCCTCCCTTTGCCATCTACCACAGCAATCAGAATGACAAAATGTTAATTAACTGATTTTTGGTGAATATTTTTGTCTATTTATGACACCCTAGAAATGACGTTTCTGGACGGTCCCTAACTCTTGAATCGCGAATGTCAAGTCAACTTTTTCTCGCTGAGAGTGCGAACGCATATTTAAGCTTGCAAGTACAGTAGGCTGCTCCCTATAGTTGGACTGCAAAGATGGGTGTGATTTAACGTGCTCGTGACATAATTTAGCATTACCATATAGCAAAAAAAATGGTGTTTTATTCGCTGACGTTATGGGAAAAGGTTAGCTAAGAAGAAGTGGGACACTGAGGGCTGAGGACAGGAGACAAGCATGCAGGGAGATGCAAGGTAAGGCAAAGGCCATACAAGGGGCATATAATGACTTGTATGCCAGTTTGGAAAGTAAAGAAGGCGAGACTGGTCTAAACAGGTTGGAAATGTGTTGACTGGTGCTAGTAGTGTGTTCAATAGTTGGGGAAAAATACTTTAAGTCAGCGACAAAGTTTGGCCCGAGGCCAGTTCTTTTTGCAAGTCCAGGATTCTTATGACAAAATACATTTTCCTCAGCCAAACCTTGCTTTTCCTGCTGGAAATATCTTATAAATGAATGAATGATCAGTAGGGTTGTAACTCTCGGTTTGGTCTTATCCACGATATTGATGTCTGCGGGAAGGTTCACCATATACCGTCTGTGTGTTTTCCCACATGTTGTTAAAAAGACCTTGTTTACATTTTATACATCCAAAGCACTATTATTGCTGCAGCAATAATCATGCTATGCTCACAGTGACCAAACTATCCATTGAGAAATGATCTGTTCACAAATTTGATACTATTTGTTGTAGTAGTACTAGTAATAGTAATTCTTTACTGCAGACACAGGTCCATACAAGCAAGATGGGGGAAAAAATGAAAACAAACACAAAGAAAAAACATAATAAAAGATACAAAACTGTCCATATTAAAATGTATACAAAGTATGGCGCCAATCCAGTCTAACCTTAGAATTAAACCGATAACAACTTTTTACCGGGGCTGACCAGGGATTCTTCTCTGACTTGTCTAGGCGAGAGATGAAGCTAAAAAAAATCAGCTGTTACAATAGTGCATCAAATGCTAGTATTCTTTTAAACACGAATAATTGACTAGCACTGGGCCACCTTGGTACTAGAAGAAGGAGCCTCAATGTATCATTATAGTCAGATGACAGTGATGACACGGCGCCACTCGTCCCCAGACGGCCAGCATTTTAGAACCACCTCTGAGATGGCCCTGAAAAGCTTGGCCCGGAAAAAGTCTAATGAACAAGCAATATCACTCGGGGCCAAGCAAGGCCGTCTCGGTGTGGAACGGTGCCGGTAATGGAAAAGCGCCAATAGATGGAAAGAAAAGATACATCATGGTAACTCCTGATGGGACACGCCTAAAGAAAAGGCAGGCGACCATATTATGACATCAGTACATGGCAACTACACGGTACGTTGAATGAGTCATGCAAGTGCAATCTGGCCCCTCCAGTTTGATCTGGCACGATGGAATTGTGCTTTTGTAGTTGCTGGTTAATCCAACCTTATTACTCATAATAGAAGACTGTGATTGTGCATTTTCAAAAGGGATGGGCATTTCACAAATGATTCTTGGTGACAATGGGTAAAATAAGCAATCAATAAATCAGTTCCCTTTTCTTTTTTTTAATTATTATTCTTACATTAGGCAACGCAGTGGTACTGCAAAGTGGTTAGCACCACCCCATGCTTGTGTGGGTTTTCTCATGGTACTCTGGCTTCCTCACACACCCAGCAAAACAGGCTTTTTAAGTCATATTTGAAGTGAAAACTAAATTGGCAACAGGTGTGAATGTGAGTACGAATGCTTGTTTGTTCAGTTTAGGTGCAGCAACCGGTGGAATTTTTTTCTGAATTGTCATAGCTATAAGCAGGTGAGCATTCCGTCAGTACCAAGGGTAGGTCTGTCACTGAAGGATTCCCGTTTTGCTGGTGAATCATGAATGTTGGAAACTTTGAAACACGTGACTGACTCAATAAACACCGACGGAAGCGTTTTTTCATCCATCACCCGGATGTTCACTCATCCCAGTGGTGGGCATGAGTCCGTCAGTACCGAGGGAAGGTCCATCCGTGACTGACAGAAGGTCCATCGGTGACGGACTCCCATTTTGCTGACGACTGATGGAAACGCATCGCGTCTCGCATGTTTGTCCACGGAGGTGACGACACTGGGGTTGCTTCGAGCGGAGCAGAGGACAGGCTCCCCCACTTCCAACAGAAAAAAAATGTTTGACTATGGCTAGTCAATCAGCTGACCTGTGGTTGTTGGCTGCTAAATCTCAGTTCCCATGTTCCAAGCCTGCTCGTTTTTTAGGTCGTCCTGGCCGGTAAAGCTGGCTGTGTTTTATACTTTTCGGTCCCACAGACCACAATAACATTGTCGCATATTGTTTGGGCCGGCCTGAAATAACGACTGATGACGGCAGAGTAGCAGTTGGCAAATGACGGACCGGTGAAATTTACTGACACGCCCACCACTGCTGTTACCCTTATAAACAGATTTTTACTGACGATGCTAAAATAGCGGTGACGAACTGCACTTTAGCAATGATGGAAGCACTGTTAAAATAACGATGATTGCGTAACGGACTGACAATGACAGACTGAGTCGTCTTGAAATAATGATGGACTGACAATGATGGACGGGTGGTCAACTGTGCGCTACTTGAATTATTGGTATCACTCGATACCAAACAAATACTGGAGCCAGTATTGCCCATAATGATACCAATTACTTTTCGGTTCATAAAATATATTTCAAATATTTTTTCATATTTTAAAACATATTTTAAGCAATTTAAAATACTTTTGGGGTTTTTAATCTTTCCATAATATATCATCAATAAAAACAGCGCTGGACTTGTTTAAAGTCCCACATGTCGTAGTAACCCTCATATTCTTGGTCCCTCTCTCTGTTCCGCACGCAAAGAAACATCAGCCACTGAAGTTACTCTAGTGTAGACGCCTTCTCCTCTCTTGTTTTGATTCAATTATTGATGGTCAAACTGATTATCTTATTTACCAGTGTTTTGGTTTTCTTTCCGCTAACCACGGTTAGGGTTACAGTACATTGCCGGTCAGAGAGCATGCAATTAGAAAAATTACACACTCTACCGGCAGCTAGTACACTGACATTTAACTTCAGTTATTCTCAGATGTCATTGGAGGTTCGGTTTGTCTCGTTCACTTACGCGTGCTAAAAAGGGAATGCGTGAAAACTCATGAGAAACCAAATTAAATGGAAAGGATCAATACAAAGACTTTGATATCGATATGATATCAATAGTCACTTTAGTATCAATTGTATCGATAACTGGATTGATCTGCACAGCCCTACTGGCTGCTGGCGAATTACAAATGACGGACTGGCAGAATTTACTTACGCACCTCTGGCTATAAATAACAACGCATGGTAAAATCGGTATTGCACGAGCTTGTATCGGTCACTTAATAACAACAAATGAAAATATCTCATAAACATAATCTAGAAAAAAAAGTGGATTTTTTTTTTTTTTTTTAATTAGCATCATAGTCAAAAGTATGTTTATAGATACATAAAGCCATCTGATTAAAATTTGCTGTTGACCAGTGGTATCAACAATTCAGTTAAGCTCATTTATAGTGCAGTATTGAAGGAATGTGACCCCTAGTGTCGCTGTAGCAGAACAAACAACCTGAACAGAACAAAAAAAGTCAAAAGCCTTGATACTTTGTAAAAGTGATGATCAGCTGTCTGCAAATTGACTTGGCATGCAACTCATTTTATTTCGTTCTCTGACAGGGTCCTGTGTGCAAAGTGAAGACGACGAGCCAGTAGTCAGGAGGGCATCATGAGGCAGCTGAAAGGCAAACCCAAAAAAGAAACATCCAAGGACAAGAAGGAGCGCAAGCAGGCCATGCAGGAAGCACGGCAGCAGGTTGCTACGATTGTGCTGCCGACGCTGGCTGTAGTTGTGCTGCTGATCATCGTCTTTGTCTATGTGGCCACCAGGCCTGATACGACAGAGTAGACTGCTTGAAGCATAGACTGGAACTCTGCTGTGCTTGATTTAAAAAAAAAAAAAAAAAAAGAAAAGTCGTTCATCATTTCTCTTTATGCAGCTGGAAAGAGAAGAATCAACGGGAAGAAAGAAACTGCTCTATTATGCTTTCTGGTGATGAAGGGCAGATTTGACAAAAAGATTTCCTTATTTAAAGAAGCACCTGGATCTGTGTCAAAGATCATGCAGTATTCTGCATTTCAAATGAGTTGTGTACAGTTTAACACATCTGAACAGAGTTCAGAGGTGAAATGTAGAACATCACAACTCCCGTTCAACGAAATATGAGCCTTGTCTCACACATTACCACTGTTCGGACAACACTTCCACTCGGGTATTCAAAGCATGAATGAAAAGCATTGTTGACAGAAAGAATTATTGTCGGACACCAATAGCGTTAAGTTCTAACTCTCATGTATTGTATTGAATGTAAGAATGTGTGTAAATTCGAGGGTGACACAGGAGTGGATTTTTACTCCCGTCCCATCCCACTCCCACAGAAAAAATCCTGTCCCACCCCAGTCTCGGACCATAGTAAAAAAAAATATTTTAAAAATCCTGTCCCGTCTCGGTCTGGTGAAAATGACTTCCATCCCGTCTGCTCCAGTTCAGCATGACTCCCACTCCCGTACCGCTTCTGTTTTGGAGGGTGGCTACATTAAAAAACAAACAATTCCCCAAAAAACTATCAGCCTAAAGTGTGAATGTGTATTGCTGTTATCATCATCAAAGGATGCTACACAAATTTGTCCATCTGGAATATGAATGTTATCTGGCTTCTTCCAATTAAATTATTGATACCTTACCTGTTAGTCACTTGTCTCATGGGAAAATGTATTACGGTGCATTAACGTGTATTTCAGTTTAATAAACCATTTAAGGTTTAATGTATAATTGTGTTTGTCTCCTTGAATTTTTTTTTTTACAATCATTAATCATAGAGATACGAATCATAGAGATCATTTTAATTGCAGAAAGCAATTTTTCACATTTAAAACCTATGGATTGTTTTGTTTTTTTTAACTGAAACGATGTTTGTGTCACATGGGAGCTGCATTGCTATGCCGGCAATATCGCGCACATAAATCAGAACGCACCACAGTATGTCACTAACCAACAATCAGTATTGGGTGTAACGCGTTACAAAAACAACGCAGCACATTAATACATCACATTTAGGCAGTAACGACGTAGTGTAACTTGTCACTCCGATTTTTTTTGTTTGTAATATTATTACAGCTACTGAGTCCGGTGCCGCGTTACAAGTTTCGAGACCATGTTACACATGCTGACATCTATAAGTCACATTTAACAAGTAGGTCTGTTCATAAAGGCACTTAATCATAGACTGTTACTTCCGGCAATTCTTATTAGACCTGGAGATTTACGTAGCAGCGTGAGTGCGCGAGTCATTTCTCTACCAAGGATTTCGATTGTCTTTACATCGTTGACAACATTCCAAAGGGCTGAGAAGTTGTTTGTGACAATAATCACTGTCACGGTTTCATAAAATAAAATGCAAATCATAGACACAAAATACAAGCAGGAACAAACTTAAATAAAACGAAGCGAATAAACTGCAAAAAAAAATAAGTCACTGTGCTTTTTAGATATGATTTAATGAACTTCGTGCCATCACCATATGTAAAACGTAGTGATTCTGATTGGCTGTTCACAATCAAAATGCAAATCATCTGCCGGTGACAAATGACGTCACGCTACGGCACCATCAATCGAACAAACTACAAACTACTACCTTTATTAGAGTCTGATGCGCTCGTTTCTTATTTACCTTTTTATTTAACACCTCAAATTTTGTCTCCATGTAGTAAAAGAAAATTAGAACTAACTGAACTTTCAATTATTATAAATAGAAAAAATAATAACGAAAAAGGAAAAAACATTTAGTCAGGTCAGTTTTGACTTCAATACATATGTTTGCTTTTATTACACATGCCCTGTCTGTGTGTTTCTATCTATCTATCTATCTATCTTGTTAGACGAATTATCAATTATATGTTCATTCATTCATTATCCATACCGCTTATCCTCACAAGGGTCGCGGGCGTGCTGGAGCCTATCCCAGCTGTCTTTGGGCAGTAGGCAGCGGACACCCTGAATTGGTTGCCAGCCAATCGCAGGGCACATAGAGACAAACATCCGCACCACAATCACACCTAGGGGCAATTTAGACAGTCCAATCAACTTACCATGCATGTTTTTGGAATATGGGAGGAAACCGGAGTACCCGGATAAAACCCACGCAAGCACGGGGAGAACATGCAAACTCCACACAGGGAGGCCGGACCCGGGATCGAACCCGCCACCTCTGAACTGTGAGGCGTACGTGCTAACCAACCGACCACCGTGCCGCCTTGTCTTGAAATCCATCCATCCATCCATTATCTGTACCGCTTCTCCTCACAAGGGTCGCGGGGCGTGCTGGAGCCTATCCCAGCTGTCTTTGGGCAGTAGGCGGGGGACACCCTGAACTGGTTGCCAGCCAATCGCAGGGCACACAGAGACAAACATCCGCACTCACAATCACACCTAGGGGCAATTTAGAGTATCCAATCAACTTGCCATGCATGTTTTTGGAATGTGGGAGGAAACCGGAGTGCCCGGAGAAAACCCACGCAGGCACGGGGAGAACATGCAAACTCCACACAGGGAGGCCGGAGCCGGGATCGAACCCACGACCTCTGAACTGTGAGGCGGACGTGCTAACCAGTCGACCACCGTGCCGCCTGTCTTGAAATCATTATTAGATAAATTAATCCCCGTTTTTTGAAAAAGTAAAAAGTAATTTAAACTTGAGTAACGCATTACTCTACAAATAGAGTAATATTGTAAAGAAACTTATTACTTTCACATGCAAGTAACTAGTAATATGTAATATATTACATTTTGGAAGTAACTTGCCCAACACAGCCAACAATAATGCGGTCATGAACAGTGATGCCAGTAACGCATTATTCCAATATGACAACATTTTGGGGGGTAACTAACTAGTACTCTAATCCATTACTGTTTGCAGACCAGTTATAAGATTCAAGTTACTTCCCCAAGTCACTGTGCAGTGTTTTTTCCCCAATTAAAATGATACAGTGGACCTCCACTATTCAGGGGTGGGGATTGGGACTGGGCCTGCCTTTGAATAGCGAAAATCCACATATAATTGACATCTATTACAAAGGCATTTACATAGTTGGGCATCCTGCCTAGCCGACGGACCGGTCCCTCTATCCGTCTATGCTTTGCAGGCGATAAACGAGAAACAGGAAACTTAAAAAAAAAAAAAAAAGACAGATTACGCATAAGAGAAAGTGGATTTTCGCAGGTCATATATGTAATCATCTGTAACCTGACACTGACATTGTTTTTTCCTTTAGTTTGATGCAGGTAAGTTTGCTGCTTGATTTGTGTATTTTACATCAGGCATGTTTTTGGTCAGCTAATGGGTCCTAATAGCTTACGAGCGAGTGCTATCTTTAGCCCGCGTGTCACGTTGAGCGGAAAAGGGTTAACATGGACAAGTATGGATGCGTGCTCACAAACGACTCCTGTTAGGGCTGCGTGTTTTCTGCCTGTTTATCTCAGAAAGAAACATGCTGAGTAAACACTGAGGCTATGGAACTTGCAAAAACTACTCCAAACTACGTGGGCGATATGAGCTAAAAAAAAAAAAAATCTTTTCCAAAAACTTGATAATGATAAATTACGATAATCTATATGAAAAAATATTGTAAATCTGCACTTGCTTCATAGAACAATTATAGATATACAGCATTTGTAGGCAAGTTTTGTTTATATTTTAAATTGCGGCATACATCTGCAAAACATCGTACATCAATATTCTTTGGCTAAACTTAATGTAACCCTTTAAAGTTGTTCTACGGTATCTTCGGAGGCCATGGTATGGCGGGTTACAATATAGGTTTGAGTCTTTGTATTTCTTCTGGCGTCTTCCTTGCTAAAGACAACGAACATGGCAGGACAGTGTTTCGTTGCGTCTTTTTTCAGACATGAACAGCCTCACTCTCCAATTCATCTCTCCTTCTTTTCTTCGCTCATGAAATGTGCCATAACAAACCAACTCAAAAATGCGTCACCTTAGAATACAGGTATAGAATTTGTGGAGGGTCGTTAACACAGACGGTAAGAGAGACATAGCGTCTAGCGCTGTTATTGTATATACTGTATGTTTGTAGTGACAAAGAATTCAGCCGCAATCTTTTGACAGTCACCGAAATTTTCCGACACATACTGCACATGATGTCGTCACAAATGTATTTATGATGCCAACTACGAGCGTGCAAGCTGACTCTTACGAGAATAGCGAACATCCTATCAAGTTCAACGTGCTCACATAAAGTAATGTTATGCTGATGGCGTCGTTAGTTATGTTTCGCAGTTTACTTGCTTTGACAATGGTACAGTGTATTTGTTTGCTCAACTCGGCGAAGGATTTCTGAGTGTGTATGTTTACTTGGCTTTTCTTTAGCACAAGACAACTCAAAGTGCTTTACATAAAACATCAAAAGCATGTCAGAAAGAGAAATAAAACTTTAAGAATTACAAAAATAAAAATCATGAAGAATAATTAGATTAAAACGATGAAAAGCAAGATAAATAAAAAATACAGTGCAGATTTCATGCATAGGCACAGAAATGTTTTTAACCTGGATTTAAAAGTTTGCTGAAAGTTTATTCTCCACTGGCAGTTTGTTCCACTTTTTTGCAGCATAACAGCTAAATGCTGCCTCCCCATGTTTAGTCTGTTCTGGACTAGCTGACCTGAGTCCTTGGATCTGAGGGCCTTGCTGGTTTTATTTTCTTTGAACATATCATAGATGTATTGTGGGCCTAAACCGCTCTGGGATTTGTAAACAATCAGTACAGTTCTAAAATCTATTCTGTAAGTGACAGGAAGCCAGTGTAGAGGCTTTAAAACTGGTTTAATGTGTTCGGATCTCTTAGTCCTGGTTAAAAGTCTAGCAGCAGCGTTCTGGATGAGTTGCAGCTGTTTGAATGTTGTGACCTACGGTATAAAATGCAGCACTGAGGTCCAGCAGAACCAGAATTGATACTTGACCAGAATCAGTGTTCAGCCTAATGTCATTCAACACTTTTTACCAGTGCTTTCTCAGTGCTGTGATGTGCTCGTAAGCATGACTGAAATTTATCAAGAATTTCACTTTATTCAGAAAGTCGCTAAGATGGTTAAATACGACTTTCTCAATAACCTTGGATATCAAAGATAGATTTTCCGTTTTTGCCATTCTCACATGCTGTGTTATTGAGTCCCCAATTAGAATTGTGTCTATTTGCTTTTTTTGTAGAGGTGGTGGTAGCTCGATCCTTCATGAATGTGGAATTTTGGCTTCTCCTCATGCTTTGGTTAGCCCTTGGTTGAGTTCTGGGCTGTTTCTCATGGGTTGACATTATGCATTGCAGTTAACGTCACACATATTATTTGAAGTTAACACGTCAAATCTATTGTGCAGTGAGACTTCAGCTGGCGGAGTGAGTGTTGGAATTTTAACGTTTCTGCTGGGTTTACCTCTGCAACGGACAACTTCAGACCAGGTTCTGGCTGGTGTGGATGACTTTGGTCTGGCGCCAACACTGTTCCAGTAGGCGAGATCAGTTGAACAGTCCGGTTTGGGAGGTTCCCCAGCTGTTCCAGTGTCATTTGGACACACCAAAGGAAGTGTCAGCCAGGTCTGTGGCAGGAGGCTTGGCACCAGATGTGGTCCCACCAACGAAGATTTCACTTAGTCCGTTTGTATTCGATGAGATTACGTGTATAAGATTACGTATATAAGATTCATTCCTCGTTTCTGTCTTGCAGTGTTTCAATCCTCTACTCCAGCTCTCTTATCTTCACAGAGAGACGCTCACACTCTATACAGTTCACCAACACTGTCGGGTTTGGAGACATTCTTCCTTAAGTGCTCCAATGATAGCCGACTAATTTGAAAAAAATATATATTGTACTAAATAAAAAAAATACATGTATATTGTTCCACTGTTTTATAAGTAACCAGGAGTTGTTGCCAGTTGAGATAAGAAGGAAAAAAAAGCAGAAAAATGCAAGCAAAAGGGAGAGCAAGCAGAGCAAGCCACTGAAACCTAAAGTATGCTGCCTCTGTTTTAGTATTAAAAAAGTTTACTTTTAGTATATAAACTACTTTTGGTAAGGGCTTTGATATCCTAGATATCAATAAATCCAAACTATTGTGAAGCTCGCTTTTTATTTTCACAGGTTGAAATGGACAAGAGTATGTGCATATGAATTTTGGTGGCAATTAATCACTGTTTCAGACAGTTGATAACAACAGAACGTGACAAACCAAGCCATGCAGGTAACAACACATTACAATGCTTGCCACCCCGCTGTGACGTAGACAGGCTGAGATGGGAAAAAACAAAATAAAAACAAACTAATTAACCAACAGGGGCGTGTTAAAAAGACCTTTAATCACTACAGGTTATTCTAAGGGGGTGAATTTTAGTGCTGACATCATTTTAACATATATTACAGACCGATATATATAAAAAGGGGCCAATATTCAGCCCACTCAAGTGTGTCTTTAAGATAGATGGCAGTATAACACAATCGGGCTGTGATAATCATGTCTACAGCATTGATCAATTTACGAAGTATGTTTTGCGTGAGTGTTCTGCATTAAACATTAATATGTCCTTGGCTTTTGTGTGCTGTGAGCAATGTTCCCTCGAAGCAGCACGGGTGCGCAATTGCGCACTACTCTTAACCTCTCAGCGCACACTTTGACGCTGGCGCACACTAAGCACACATATTCCACACTCATTACTTCATTTCCACCCCAGTTTTGTCTACAAACAGGACATCACACTATTCCCACTTACCTTACCGTTTCAGTAGTGTGACCGAGGGTGCAAACTCAGTTGTTGTTCTATAGTTGGAAGCATTCATTGACACATATACACTCAACAATGACAGGGCACTGCAGGGCGCAGGCGACACGCCGACCGCTCCATTCAGGAAGTCCAAATATGGGCGTAGTTTGCGAGCGCCTAAATAAAAGGCTCTTTCGCGGGTTTCAGAGGTAAGATGACTATAAATTTTAATGTTTTATTAAATGATACGTTTTCCATTATTTGTGAGTGGACAATGTAGGACCATATTTATACAGATTCTACTGAGACTTATACGCTTAAAATGACCTGTGTGCTAAAATAAAAAAAAAAATAAATAAATAAAAAAAAAATTACGATTGCGATTAATTACGAGTTAACTATGAAAAAATGAGATTAATTAAGATTAAATATTTTAATCGATTGACAGCACTAATATATATATATGTATATATGTATGTATATATATATATATATATATATATATATATATATATATATATATATATACACCAGTTCAGGGTGCCGGGTCACTGATGGTGTAGTGGTACACACGCCTGAGTTGTGTGCGGGCAGCGTGGGATCGGTTCCCGCTCAGTGACTGTGTGTGTGTGCCCTGCGACTGGCTGGCGACCAGTTCAGGGTGTAGTCAGCCTTTCGCCCATTGTCAGCTGGGATAGGCTCCAGCACCTTCCTGCGACCCTGTACAGGATAAGCGGCTTGGAAGATGACACATGACACAGTTCAGGGTGTAACCCGCATACTGCGGACAGCTGGCATAGGCTCCAGCACGCCCGTGACCCTAGTGATGATAAACAGTTAGGATAATGGATGGGTGGATGGATGTTTATTGATTTTGGAGAACAGATCTGTACAATAATCCCAAAGGAGGACACGTAATTATTTTTATGTGCGCAAAACTTTATTTATAATTAAGGTATAATTATTTCTATCTTTCACTTTTTTTGATTTGGATATTTTTCTTCCAGAATAGTTCTTGAGATACCACTACAAATGGTTCCAAAGTTCCAGAGCACAGTACTGTATACTGTTTTAAGTTGCTGTTTTTTTTCATCCAAAAATGGTTGCGCCGGTTAAGGGGTACTTAGCACATTTCACAGGTGGGGTACATCATTGGAAAAAAAGGTTGAGAACCACTGGTCTAGACAACCGGCAAGTCTACTATTATTTTGAAGACTCAGCATGGATGTAGTATTTTTTATTGAAGTTAGCTCAATCCTGTTCTCCAACGCCTCCTATCAATTCCTCTGAAGAAGACTTCCGGTGGTGTTTTAATGGCGGTGGCATGGTGAATTCTACAGAAATAGAAAAATACTCGCCCCTTTGGTCCGCTCCCATCGATTCAGGGCAGCTTTCCATGTCTTTCTGAGGTTGACGGACCCATCCTCATAGGTTGGATTTAGCAACACAAGCGCTGCGGTGTTCTCCGCCCGGCCATGGCGGCTCACAAACCAGTGGAATGGGTCCAGGCCGTGATTACTAGATTTGATGAGCAGGTAAGATGGATTTCTATGATAGAATAAGCCAGGGTACATCTTTAGGCTTCCCAACTGCGCAATCGGTCTAACGTTGAGGAAATGAATCAGCGAATTAACGTCAAAAAGTGTTTGATGGGTGGAATGTGTAGTGTATTGCTTGAACCGACTGCAAAACAGTGAGGCATTTGTAGCTAGCGTCATTCCCAACCATCTATCGTCACGTCTGTCATTTCTCCGAGTTTCTCCACAGACTTCGTCAGTCATCAGTACCAAACATACTAATACCTACGAGACAGGTCTACACCTCGGCGTTAACTAGATTCATCTAAAGACATGTTAAGAGGCTGAACCCATGTTTCACTTAGCTTGGTCAGCAAATGTTAGCAGGCCTACCTCTGTTGTAAACAAATAAGATGTGGCAGGGCTCTGGCACTGACACTTCTTTCACAAGAGCAGATCGCTACTGAAGAAGATAAAATGCAGCAATCTTAGTCTTGCTGATCCCAAACTCAATTTTGTGTTGTTACTTAGTAAATGCCAAATGTTTCTCAACTTCTGTAGTGAAAAGATGTAACATTTCTCTTGTACGTTGTGGAACGGTAACAGGATATTCTCTCCGCAAAATAAAAGTGCAACCTGTAAAGTAAGCCATTGTGGCACAAAAGAATAGGTAGTGCTAAGCAGAGTGGGTGGAAGATAGAAGTTAACGTTTCCCCGGAAGAGGTATTATAATGCATATCTGACAAGTAAAATGTGTTATTGCCTGTCATAAAAAAAAAATTAAATCTACCGTGTTTAGACTTAAGCAGTCTTTGCACCCTGTGTTAGCCGCCACTGATTACGGATTGTTGTTGGGTTTAGACGGATTACTGTTATTAGGCTAATGTGGCTTTGGAGTTGCTTCTACTTCTTGGTCATTGCTACCATAATTATTCAGTAAATCCGTCTGTGCAGTTTACTTATAATTTTGATATCATTATGTCCCTATATTTTGTCAGAGTGTTTGTTTCATGGAGCCTAGTGTCAAGTGAAATGGTACCGCACTATTTTAGTGGGTAAATTGGATCCATAATTGCCCGTCTGACTTGGCCGAAACAGAGATAATTTGGTGTGCAAAACACAAGATGAAAATTTGTGGAGCAACTTAAAGTGATCATCTGGCTGGTATAGTACATTTTTCACTAACAAGTTCAGTCTATGTATTTTTTTTTTATCAGGAAAATGATATTAGCTTGCATTTTCAATTTTATCAATTTGTTTTGGAAAAATCAGTAAAAAAAAAAAAGGATGGTCTTGAAACCGTCCACCACAAATGAGGAATATGGTCATGCCCACCTCCACTCACTCCATGTCTTGGTGGGAGTCACGCCCGGGACCGGAGACTTTGTGCATTCAAAATCATTGTAAATATATCGTTGATATTGGTAAAATAACGGCCAATCAGCCACAAAATGTATGTGGATGTTAGGGATTGACTGATTATCGGCCGGGCCAATTATCGGCTCCGATTTTCTGCATTTTGATGAATATTGGCATCAGCCCTTTTTTTAACCATTAAACTATATAGAGCTATTGTTTGTTTTCATTCAACTTTTGAAGACATGCTGATGAGAGTCATCAGCATGTCATCAGCTCCCTTTTTGTTAGAATTTTACAACAAAAATGTATATTGGGAAACAATAAAAGTAATAATAAAAAAATCAACATTATGCCAATCTGAAAAACTGTTCAATAAACATATCATCGCTGTCCTGTGAAAAACACTTGTCCAATTTTGGGAAAAAAAAATTAAATTCTCACATTAATGTGATGTCTGCGGAAACACCATTTACGTAAAAATAAGAAAACTGAAAAAAATGAAGACAAGTGTTTTTCACAGCAACGATATGCTTCAAGACAAATTTAAGAGTTTTGAAGTTTTTTATTTTTACTTTAATTTTATTTTTAGATCCTGACACCAATATTTTCCTTTTCGTTGAAAATGAATACTGGATCCAAATATCTGTTATCGGCTTGCTTGACTACTAATAATTGGTATCGGCATCGGCCCTGAAAAAAACATATCGGTCTATCCCTAGTGGATGTCTACTTAGGCCCACTTCAACCTCTAAAAATATCACAAAACGATTAGACTCTTTCCATGGTGACTTAAAAGAGAATGAGAAAATAAGCAGTTTACTGTATGTGCAGTTTCTGTCGTGTCTGTGTTCTTTACTAAGTCACCAAGATACGTAAACTCAATGCATCCCGAGAGGCATTTCACAAGCTTAATTGTTCGTAGGTCATTATTAGGGGTGTCACGATTTAGATTTTTATTTTTATCGATATGGATCGAAATTACGTCATAATCTCAATCATCGAAATCAACGGGAGGATCGACAATCCCCTCCCCTCAGATTTATATACATCAGGGAGGTGTGCAAAAGCAATGACGACGCATCACATTGTAGCCGACACCACTACATTGTAGCCAACGCCACTTGGTGCAACTAACTTTAGCGCTGGTGCAACCAAGAAAAAAAGTTGGGCACCCCAGTGCAACTGGTACAAAACGTTATTCTAGAACCCTCTAACCTCAATAAAGAGGGCGTGACACCATAGCTTATAGCCTGTCTTGCTTGCTTGTACTTGCTGAGAATAAGATTGTGCCCTTATATTGTAAATTATGGAATTAAATTTGGCGCCCAATGTAGTTTATCAGACAAGAATAAATGGAAATTGCATCATTTATCTGTAGCTAATCTTTTGAAATAAGATTTACTGTACAAAATTCAACGGATAAAACCAACTAGTCTAAAAATGGCATAGGCCTCTGTGCTGTAAAAAAAAAAAAAAAAAAAAAGTTTGAAATTCTATTTGTGACTATAAAATCGAAAATCAAATTGAATAGAGTATTTGGAGAATTGTGACACCCCTAGTCGTGATATATTAGATTTTAATCCGTAAGAATTATCTTGATTTACCACGTCCACATTCGGCTGTAGAGTTGGCCTCCTCGCTGGAACTTTGATGCTCCGAATTTATCACGTTCGCCTCACATTGTAGAGATCGTCGGTTCGAATCCGACCCAGGCCTTCCTGTGTGGATTTTGCATGTTCTCCCTGTGCCTGTGTGGGGTTTCTCCAGGTACTACAGTTTCCTTCCACATTCAAAAAACATGCGTGGCAGGTTAATTGGACTCTATATATTGTCCCTCGCTCTTGTACTTGTAAGAAGATTAAGGCAGCGGAGGCGTGCTCACTGTTTTTCCGCATTTGTCACTTCCCATTGGTGCTGCGAGCTCTGATTTGCTAGCTAACAGCCAATCAGAGTGACCAAATGTCACGACTGGCGACGCTGATTCAACATGGGCAAACGCCCCCAAGTCGCTTACAGACGGGTTACGACACTACGACGGTGGCCACTACACCAAACAGACGGCGCATTGAGACGCCGCGACGCTTCACGACCTCCGAAATTTCACCAAGGCACGACAACCAGGTGGCAGGGAGCTCACTATCCGACATTAAAGGCACACTTGATTGGGCTGAACATCAATACTTATATAATAAGTCTGTATGAAAAAATTATGTCAGCACTAAAATGTACCCCCCTAAAAGAATCTGTAGTGATTTATGGCCTTTTTTGTGATGACTAAAGCCGCAAATTGGCCCGCCCACGTTTGGCGTGTGGTTTTCTTTCTTTCTTTCTTTCTCTCCATCTCAGGCTGTCAACGTCATCGCAGGGAGGCTTGATCCGCGTTGTTCCTTGTTTTGGATTGTCGCGTTCTGTTGTCACCACGTGTCTGAAAGTGATTATTTGCCACGAAAAGTCATTTGCACATTCCTACTCTTGTCCATTTCAAACTGTGAAAATATAAAAGCGGGCAATATTTACTTTTTATTAACATCAAATGTGAGCTCCTATGAGGAAAAAACACAATCACCGCCACAAAGTCAAACATATTGTGCTGATCGTTTTGTTTTTTTTAATTACCAGTTAGAGTGGACAATACCATATGAATTTTAGTGACAGTTGATCGTAGTTTTTGGACATTTAGCGATGCAAATCCTTTGTTATTTTCCCATAGGCAGCCAAGCAGCTGTTGGCTCCCATTAGCTCCCGCGGCTTGTCGAGGCAGAATTAGCTTTCGATTGCTAACAGTCAAAACTAGCAGAAGGAGATCTTATTCTTACCATCCATCGATGAGGATTGTGTCTCAGACAAGCTGCCCGCTCATGCACTCGTCGCCACCGTTCAGCCAGTAGCCGGTGTTCTGCCAGAGATTCCACTCGGCATCACCGGTGCGGTGCGTGATCGCAAATAAGTGGCCGATTCGAGAAAATGGATGGAGGTACAAACTTTAAAAGACATGGGGCTCGTTTCACGGAGCTCCGCCGTCTAGGCAGCCAAGAAGGTGTCTACCTTCAGCTGTGTTTGCCACGGCTGGTCAGCCAGCCAGGAGCACCGTGTTTGCTACGAAGGAGGTCTAGTTGCGGCGAACGCTTTAATTCTGTCCAGCCAGAGATATGGCGCCGTGCGAGTGGGCCGGCCCGTCTGCGTCAATTTCGGATAAATACAAGCCCCGGAGGTTGGCTTGTCGAAATGTCAAAATTGGACTTTAAGAGCACCGGACCACATGCAGGGGTGGACCTCGGAGAAAAAGTAAATCAAGCTAACACTATGAATGTACTTGGAAAGATTTAAGTACACCGTACTTCCAGCGAGGCCGTCCCTTCAGCTGAGTATGGCCATTTAACACACCTCATTTTCGGATAGGCGGTGCAGGGGTCTTCGGAGAAAGATTAAGTCAAACTAACACTTGTGTAGTAATCTATAACAACCTATGAGCAATTCAGCTAATGAAAAAGCTTCTCGTAACGCAGTGTGTTTGAGTATCTTGGTGACTTATGACAACGTATGTGACATGAAGTGAACCTCAGCTGCATGTAGGCTGCTCATTTCTTGCTCTTTTTGGTCAGACATGGAAAGGCTAATCGTTTTGTGATGTTTTCAGAGGTTGAAGTGAGCCTAAGTAGAGATGTCCACATGTATTGGGGCCGATTGATCCCCGTTATTTTGACAATATTAGCGATGTTATTTACAACGACTTTGAATGGCAAAATGTAATCGCTCTCCGTTGTGACGTCACACAAGGAGGGGAGGGGGTGTGGTCAAATTGCTCATTAATGGTTGGCGTTTCTGAACACGTTAGTTTTATACTGATTTATCCAAAACAAATTCATAAAAGTTCAAATGCAAGCTAATATAATTTTCCTGATTAAAAAAAAAAAAAACAACACATAAATTGAGCTTGTTATTGAAAAATAGACTGTCTTTCCTTCCTTTTAATGCTCTCGAAGCGGCCACTTGAAAAGTACATGCTCCATCGCCATGGGTAAAGTTAAAAAAAAATCTATCTCCGGGGCTTGTTGATGAGGTATTTATCCGAAATGGACCCCCACTTGTACCGCCACATCGATGGCTTCATGAACTGGCTGCAAGCGGTGGCGGACGCAAACTCACTGCAAAAACCTCGTTAATATAATAGAGAATGACTTTATTATCATTGTCCAAGTACAACGAAATTGAGGTATGCAGTCGTCCGCAAGGTGCCAGCAATTAAAAATATAAAACTAATTAATCCGACATTAATAACCGCAAATCAAAACCACAAGTGTGTATTGTTCATGTCTTTAAAACAAAAGCAGTAGCGTCCCCTTCACTCAATGTGTGCACGTTCCCGCGGCTAGGGGATACAGATTTTTTTGGGGGGCACATTGGCACAACACCTGAAAGATGAATAAAAAATAATGTTTCAATCATGTACACATTGGCTTTGCGTTGTTATGCTCCTAATTGGAAACAGATTTAAGTACCCTTGCGTCGCCGACTTGTTCTGGCCCTGTGTTGAGAGATATCAATCACTCTGGCTGGGGTCGGGCACAAAATTAGTTGGAGAAAGCCACGCCGCAATTTTGAATGCAGGAAAAAACCTGCATATCACATATCGCAAGTTTTTCCAATATCGTGCAGCCCTAATGAATACCATTTAAAGCAAAAAACACAAGTTATCTTTTATCGACCAATACATCATCTCAACAACTCCAAACCGCTACACTGCAGTATAGCAGTTCACAATCAATATTTATCAATTTAAAAACTTAAGATAAATACATCTCATTGTACTCACCAGAGATGTTAATGCATATGCTCCTCTCTGTGTATGCTGTAATTAACTGTTCTACTAAATAACTGTTCCACTCATGCATAACAACTCTGAAAGTGCCCCCAAAAAATTCCTGGATTGAAACAAGCCACTCCGTAACAGTGATCATTTGACCTAGCCTCATAGTCAATTTTTTCATGAAAAGTGCCTCTTGAAAGTGAATTTTTAATCATAATCTGACATCATCCTCCATTTTCAATCAAAGTTTCGATGCACATAGATCTTAACCATTCAGAAGCTACGCGAAACAACCAATGACAGAACAGAGACACTCACTCGTCATCAGGCAGCAGAGAAGGTGAATCTGCAATCTGATTGGCTAAAAGAAGAACCTGCGATTCAGTCATTTGTGCACGACAACTTCGCAAAATCGTACTGAACACATGTGACGTAAATGTAAGTCAGTGTTGGGGGTAATGTGTTAGTTTTGTAACGCTGTAAAGTAATATATTACATTTATACAGTAACAAAGTAATATAACAAGTAAAAATATATCACATTTATGCAGTAACAAAGTAATATAACAAGTTACCCTAAAAAAAATTGTAATATTATTACAGTTTAATGAGCCTCGTAACACATTACAAATTTGGGAAAACATATTAATCACATAATTTAAACAGGAGAGCAATTTATCATTTCACTACCAAGGTACGCTATTTACTGAATCAATTACCACGATCAGAAGTTCCCAGACTCACTGTGAGTGTATTGCAGATAAAATAAACAGAATACCCATTTCAGCTCTCTTCCAAGGGTTTCATTTGATTTTTACACGATTGTCAGCGTTTCCCAATTCAACATGTTATACTTGCGATTAGGGGTGGGCGATATGGGCAAAAAAACCCCATCTCTATTTGAAAAAAAAAAAAATCTCTTCAACGATAATTTGAAGATATTCTACAAAAAAATTTAAATCTGCACTTGCTTCACAGACCAATTGTGGATAGATGGTGTTTGTGAACAACATCTCTTTTAAATTGCTAAATACAGCTTCTGCAAAACATAATGATACGCTATGACAATATTTAACAATAAAAAAACAAAAAATGATGTATTGACTTGATTTTGGGGAATACTGTATTTATGTCATTGAAATGTCTCTGCTGTTATTCCATAATGATGTGACATTTTGAGCTGCAGTAAGTACTGGTGTACCACTGCCAACTACTAGAGCAATCAGAATGAGAAAAAGGTGTTAACTACAGCAATCAGAATGGGGAAAAATGCACGTGACGTGTGACGAAGTGTCACCCAGCGAGAGAAAAAAAAGACGTCGTCATAACAACACCCGTTGTCATACATTGGCCACCGTATTCAGAATAAAGTTGAATAACAAAGCTGCAACTTAGCGAAAAGTGCATTTTCCCACTCATTCATCACTGTGGTATGCAGACTTGTGACTTTATTCATGTTTGGCTGTATGCTGGCGTCACACTAATAAGTCGCCGTAGTTTGCGCCACATGCCTCAGGAATACAGGCTAGTTATGAATGATGCGGAATAAAAGCATGTAAACAGAATGTTAACTGAACATCCAGGCTGTCACATTTGACTTGCTCGCTAAAGTACTGGGCGTGTGTGTGCGTGCGTGCATTTGTGTGTGTTGGCTCAATTCGGCGACTGTTTTCTCTGTGTGTGTGTGTGTGTGTTTACTAAGCTTTTGTTTAGCATGCTTGCGCGGTTGCCAAGTTTTCCTCGTAATCCATATGGCCCGTGGTGGAACAGAATTGCTCTTCCCGGTGACCGTTTTGGCACATCGAACAATGTTATTTGCACACACGTCAGTTTTGTCAAGCTCAAACCATTTACAAACTACGGACGACGTGGACTTGCGCCTTGCTATTATTCCCCGCTGGACACTTCTCCATACTTGAAACGTAGCGGCTGCAGTGTGGACAGAGTCACGTGATCGGGTCCTGCCCGCTGATTCGGCGAATGATTATCACTTCCTCCTTCTCTGCCGTCAATGCACCCCGATTCGCCGAATGAGGATTTCAGCATTTCCTCATACTTTGCGGCCATCGACTGACTCGTTATGCTTTTCGAGGCAGTATTAATACTCGATAATGTAAAAGTACTCATCGCGCAAGCAAGATTGACAATGATATCGATGACGATATATATAGCCCACCTCTACTTGTTATTGTTTGTGACACCAATCACGTATGGAGGACAAAAACTGGCAAAATCAAAAATAAATAAAAGTGAAAATAAAAACAAAACATAATTGAACAAATAAAATAAACTATAAAATTGATAATGAACTTTATTTATGTATTTATTTCCACATTTATTTTGCTATTTCTTTTTTATTTTTAAACCTTTTTATTTTTTATTTTTGTGTTTATTTTTACTTTTATTTTGTTATATATTTTTGTTGTTCTTATTTCCATTTTTTTTTTTTCAGTTTTTTTCAATCATTTTTTATTTTCACTTATTTATTTTTTTGATTTTGGCAGTTTTGGTCCTGCAGTGCAGAAGTAAATGTTATTCAAATGAGGTCACTTAAGTCTGCCCGCATTAAGTGTGTATTGGCGGAACTATTCGCCTATTGGTTGATCGACATTTCAGCGCAGGAGTAAACTAGGTATGCTTGGCCTGCTAGCAAGCCACAGCAAGAAGTCTTGTGTCTTGACTGTTAACACCGCACGACTCTCAATGGCGGTAAATATGGATTCGGCAGAGGGCTTGCGGTCTCCGCTTGCGGCAGCTGTTCGATCGCGGAACCTATCGCGGACGGACGATAGAGGGTTCGCGCCCACAGTAGTGACGCAGTTCGAAATATGGATGTCGATCAACCAATAGGTGAATAGTTCAACACACTTTGGACCGCCCCCTCATTAGAATAACATTTTGTCATGTTACCCTCATTAGAATAACATTTCGTCATGTTAGCATGAAATGCAGAAGGAAATGTTATTCAAATGTGACAGCGGTCCTGAGCGTGGTTTGGGTTATTCGCCTATTGGTTAAGTTGATGGCGCTTTCTGCACTGACATATCGATCAACCAATAGGCGAATAGCTCAACCCAAGACACACTTTGATGTTTTAATTCCTAAAATGCCAAAAGTCTTTACTTTGACTTAGCTTAACCAGAATTGGCGTTGCATTGTAGCCAAAGGTACCATTGTGGTGGATTAATGTGCCACTTAAATCCTTGTGGAAACTTGCCTTCACTTCTGTAGCTTTTTCTTCAATGTCGTCTTCTTCTGTCTTTTGGCAGCTGGCGAACAAATTCTGGTGCATTACCGCCACCTTCTGAAATGGAGTGTGGGTCCGAGGGCCTCTTTGAATTCTAGTTTTTACCTAGGAAATTTTATTTCCTATCCATGCATATGTATATGTATCTCAATTAATTGATCATTAAGTTCCCCATAGTTGATCAAGGACATGTTATGTTTGGTTGGACTAGCTAACTGAAATCAAGCATTGTATAAAAAAGACACATTCAAACAGGAGGAGCCTGCTGGACTTCTTGACATAACTGTTGCAGGTTAAATGTGCAAATACTAAGGCTGGTGGCAAATTGTCCATGGAAAACTCATTTTAAAATGTGACTTTGTCAGACCTTGTGAATGTGATTTAATCCCATCCATTTGTCTCCACTGTCTTTCCTCCCTCAGCTTCCAATCAAAGTTGGACACCAGAACACTCACACGAAAATCAGCACAGAGCACAACAAGGAATGTCTGATCAACATCTCAAAGTACAAGTTTTCACTCGTCATTAGTGGCCTCACGACTATCCTCAAAAATGTCAATAACATGGTAAGTTTTTGTCCTTGGATGAAAGACAGGGCTCCACACTAACATTTTTTATGAAGAGCACATATAAATTAAAAAAAAAAAAATCTGCAAATTTACTGGTCGCACAGGCACAAATAGATAAAAAATTTACTTGCCCTGTCTCAAATTGTAGGAGCAAAATGGGGCAGTTTGGTGTCCTGAAAAAGTACACCTAGAAAGTATTTAATAATACAGTACATACAGGGCTCTACACTAAATTTTGCACGGTTCAACTTTTTCAGTTGTTGGCACCGCTGAAGATTTGGTCGCATGACCATATTTGCTGATGTATAGTTACAGTAAACTTAATTGGCATACCGTTGTTTCGTATTACATAAAGATTGATCGTGACTCAAGATATAATATGCAAAATATTTTACATTAACAAGAAGTTTGTCTGGAAAAAGCAGTGGCTGACAAAACTGTTAAATTATTTTAGATAATTTAAGAAGAAAACAACAGAAAAAAAGCTTTCTCTTTTATCTCAACATTATTTTGTTCAACTCAGAAGTACCAACTTTTATTTTGGGTTTTCCTGGAGCACATTATTGGTCTGTGCCACCGCATTTCACGGCTACTGCCGCTGTTGATTCATTACAAGTTTGTTGCTGTTTGTGGTGCCATGGTAATGGCCGAGACGCGCCGACAAATAGTCGCGTTCCAGTTATATTTCACTCTGTATTTGCAAAGGCTATACACGGCAACTGTCTTGTCAAGACAATCTCCTTTTTTCCACAGGAACTAACGCATTGCTTCGTCTTAAATATCTCCTCCTCCCTCGCAGCCATGGTTGATCTATTCTAATCTACGTTGCATACTTGACGTAATTTTTTGGTGCCGACCAGAGATGACGTCATGAGCAAAAAACTAATATAAGCTAATTAAAAATAACATTCAAATCTGAATATAAAATAAAAGGCCATTGGGAAATATAAGTATAACGTGATTTGGTTCATTATGAGGATAAGCGGATCAGATAATGGATGGATGATCCATATCGATTCACTTGATTAATAATTTATAAAAATGTGTCAATGTGTGATGTGTGGCCAGCATCGATGTGCACCAGTCCAGTGCCCATCGATGTCTTATGTTATGTTTTTGGTCTCAGTGGTCTATGTCACGGGAGGGAGGCAGGTTGGTAATATTGCTCGCTTTGTCAGGTCTGTTGTCTAAAACGGTGACCGATCGCCACCAAAATGCAAATGCACATTACTACTCTTGTCCACTTCAACCTGTGAAAGTATAAAAGAGTTCCGCACAATAGTTTGGATTTATTGACATAAAACATGATCTCATCATGATCACCTCCACAATATCAAAAACATGTGGCGATTGCTCCTCCATTTACATAAGCTGAAGCGGACAAGAGCATGAATGCGCACACGAACCTCGACTGGTTATATTTCGGGCATTTAGTTACGCTAAACTCGTGTCAACTCTCGGGAGGGAGACGGCGGCTTGCAGCGAGCAGCAGGCAGATTGGAGCTTGGATATGGCCGCATTGGAACGTACCTTTTCGGCTGTTTACGTTCCAAATTGGACAGCGTATTGTTGGTCGAAAAAGTGGGGCAAATTCCTCATCCAAATAAATGTGCACGTCTCCTCATTCCCACTTCAGTCTCTGTAAATATCCTGACTGGTGTTAAATGCCTCGCTCGTCCTAACCGTGGTCAGCATAGAAGCAGTGTTTTGTTTATTTTGTTATTTTTTTTAAGCAAATAAGCAGTGTGCGCTCGTCCCACCCTAAATCTATGTAGCTCTGCTCACTTGCAGATTTCCTCATTCTCATATAAATCAGCCAGGGAGAGGTTAATCCTTTTGATATGTTGAAGTGGTCATTAGTAGTGATGTCCACATAAATTTTGGTGCCAATTGATCACCGTTTTTGGACGTTATAAGCAATGAAAGTACAATGATTTCCAATGGAGAGTTTGGAATCGGTTCCTCCCGTGACTGCGGCCGAACAAGGATAGAACGGTAGGGGGCGTGGCCATTTGCCTAATTAACAAGAGGCGTTATTCATGGAGTCACATATTTCATAATTTCTCCAAAATGAATGGATAAAATAGAAAATGGCAAGTCTTTTCATTTTCCTGATCAAAAAATATATAAAATGAACTTGTTAGTGAAAACATGGCCATCCCAGCCCCACCGTCCTTTTAACATGACACACGCAAAAAAGTGTGTGCGTCAAGGTATCGATGATTGATCATTTGATGATTTAAGTGGATAAAACTCAAAATATTGAATATATGATTTTGAAAAAGCAGGAATGTGTTGGTTCCATCGTATTTATTTATGAAATTTGTAGCTGCCCCTTTTGGGCCAGCGTCAGTGAATTTAGGGTGGCCCAACACAGTCACGTAGTGGACCCGAGCCACTGGGCCGCTGCTGATTTAGTAGCCTGCTTAAAGCAGATCTTAAAAGCATTTTCGGTCTGCACTCATTATCCCAAAATGGTATCACTTGATGGCACACTTTTAATATCATGTAATATATATGCCTTGCACAACCACTTTGACACTTTTTACCCATGGAAATGCAAAATTCTGGGTTTTATCTGCTTGTTGGACTCTGGAACCGGGAAAATTAATACGGTAATTCTCTGCATGGAAAGTAAACTGCCTCTGGTTTAGAAAACTCAGGCACGCTGGATCTTTGTGAACTTTCTGGTGTTTCATTGTAGTAATGATGAATGGACCCTAATCAGTAATGGGACGCTCATTTAATTCAAAAGCATAGATTTTTCAAAGCCTTCATAATGCCCATTCCTAATCATTGACTGTTTGTCTTTATTACATAGCGAATATTTGGAGAAGCATCGGAGAAAAACCTCTACCTCTCACAGCTCATCATCCTGGATACATTGGAGAAGTGCCTGGCTGGGGTGAGTCCCTTCTCTCATCAAATATTGCCATCTTCTCTCCTTATAGTTATTTTTTAATTAATACATATAAAAAGAATTTGAATTTCTTTACCTGTCAACTATATATATATATATTAGGGGTGTAACGGTACGCTAAATCACATTTTGGTTCTGTTCGTTTTTTGGGAAACTTTGGTTCGGTATATTTTCGGTACAAAAAAAATGTTTTGTTTTTTTTAAAATATGTTTTTGTAGAAAAGATACATCAAAGCGAATCATTCGGGTGATATTCTAAGAAATTACACCAGAATAAAAAATGTACTAACAATAAAGATCTCTTAATTTTGCAAATTATTAAGACACTGAAATCTTTAAACACTCAACAGCCTATGACACATCTAGATATTCAAGTTAAAGACAAGTTGTCATTACAGTACATATACACTTTTTGTGATGAAAAAAATACATAACAGTTAGACATATTGCTAACTACATTAAAACACTTTTTATGATGAAGAAAATACAGTAACTTTAAAAAGTCGTTATGAAATTGTATAAACTTTTTAGGCATTGAAATCTTTTAATGTTCAACAGCATATTTTAACGAATTGGGTTATCTGTGTTGTGGTGGGATTTGTGTGTTGCTGAGTTGTGATGTTTCCGAGGTTCATGAATGCATCCTACGGCAAGCGAGAAGAGCAGCGGAGAACGAAGAAGAGCGCAAGCAGTTATACTTGGATTCATAAAAACGTGATAATTAAACTACGTTTGACGGCGTGTTCCTGGAAGACGCAACAATATGATAAATCTCGCTATTTAAGTTTGACGTTTTTGGCTAAAAAGACTGCTTGCCTCCTCGTCTAAGAAACATTCACACTCGGATGATGGGGTGCATGTTAGACGTTCTACCTGCAACATAGCCGCCGATCTCATGTAGCAATGTCGACACCCGGTGATCGATTGGTTAGCACGTCTGTCTCAGTGCAGAAGTCGTGGGTTCAAATCCAGCCCCGGCCTTCCTGTGTTGGAGTTTGCATGTTCTCCCCGGGCCTGCGTGAGTTTTCTCCGGGCACTCCGGTTTCCTCCCACATTCCAAAAACATGCATGGTGTAGGTTGATTGGACACTCTAAATTACTCCTAGGTGTGATTTTAAGTGCAAATGGTTGTCTCTGTGTGCCCTGCGATTGGCTGGCAAACAATTCGGGATGTCCCCCGCTTACTGCCCGTTGCCCTGGGATAGGGTCCAGCACTCCTGCGACCCTTGTTGTGAGGATAAGCGGTATAGATAATGGATGGATGGATGTGTTTTTGTTCTAAGGGAAAGATTTTGACCTTTTTACTCTCATTTCCTCCTTTATCAGCAATCCAAAGACTCCTTGCGCCTGGATGAGACCATGCTAGTCAAACAGCTATTGCCAGAGATTTGCCATTTCATCCACACGTACCGTGAGGGCCATCAGCATGCAGCTGAACTCCGAGCTTCAGCCTCAGCTGTTCTCTTCTCTCTTAGCTGCAACAATTTCAATGCTGTTTTCAGCCGAATTTCCACCAGGTACCCAGCTGCACACTTTCTACTTGTCAGACTTTCTCTCTTGTTTTACACTAAATGTCACAGTCCAGGAATTGATTATTAGAGGTATATAGCTGTCCTCATTAGGTCAGGGGACCATGGTTTTTCTCACTTTACACTGTGAACACGCACTAGGTTAGGGTTCTTCTTTCATGGTCCCGCAGCAGTTTTTGAAAGCAATTTTTTCAGGGTCTTTGCAGTATACGGTCATGTCCAAATGTAAAGTTGAGCATCTTCAATGCTGTACCACATGTTGCCGCAACATACCAACACATACAACATACAACCGCTTTGTCGAAATGCAAGACAGCAGTTTCGCAATAGTTTGATTTAAATTGGTAGATATCCAGGGATCGGTAGTTAGAAAGACCGGTGAGTAGATAGGTAATGTTTGAATTTTAAATAGAATATTGTAACACCGTGTTAACATGCACATCCTCCTTAGGTAATTCTTTTTTTAATTGAGCTTAGCTGAAAAAATAATCAAAATTGTCTGAGGTTTATGCTAGTGACACAAGGAAAACAAAAACACACGTTTATTTAACTTAAATCCTTTATGCATAATGATTTGGAACGACCATGTTAGGGCTGTCCCAAACAATATTTTTTCTCCCTATTAATCTATCGGCTATTTAGTCCATTAGTGTAACAATGAATTTTTTGACTAATACAGGTTTTTTCGGTTGCCGATTATTTTACAAAACCACTTCTGAACACTTTTTTAAAATTCTTTGTTTGTTAAAGTAAAAACAAACTTTTGAAATTGAATGAACACTCACATCTCTTTTAGGCAAGCATCATGACGTGTGAACATGGTTGATGTATTTCGGTGAGGCAGAGAGCTTTCCGGGGCAGCAGCGGTTTAGATATATAAACAGATGTCGCTTGTTACCGTTTGTGGCTACATAAAGAAACGGAACGAATTACGTTACCTGCAAGCACCAACACAATTTGACTGGAGTGAAATAGCTAACGTTAGCCCCATAATGCACAAAGCTGAAACACAGCACTGTAGTTTTGGCTGCAACCCGCTGCTTCGAGAAATGAAACTTTATGATGCGCGCTAATAATACGTCGCTCATAACAGCAACTTCAGTAAAACCGGGATATATTAGTTAGTAGTTACTTAGATTAATTTACGATCCTCTAGCTTTTTGCTTTCTGTTGTCTTCCAGCAGCTCCCGGGTGACGTCGCTTCAGGTGTTCGTTCATCACTCGGCTTTACAAAGGATACAGACAACCAACTCGTTTGACTTTATTTCCCGAACGTAGTTAGCTCATGGCTAATGCACAATGAAAATGCCATTAACTCGCTAATGAAAATTAGCGCGCGGCACTTGAATGCCTCAATGGGCACTTATCCACAAACTCTGCAGGAAGGCATACAGAGAAGCATCCAAACAACACTCAGGCATATGCTCTTCCTACACTGCGCAAAAACTAAGTTGTCACTACGAAACATGATCGTGATTTTCTTCTACTCCTCAATGGAACAACACGTATCATCTTCTACTCATCAATATAACTACACGTATCTCAATATGAGGACCCACACTTCCCCCAAGTGGCAAAGTCGTGCACAGCTTGAATGGCGGTCCCATGAAATGCACACACACAAACAGAGCAATACATAAGATATCGAAAGTATTGATACTTCATCAACGTATCGATACTTTGTATCGGCACAAACAGTATCACGATACATTGCAAAACCATTTCCAGCCATACTAAACTTGTTTGGTCCACTTTGTTAATCACAATTTGTGTGCATGTGCGTGTGTGTTTCCTCAGGTTACAGGAGCTGACGGTGTGCTTGGAGGACAATGTGGATGTTCATGACATAGAACTAATGCAGTACATTAATGTGGACTGCTCCAAGCTCAAGAGGCTGCTACAAGGTTATACTCTTTAGGGTTTAGAGGGTAAAGATTTGCATGATTGATCTCCTGGTTCTGTCAAGTTTGTTGATTTTCCTCTATGTATATTTTCTTGTAGAAACTGTTCTAAAGTTTAAAACCCTTAAAAAGCCTGCACAACTAGCAGTCATCAACAGTTTGGAAAAGGTAGGTTTTTCATTTATTTCCTGTTGAGCTATTCTGTAGCAGTGTTGTTTTTAAGATAAGATAAGATAAGAATGCCTTTATTGATCACACAGTGGGGAAATTTTCATTGTTACAGCAGCAAAGATATAGGTCACACAGGGACGGGCGGCATAATGTGGCCATTAATGTATAACATTGACGGCAAACAGCGTAAATATACGCAGTAACATGTGTATATACACATGTATATACACACCAACCTACATCTACAAGGCATATTTGCCAGGCATATTAGATTTAGTCTTAGTCTTTTGGACGAAAATGCTTATTAGTTTTTGTCACATTTAGTCATTCGTATTAGTGATCGTTTGTCTATTTTTTTTCGCCCAAAACTCAAAAAGGTTTAGTCTAGTTTTAGTCGATGGAAACTCCCCAAAAAGTTTTTGTCTAGTTTTCGTAAATTTAGTTGACAAAAATTCAAAAAGGTTTTAGTCCGTTTTAGTTAAAAATAGGCATACAAGGTTTCCACCCAATAGCAAAGACTTCGACATCGACTACTAAGGATTATGCTGCTGCATTACAAACAGATAAAGTAGTAACTCTGGAATCAATGCTCACTGTTCCAAAATAAGCCGAGAACCAAAACATTTTATTTGGCAACTGTTGTGGCTTTATTTAACTTAAAGCAACATAAATAAACAAAATAAAAACGTGTTATATGTTTACACGTCCTGTATATGTTAACAGGACGAGTTGGGACGTACCTATATCTTTCCTTCGTTTCTGACCACCAAGCCCATTTGGTGTCACTGTCGCCAAGGTCCGTCAAAGGAAAGCGTGTCAGTGTGCGTGAGCCGAGACGAATGACTGCAGACCTGTCCGTGTTTTCTTGTGTCGGTGTGTGCAACGGTGTGTGCGATGCGTGCGCCCTGCGTGCTGTCCCGGCGGTGGGCGTGCCCAAACGAGGATAGGTTGCACCAACATTTCAATTTTTGGAAAGACAGATTACATGTACAATAGGAAGGGATGTCATAAATTATAAACGTCCTAACGGACCACACGCTAACAATTTCGTCCTGTCTTGTCTCGTCACCGAAAATTCATGTACGTCACGTCATGTTTTCATCATCAAAGAGCAACGTTTAGCTCATCATCGTCTCGTTATCGTCATGAAAAAAAGGGGCTTTAATGAAATATTTTCGTCATCGTTGACGAAAACAACACTGTTCTGTAGGTGTAATGACTTCTTTTGTTTGATTTAATGGAAGTGCCCTTGAGTTTTGGACCAACAGGAATACTGTATTTCCATTTGAAAACATCAAATCAATACTTAACACATCTGGCCTTGAAGCATACAGTCATAAAGACCCAGCATGGTGCTGCAACCTAACAGAACCACGGTCTGTGACTTAACAGGCTTTTTCATGGGAATTCCCTTCCTACGGTGGCGACCTAGATTTGTACATTAAATTGGAATACATTGTAGTTTATACTAATCTACAGTAGCGCTGTAATAGTCATTATTAATGGGAATAGGCGCTAACTTACAGTGTCAAATTTGCTGTGCGGAGATGCTGCTTCACTCCTTGTGTGCATCTACTAATTAATACCAGTGCTGCTTTCCTTTCTGGAATGATACTGCAACTGTTCTACACTATACTACACTATTTCGAATGACCAAAGTGTCAAAAGTATCATTATACAAGTTTGAGAATCGATCCTCGTGGCATCTGAGGCATCATCAGCTCAGACAGCATCGATCCCCACGCCATTCCAACAGGCGTAGTAAGCATCTCGTCTTTTGTGTTGTACTTGTGTGTATTTTTGCTTGGACACACCACTCCATGTTGGGCAAATCCCACATGTAAGCATCAGGATCGTCACAGTTTTGGAATACCCTGCGAAAAGACAATTACGGAAGCAAAGCAACCGCGAGCACCCCTACACCCAATTCACGTGCATGCACACGCACACACACTCACACATTTCAGAAAGTGTCCACAATTATACACTTTGAATTATATAATTCATAAATCCACAATTATATAATTCATAAATCCACAAGTTAAGTTTTTTTTTTTAACTAATATTGAAAAGCTTCCAACTAATGTTTTTAGTTGTAATTCGTTTTTTGTTGCATTTTTTTAAAGCAACTCCATTTTTACAAAAATAAAATTTAGTTTCACGAATAAATGTTTTATATTTAAAACATTTTGTGACTGGATCAGTCATCGGGTAATCTCAACTCAACTATTTTGTTTTACTGTATTATGGACAGTATTCCGATATTCATATTACACATTAACTTCCAGAAGGGGCTAGTTTATTTTTTTGACCTCATTGCAATGTCAACAGCAACTGGAGGCTTGTTTATCGTGTGTACATTCTCCTTTAACTCAGTTTTTTTCTTGACAGGCATTTTGGAACTGGGTAGAAAATTATCCAGATGAATTCACCATGCTCTACCAACGACCTCAGGCAGATATGGCAGGTACAAAAATGTTTTTTTCATTTTATTTTATTTTTTTATATTACAGTGGACCACCACTATTCTCTGGGTTAGTAGCCGGTTTGGCACGTGAATAGCGAAATTTATTTTGAACCCTGCAGCCTCTAATGTGACATGGTTTATTTATGATTTTTTTATTAAAAAAAAGTTTAGTCGGACTTGCCGACGGACGGCGGTTTAAAATTAGAGGCCGACCGGCCTGTAGACGGGTACTATTTTTTTCCCCTGGAAAAAAAGGCGAATGACGGATGATGGAAGGGTACCCACGCTGCAGACGGGTGACGCTCAATTTCTAGTAAAGTTCCCAGCTCTAGATGTATGTGTGTGGGTGTGTGTGTAAAATACAATACAATACAATTTTATTTATATAGTGCATTTCTTAACAGCTAGAGTTGTAACAAAGCACTTTACAAACAATAAATAATAATAATAGTAAACAATAGAAAGGCCATAACACGCAAGTGTTGATCAATAAATTAACATAAAACACTATATACAATTGACACCGGAAAAGAGACGAAAATTTCAGGTCTGATCAAAAGCCAGAGAATAGAAATGTGTCTTCAATCGGGTTTTAAAAGCGGACAGAGAGGGGGCTTGCCTAACATCCAATGGGAGGTCATTCCAAAGGGAAGGACCAGCAGTCGAAAAAGCTCGATTCCCCTCTGAGGCTCCGCTTGGTCCTCGGCACCTCGAGCAGCGCCTGGTCCGCAGACCTGAGGCTGCGGGAAGGTGCGTAGCAGTGGAGGAGCTCAGAGAGCTACGCCGGGGCCAGGCCATTTAATGATTTTATAGACAAATAGGAGAATCTTAAATCGAACCCTGAAATGCACTGGGAGCCAGTGAAGGGAAGCTAGAATTGGTGTTATATGCTCCATCTTTCAAGCTCCAGTTAGTAGGTGGGCAGCAGCATTTTGGACCAACTGGAGACGTTTAAGGGAGGACTGACTGACTCCAAAATAAAGTGCATTACAGTAATCTAGCCGAGATGTAACAAAGGCATGGATGACTGTTTCTAAGTGCTGATGGGAAAGGAGGGGCTTTAGCCAGCTGTCTAAGGTGAAAGAAGCTCGACTTTACAACAGCGCTGATTTGCTGGTCCAATTAAAGATCACTGTCCATTTTAAAACCCAAGTTGGAGACTGTTGGATTTAGATATGAAGCCAGGGGGCCCAGGACACAGGGTGAGATGGAGACGAGCCGCTGGGACCGAACACCATAACTTCTGTTTTCTTTTCTTTGAAATTTAGGAAATTCAGTGACATCCGGTCTTTGATGTCCTCTAGGCAGGACAGAAAAGGTCTTATAGAGGTCTTATCTCTCTTTTTTGCTCAGCGGGATATAGATTTGACAGTCGTCCGCATAGCAGTGTAAGGAAATACTGTGTTGTCTAAGGATAGAACCCAGGGGCAGCAAATACAATGAGAACAGCAATGGCCCCAAAATAGAACCCTGTGGAACACCATACGATAGAGGGACAGAGCGGGACTCAGAGGAACCTCGGCTAACAGAAAAAGTCCTGCCTGCTAAATAGAATCTAAACCACTCTAGAGCGCATCCACTAATGCCCACTTGGTGTTGCAAACGATTCAAAAGAATACTGTGGTCTACTGTATCGAAAGCTGCAATCAAATCCAACAAAACGAGACATACATAGTCTCCAGTGTCATTTGCCAGGACGATGTCATTAAAAACACGTAGCAGGGCTGACTCTGTGCTATGCATCTTCTTGAAGCCTGACTGGAAAACTTCCATAACATTGTGTTCATCCACGAAAGATCTTAACTGTGAGTGCACCACTTTTTCCAGAATTTTAGACATAAAAGGCATCTTGGAAATGGGTCTAAAATTGGATAGGACAGCTTGATCAAGGCCAGTGTTTTTCAGCAGGGGTTGCTCTACAGCATGCTTAAAATGTTGGGGGACCACATCAGAAGACAGGCTGCTGTTGACAATGGCCAAAACCGATTTACCAATTGTCGGGACAATCTCATTAAAGAAGTGTGGAGGAATGGAGTCATAAGGGGAGCCCGCTGGTTTCATATGGCAAACCACATCCTCCAAAAATGTCAAAGAACCCGACTCAAAGGAATCGAACACTGCTGATCAAGGAACTTGGACGGAGGGGTCAAATGTGGCGTTTGAAACGAGAGACCTAGCTGTAGCAACCTTGTCAATGAAAAACTGCAAGAATCTATCGCACTTTTCAGGGGACGAGTCCATGCACGTCGGTTGACAGGGCTTCAGTAAAGAGTCAATTGTTTTAAATAGAGCATGTGGATTTCTGCGATTTGCCTGAATCAGACATGACAAGTGGTCTCTCTTGGACTCCTTGACCTTTCTCTGGTAACGATGCCAGCAGTCCTTTAAGATATGATAAGAGACCTGCAGCCTGTCTTTTTTCCACCTGCGTTCAGCTCTGTGGCATTCCTGTTTAGCTGCGCGTACTCTCATTAAACCATAGATCCGGTCAAATTTTTTGCCGCATAATTTTTAATGGAGCCACAGAGTCCAAAATATCAAGGCAAGATGAATGGAACCAAGTGCTTAGTTCCTCTGTTTGAACACAAAGCTATCAAAGGCATCAGAGAACTGATTAACAGTGAGGTGGTTAAAAACCCGTCCCCTGCGCTCGCAAGCATTAGCTCTGACAGCACTGGAAAACATTACATCGAAGAGGGGTGTATTATATTAGGGGTATAACGGTTGTTGTATTCATACCGAGACGGTACGGGCTTCACGGTTCGGTGCACGCAGTCACACGACAAATACGTCTGATGGGGGGAAGAAAAAAAAAAGTCAACGCCTGAGAACAAGCAACCGCCACATTTGTTGTTCGAAGAAGAAATAGATCAAAACAAATGTTCAAGGACAAAGCATGGAGTTAGAGGAGCCGTCTGCACTATACAAATCAGCCGTTTGTATAGTGTATTGTGTATATATAGTATAATCAGCCTAATGAGCCCCCACGAGGACGCCCACCGCGGGAACGGCAGCCACCCCTCTCAACGCGAAGGCCCCCCACCCCTCTCAACGTGAAGGCCCCCCATGAGGAAACACTGGAACTAAAAGCTAAAAACAACAGAAAAAACTAAATTAAAAGACAAAACATTAATAGAAGCAAAGGACTAAAAACGGAAAACTAAGGTAAAAATAGTCCTATATCAAAAGAAAAAGATAAATTATTTTCTAAAAAAAAACTCAAAAGGTATGTTTTGAACCTCCCCTTAAAAATACCAACAGTCTCTGCGGACCTGACATCCTCTGGCAGGCTACTCCATTGCTGTGGACCAAAATGGCTGAATGGAGCCTCACCATGTGTTTTGGTTCCCACCCTAGGAATTATTTAAAAGGCCGGTGCCAGAGGACGTCAGGATCCGTGAGGGCTGATATGATAAAAGTAGGTCAGATAAATAAGATGGCCCAAGACCATTAAGACATTTGAAAAACGAATAAAAGCACCTTAAAATAAAAAAAAATAAAAAAAATAAAAATTGGAAACTGAGGCAAGTGGTTCAGAATTAAAAGGTCTTTATTTTAACATGGCCAGTTGGAAAAAATGCCAACGCATTTCAGCCTTGGTTGGCCTTCTTCGGGGCAAGCTAAAAAAAGATATTTTTTGAGAAAGCTCAAAACATCCGAGAAGCACTCCTGTATGCTTTGATGCCTTAAAATCAACCCTGAAAGACACGTGGGACCAATGCAGCGATTTTAAAACTTGTGTAATGTGCTCCTGCCCTCTGGTCCTTGTCAGCACCCGTGCGGCTGAGAGTTCTGGAGTAACTGTAAAGTGGAAATACTCTTTTTGGGGAGGCCAATGATTACTATAATCTAAACGACAGGAAATAAAAGCATGCATCAGCACCTCCGTGTTAGCCTGAGAGAGAGATGGGCGGACTCTGGCAATATTCTTATGCAGGTGTTTATGTATACTGTATGTATATATAATTAATCTCATGTCCATTTTTTAAAATAATTTTTACGTTAATGGGTTTCCGCGTTAGGCATTAACGTGAAAATTTACAAAAATGCTAAAATTGGACATAGGTTTTTTTACAGGATAGCGACGATATACAGTATATGCATGTGTGTTTGTGTATGTGCAGTATGTATGTAAATATGTACTGTATGTATTGATATAATATGTGTGTAGGTACATGGGTCAATATATTCTAAATGCGACTTTTTGACAGTGATATGGTGGTCATTCCGTATGCTTTTGTTATTTCTGCAGAAGCTGCTGAGAAGCTGTTTGATCTGGTGGATAGCTTTGCAGAGAGCGCTAAAAGGAAGGCTGCAGTGTGGCCACTTCAGATCATTCTCTTGATCCTCTGCCCAGAGATCACGCACACAATCTCCAAAGACACTGTGGAAGATAGCAAGGCCAACAAGGTGAGCGGGAGAGGGGAACACACACAAAATATTCTACGCTTGTCGCTAATCTCATGTCTTTCCTATTGTGCCCGCAGAAGCAGTTTTTGGACAGTTTACGGAAAGCTTTAGCCGGTCAGGGTGGTAGCAAGCAGCTGATGGAGAGCGCTGCTATTGCCTGTGTAAAACTGTGTAAAGCGTCAACCTATATTAACTGGGAGGATCACTCAACTATTTTTCTCCTTGTCCAGTCGATTGTTATGGATCTCAAGGTCTGAATATTTACTTATGTTTTCTCCCTTCTCTTTTGTGTTAGTTGAGATTGGGCTTCGTGCTTATTTGATACAGTGAGAAAGAATGCAATCTAAAGTTAAATTCTATTTGTTCAATACAAAAGAGAAAGGACTACCGGTAATTAAAAAATCCAGTGATATTTTTGCATTAATGTCACGCTACACTACCTTTTCTAATTCTGTGTTATCGAAGGAATTGCTCCATCCACAATTTAACATTTTTCTGTGATGGTTCCAGTAAGATACACGCTCTACCCCAGCTGACAGTGATCTCAACCACTCAAAATTCTGTGAACTTTGAGGTCATTGTTTTCTGTCAAGCCCCTTCATTCAATGACAATGTTTCAAAAGTAGTAACTTTTTGGCACTGTGGACGTTTTAGATTGTGTCTACATTCATTTATTTTACTGTACTTTTATACATTTTGTATCTAAAAACATGTATGTCCAATTTTGGAAATGTTTTAAAATTTTAAATTCTCACGTTTATGCGATGTCTGTAACGCGGAAACCCCATTCACATAATAAGACAAATTGACATACCGTAAGTGTTTTTCACAGGAAAGCAACAATATGGTTTTTTTGCCTAAATTCATGAGTGGCGTGATGTCAGAATAGAATATAAATACCCGAATTTTATATCATATGACCTCTCCCTCTTTTCCTTGTTATAAGGCTTTGCTGTTCAACCCATCAAAACCCTTCTGGAGGGGGGCGGGCAGCCAGAATGCTGATGTTGAGCTCATGATGGACTGCTTTGTTTCCTGTTTCCGCATCAATCCTCACAACAACCAGCACTTTAAGGTGGGTTAATATAAACAATACTGCTAAGTCGTTGAAATTTAAAACACAAAATTAAGCTCAGTCTAACCTGAACCTGAACCAGATGCCTGTTTACTACTGTCAGTGTGTTTTTACCACAGTATCTTGAAAATAAATCAAATGGATCAGAGGAGCCATGAAGCAAAATAAAATAATACAAATTAAAGTAATTGTTACTGCTACTTTAATTCTCATCTGTAAAAACTATTAATCTTTTTGGCGATGAATTCAATGTTCTGATGACCATTCTTTTTTTATTTCAAGGTTTGTTTGGCTTCATCTTCTCCTTCTACCTTCCACTTTGTCCTGGTCAACTCATTGCACAGAATAATCACCAATGTAAGTCTTCAGAGGCCCATCCACGACACCTACTTTACTTTTTACAGTTCTTCACTCGTCTTTCTTTCACTTCACATTGTGTATGCCTTCATGCAGTCTCATCTGGACTGGTGGCCTAAGATAGATGCTGTGTACTGCTACTCCGGAGAGCTTCGCTTTATGTTCTCAGACACCCTCAACCGGGTTGTCCAAAGCACCCATGCTCCTCTACGCGTGACACCGGTGAGTTTACAAATTCTTATGGTGAATGGAATAATTTTGACTGTTCTTTATTTTCTCTGATACAATTTATTTGTGGAATGATTGATTTTGTTAAAGAAAATATTAAAGAAGGTCATGCAATCTTTACAATGCAATTATTTTACTTATTAAAGGGGAGACCTCAATGTGCGTTGCTTTAAATGCATTGTACATGTACTGCAAGTAAAATTTGCACCGTCACCGTCTCCAAAATCGGAATGTCTTGCTATGAGACATATTTTGGGGAAATAGGCGGTTTACAATAATTTATTTGTTTGTGGAATTTTACACTTTGTTGGGCTGACTCTCCAGATGCCTAAATGTTTGTATGACAGTAATTTAAAAGTCTGTTTTCCGTAATACGTCTGGAAAGCCCACATCCCTACATTGAAGCCATTTAGAGCCATGATTCATTCAAGGTTCTAAAGTAAATTTCTAAATGTTGAGCATGACCTGCATACTCTTGTCACTGAGATTGTCATCGATGTTGTTGATGCATTATTACGGTGTTGAATCTTGACATTTTTCCAACCGGTATCTCGCACAGAGTTTGACTTTCAAGGGGAAGGTGACAACCAGCCTTAAGTTCAAAGAGAAAACCACAGAACTGGATACAAGAAGTTACAAGTGCCTCCTGCTTGCTCTGGTCAAACTAATCCATGCTGACCCCAAGCTCATGTTGCATGTGAGTGATTATCTGTCTTACTTTCATTCAGGCAGGTTCAAGGCCATTTCTAGCTGAACAAGAATCTTTAATTGACATTGCTGTCCTTTAGAACCCTGTGAAGCAAGCTCCAGAGATGCAGAGCAGCACAGCTGAGCTCATCATTGGTCTGGTGCAACTAGTGCCTCTCACCAACACTACCCAACTCTCACAAGAAGCCATGGAGGTGTGAGGCTGAATATTGTTTTACTTTTTTTAACGGTTCGACTAAACATAAGACTGCTAAAAATGTTGGTCGAAATGCATTTTCTTCTTAAATAAAATGCCTTTGAGGAATTCTTCATTTCGTCAAAGTGATGGATGTTATACAATCCAATATCTCCTAACTCTGCAAGGTCTTTCTGGTAACAAGGGTTAGATAGTTAAGGGCAGATGATGCAAGGCTGCATGGTGTAGTCTTCTCCACATTAACTAATGTTTTGATCTAGTTTTGTAGCCCGCCCTGTTCTCTTTCTCAGGTGATCCACATTTTTTGGCTTCTAGTTTCCAGCATCCAGTGATCAGGGGATAGATATTGTTAAGTGTATTGCCTATTTTCTTTGCACAGGGCTGATCTTGCTCAGACGGGGCAGACATTTTCTGCAATTGAGTAACACAGGGCAAGCCGCGGTTCTTAGTGTCGTGATGAGGATCCACTTTTTGAGTTGGCTTGATTCCGTATTCCTTGGTTCACTGAACTTTGGATCTGGTGTTGCTAATTTGGGTCCATCTGGACCATTGCTTCTCAATTATTTCACATTTCGCGTCCCACCAACTCTCGGCCATATTTATAAATTGCATCGTTTATCGTCCCAGTGCGTTGAGCCGACCATATGAAACAGGTTTTTCCAGTGCTGGCGATCTTGTCCCAGCTGCTCTGCGTCCTCCACAGCAACTCCATGTTGTTGGAGGTTGCCCGCAATGACATCGAGCCATCAGGTGCGGGGCTTTCCTCATGGTGGTCTGCAGCCCTTGGGTCGAATTGGACAGTGCCTCGTGTCGGATGGTCTGAAGGTAGACGACCAGTGGGTGCGGCGTTATGCGACCATGCTCGGGGCTCTAAGCACTTCATTGGAAACTCGCTAGGACCACCTGATGTTCTTGATGATTCTAAGAGCCGTGCTATCAAAGCCATCGATTCTTGCCGCCAGGGTGTCGTTTAGGGGCCATGTTTGTGAGCCATGAAGCAGGATGGAGAGTACGGCTAAGTTCTAAATCTGGTGCTTCGTCCTGCGCGAGATGGGCTGGTGCTGTCAGAATGGTTTACAGAGAGACTGCAGAGTGGTTGCTGCCAGGGCTCGTCTGCAATCAATCTCTGGCTTTAGGTCCCCGTTGTCTGTCACCATGGACCCCAGGTACACAAAGTTCTTGACAGGCTCTACGGTGTCGCTACCAATTTGCATGGGAGATGGATGTGGTCCATCACTGACATACATGAACTTGGTTTTAGTCCAGCACACTTGGAGGCCGAGCTGTGCTGCCTCCTCACTGTAAATGCCCAGAGTGTGCTGAGCAGGATGGGGTCATCCTCCAGGTCAGTCAGGTGGTAGTTGCCGAAGGACACTCTGGGGACGCGCTTGCAGACCCTGGACACCAGCTGGTCGATGCATTAAAAAGGTCGGGAGCAGCCACACAGCACTGGTGAACGCCACTAGAGGTGGTAAACCAGTCGGAGTCAATGCCGTTAATACGGACACTCTGCGTTGCTGTAGAGCCGCTTAAACAGGTTAATGATCTTACATAATACTGTATGTTTTATGAGTAGAATAATAATATACATATTGAATTATATGAAACTAATATATTGCATTGTATTACATATTATTTTAGATTATATTATGTTAACATTTAAATTTTTTATATTACTAAAAAAATATAGAACAGTGAGCTATAAAGCGAGATAAAGGGAACCAAACCTTAGCTTTGCTGACTCGTTACTAGGGCTGAACGATTTATCGTTTTGAGACCGAAATCGAGATCTCAGACAACGTGATTTTGAGAGCAAACAAGCGTTGTCCTACTACTACATGCTGTCGCCCGTACTCCCGGAGGTCATTTCGTTTGCGGCTGCTTGAGTGCTAAGCGCTAAGATAGCTCGCCCTGTATCAGCACAGTCTTTATTTATACTACCGGTATATGTAAGTCCGAGCAAAGCAGCAACGAGCTGCGTGCTGCGCAACATCTCCTCCGTTGTGACAAATAAACGACCCCACTAACAAGTAGTGTTTTGCTCAGTATGCGAATCGCTAAAATGAAATGCAGAGTCGAGAATAGCAAAATAAGTGCTTAGGAGTACAGTAGACTTTTTACTGAAGCCTGACTAGAACCGCGTAAGGGTGGAGATCCGGCAGTTATGAACAGAAATGTTGTATTAAAATCAACACGTATCCAGACAAAAAATAAGGCGAGGACCACATCAGCAATTTGGCACACGCTCTAACACCGGCCGGAACTCGCCAACGGCTTAAATAACCTGATCACAATTATTCCGGTTTGTGATTTTAACACTCACCATTACTGTTAGGACGTAGTTAAGCAATTAAGTCTCTAGCAAAAATATGGGAAAAATATTGACTAACGTGCAAAGAACATGTACGTTAGTCCAAAATGTAAAACATTTTGGGGTTAAAAATAGATTTTTATACACACAATTGCGCGTAAATGCATATTTATACTTGACGGCAAGTAGTAGAGTAATACTTGAACCATGTTTAAAATCTTGAAAAAGGACTGCCTCCCTCACAAAACCACTTTAGTGTTTAGTCTTGCTTTATTAAAATAATACCGTAGCTTTGGATGTTTTTGATGGTATAATGGCATTTTGTGTCATGTTTGTAAATGTTACTGTACATTGTGACTATTGCACTGAAGCTTGATTTCAAGAAAATCTCAAATTAAATCAAAATCGCAATATCAGTCAGAAAAATCACAATACATTTTTTTCCTAAAATCGTTCAGCCCTACTCGTTACAATAATGTTTGTTTCTTACTGTGATACGTTTTAACCTGACCTATAATGCTCCTGCACTACATATATTTCCTTTGGCAGGGATTATTAGTACTTTCTTCTTATTTTACATGTAATCTTCACATGTCTCAGATCCCAATCTTAATAAAAAAATGAAATTTTGTTTACATTCTATAATGGTTTTACAATTATCTTTGAAAACGTTTCCTTCCTCATTGTGGTTTTGTCCTTTGCTTTTCCTATTATCGCCTACCGTCTTTCTAGGCTCTTTTAGTACTGCACCAGCCAGAGTCCATTGAACAGTGGAATCCTGATGCTTCGATAGAGACTTTCTGGGACATCAGGTAATCTAAGGCAACATTTACGCTGCAGGATATGATACCCAATTTGGATTCTTTTTTTTTTTTTACATAGTCATTCACATGACAAAAACAAATGCAACCTGTTTGTGGAGGTAAATTGGGCCCCTCATTTACGTCTGAATCTTGACAAATTTTTTGCAGTTTCAAAGATTTTGTGCTTGAACTGACTCCCCCTATATTTGTCATCTCTAAAGAATCTTCTTTTCATCCAACAATTGTGACGATTGTCATCTTATGATGTCGTTCAGGTCGGATGAGCACAACCTCAGCATCCAGGCTGCAGTCGCATCAGATATATTTATATATATATAGTAATTGAACTGTTCACATTGACATGAAAAAAAATCTGATGTTACAAAAAATCTGAACGCACATTCAATATGAATATAGGCTAAATTGTATGTGGAAAAGGAACTTGGGGATGTACCAGACCTTTAGTAATGCAAAATTCTTCCAGATGTAAAGTCACACATTACGTTTATAACTTTTTGTTTTTTGCAGGAAAATTACCATAAATTCTGGACTACAAAACACACCTGATTAAAAGCCAGAACAGCTAAATTTAGACATAAAAACATTGTACACACATTGGCCGTGTTGTATTAATAGCCGTGGGTCACCATGTTATACAGTATAACATGGGATATTTGCAAAGAAAGAGGTCACCCAGATGGATTTTTAAAAACCAAAAAAAATGTCTGTCAGTGCATTTATTAATGCAGTGAGTCTATTTTGCATTGAAAGTCTTGGCTTGGTACACACTCAAGTCAAGCCTAATTTAGAGCTGATTTACTTAAGCCTTTATGACGCATACCCTTATCCATTAGTTCACAGGTGCTGTTCCTCATCTGCCGCAAACTGATTGGCCAGCAGATGGTCAATGGCACCGAAGTTCTCAAATGGTTGCGAGAGATCCTCATTTGCAGGAATAAATTTCTACTCAAGAACAAGGTACTGTCTGCCCTACTGCAGCACCAAACAACTCTCTTGGTACAGTATCTATCTGCGTATTAGATGGAAATCATGCACAGTGGTAAGACCACTAAAAGTACTTACTTTGCAGCAGGGTGTTTGTTGCTCACTTTCTGACAATCCAAAATTGGATTGGACCAGTTCCCAATGACACAGAGAACAGAGGCAAGTTTCACTGAAAATCCTGTTTCTAGAAAAAAAACTGGGAGATCAAGGGTTTTGTGAAGACATTTATAAACTTATAAATTTCAACTTCGACCACAATATTTTTGCTTTTATGACACTTCACATATATAAACAGTACTTTTTTTAATATAAAACCCCCACAACAATTCTAAAAAAGCAACTTTGATGACCAAAAATGTATGAAGATTGTGCTACATACTGGCAATGGGTCTGATAAACGACACTGGTGACATCTGCTGGCGATTGCACGTCATTACAACGCTTCCCAAGCCTGAAACTTTGTGATTAATTGCGTCAGAGCCTTGGGCATCAAATGCACACAAAAAACGCATGTTGGGGGTATACTAGTAGATTATAAAAAACGATTTAAAACGATGTAGGCATCAAATGAGTTAAGAGGGTCTGTAGTCGCCCTTAGGTTTAGGGGAGAGGTTGAGCCAGGCGCTTTAAACCTTAATGGGTTAATCGTTGACCCATCACCTTAGCATCGACTACAAAAGCCCTGATGTTTTCCAACACATACTTTGCAATGAGAGTCCACTTTTCCATCAGTGGTTGGTGAGAACTCAATAGATATTATGTATATATGCTTCTAAAATTGTACTTAGTCACATATCCTTAAACTCCAACACATAGTCTTGTCTACATAAAATTTGAATCGGCTTACTTTATAGTAACTTTCGATGCATGATCATACTCGTTCTGTATTTCTTTGACCAAAAAAAACAAAAACAAAAACAAAACAAGAGCAAATCGCTAGCGTCGTGCCGGAACCTCCAATGTCACAATTTGGTATCTATGCTAATGGTCAGTCCACACGTGTGTGTGTGTTAGTTATTTTTACAAATTATTGATCAATCTAAAGTACATTGTTATTGGTTGAACAAACGTGCCATTTTTGGGGTCTCCTGAAAAGTGAAGATTTTGGAGGTTTCAGTATTCGACCAAGCCAGCGATTATACTTGTTGCACAGATGTGGCATGTTTAGCTCCGTGATTGTATTTTTAGACAGCTGTGTGCACGCTGTGTCAGTTTTGATCTTTGTGCTTGCAACAGGAGTGTGCCACCATGGGTGGAGCCATTCCAATCTGCAGGCAGGCTCAGACCAAGCTTGAAGTGTGTCTCTATATGTTCCTGTGGAGTTCAGACACAGAGGCTGTGTTAGTTGCCATGTCATGTTTCCGCCACCTTTGTGAAGAGGCTGACATCCGCAGCGCTGCTGACGAGGTGTCCGTCCAGACCATCCTGCCCAACTACGCCACTTTCAGTGAACTTGCTTCCATAAGCAACATGATGGGAACAGGTGAGTCAAACAAACAAAACTGATTGTAGTGAGCATACGCAAGCTAATATGGAATCTGAGCCTAAAAAGCTCCAGATTCTCTTTGGCATCCTAGCCACTCATACGGTTTAGTTTTTGCTCTTAGGTCGCTCCACATTGCAAAAGAGAGTCATGGCCTTGCTCAGGAGGATCGAGCATCCCACACCAGGAAACATTGAGGTGAAGTGATTCTCATGTTTCTGTGTATAGTCAGTTTGCAAATGATTGGAAGCATGGTTGCTAAAACGAACCTATTGATAATGTGAATGCATGCAATAATGATAATCATGGAATATTTTATTCCAGTGGAATCTTGTTTCACAAACTCAAGTTGTTCTGACTCTACATTTGTGAACCGTAACATTAAGCAATGTTTGCCATTGAAATGAAAGGGAATTGATCCGTTCCAGACCCAGAACAACATTACACTACCCTATTTTATTGGTGTGTTGGTAGAAATAGATATAGAAATAAGTGGAAAACACACTTTGTCATGAGGAAATGCTCGCAAAACTTGTCTTTATGCACAATGCAATGTCGTAGCATTTTGCATAAAGACTGATAGCCTCCCACTGCTCTCACCAGCCGAACCTGAGCAGGCTTTCACCTGTCTCAGTTAGGGATGGTATCGTTAAGATTTTAACGATACTGCTACTACTCATAATAATACTAAAAAGTATCATTTTAAAAAAGAGACGGACTCAGCAAGGGCGGACGTGGATTTTAGTCTGGCCCACTAAACGGCCCTCATGCGTGTGACGTGGTCGCGAGGTGGCCAAAGTTAATTTCAATCCAACGGAAGTAAGTACGCGCAGTTGTGTAACTACTATTGCCGCGTTTGAAGCGTGTCCACAGCGGGTTTGAATAGTGAATTAGCCAGCTAATGAGCTTTAAATAAACCTCTGCCGTTAGCATCCCTCCCGCGGACGCTTTTCAGTGGGTGGGGGCGGATGTGAGGATGGAATTGCTTTAAAAGGAGGGGGTCGGGGGCAATAATTTGTATGAATAAGGACAGAGGGACGAGGAAGGGTACTCAGGTCGCGGCCGGAGGACGAACAAAAGAGGGTGAAGTGCCCAACTCTTGTAATATGATCGCACAACTACATTGACACAGGAAGGAGTCATAGGTGCCTCTCCTGCACAGGGCTGAAGGGGGCAAGATGGCTCACCTCCGATTGTGAAGCTGCATCTTAAGACAAACATATTCATTTTATTGTTTGGTTAGAAAAGAGAACAGAGAGGCAGAAGGTGCAAAATAACTTTCCTATCGAATAAATCAATCCAAATTTAATTAGAGTAATTTCTCCGAAACTGTTAAGGATGGAGCTTATCCATACTGCAGTTTTTAAAATCCAGGTAAAATCCAATTGCCTAGGACTGCTGCCTCCTTCTTAACCCAGCTAGCTAGCTTGCCAGACCTAATTCCATTCCTCTTCCAACCTGGTGGACTTAGGCGGACTAGTCTTTCCATCTGCCATGCTGTGGTGGGTGCTGCTCTCCCTTCTGCCTCTATGTCCACCTCCAGCGTTGGTTCCTTCTCGTCTGTGCGCTGTGCTACACAAGCCTCCTTCCGCGTAGCTCATCGCCTCAGTCAGCGGGCTCCGCACTTCTTCGCCAGCCCCGCTGAATCCACAGAACCTCAATTTTTTTTTTTTTTTATCTTTTATGTATTTCACTGTTTGTGTGCACCTATTTAAAGCGTCTGAGTGCTTAGAAATGAGTTGTTCTTATTATTACAATGATACAGATGGTTGATTTCGACAAACCAAACTGCACAGCCACATCATAAATGCAAACACCGTTTTCATGTTTAGCTATTATTTCCTTTTTTGCAGCAGCATCAATATGTAGTAGGCTTCCTATAAACACCATCTCCAATTTTCAGTTACTTTGGAGTGATACTGGGGGCTAATTTAGAGGGAAAAAAACCAAAGGTTCCTTCAATGCGTGCCAGTGATGTTTACGCGGTGCAATCTAAACCATAACTGAGCTTTCCGTGTCCATGCCAAGATTGGTCGAAAATCAAAGTATAGCACTTGAACCGAAAATATATTTCATGGAAAGTTTTGTTTGTGAACCGAGGTTCCACTTTTCTCTTAAAGATGTCAAAGTCAGTGTTTGGATGTTCGTCCACTTCTGTTAATACTGTGTGTTATTGTTCCACCTTAAGGCTTGGGAGGACACATATGCTAAATGGGATCAAGCAACAAAGCAAATCCTAAATTTCCCCAAAAACAAGGCAGATGATGGGCAGGTAGGTATCCTAGAGGGACCAATTTCCTATTTCTATTCATCAGTGATATTTAAAAGAAAAGTAGTTTGAAGACGTTAATGGGGATGCATATGTTCTGTTAAAGACATATTATATTTCAAGAATATGTTCTATGTAGGCCCACTAATTGAAACAAGGGATTCTGATTAATATTGTGTTTGTGGAATATGAGTTAAGCAGCAAATTCCACCCGTTTTTAGCCATCTCCGGGGGTGGCCATTTTGTCACCTCTGTCGACTGAAAATGACATTGCAGTTGCTCAGGGCTCAGGTTCACAACCAATCATGGCTCAGCTTCAGAAAACAAGTGAACTGTGATTGGTCGTTACCTGAGCCGCCCCCTGAGATGGCTAAAAACGGGTGGATGTCTTCATATTCCACAAAGGCAATGTTAATCAGAATGCCTTATTTCAACGAGTGGGCCTGCGTAGAACAAATTCGTGAAAAAAAAAAAAAAAGTTTGGGTTGATTTGGCTTTAAGACACCCACTCTCGCGTAATCAAGGTGTGGGAGACCCTAGTGCCATCCACTGATTGAGGTCCTCTCCCAACAGCAGGAGTGGATCAACATGACAGGCTTTCTCTGTGCCCTGGGCGGTGTGTGCCTCCAGCAACGCAGCACGCCTGGCCCTGCCACCTATAGCCCACCTATGGGCTCCATGAGTGAACGCAAGCATTCTATGATCTCCATGGGCCCATGTGAGATCTCCAACCCCATGGCCTTAGCCTCCTGCTCCTCGTCAGCCTCCAGTGAGACACCAGTCAGCCGCTTTATCGATCGGCTGCTGGCCTTGCTGGTGTGTGGCCATGACAGAGTCGGCCTTCATGTCCGTACCAACGTTAAAGACTTGCTGGGGTTGGAGCTAAGCCCTGCCCTTTACCCCATGCTCTTCAATAAGTTGAGGAACAGCATTGGTAAATTCTTTGACACACAGGGTCCGGTAAGTGGAGGCTTTTAACCTGTCATATCCAATCTGGTAATGTTGATTTCTTGATCATCTTTAATGCCCGATGGCCATAACTAGGGGTGGGAACGATAAGCGTTTTTTTTCGCTGCATCGTTCGGCGTATTAAAAAGATTCCGAATTGATTCATAGGTATTAATAATCGATATTTCAAGTTTCAATAAAAAAACATGGGCAAGTGATTAAGTGCGTTTGTACGTCAGATGTCTGTGCTAGGCTAAGCTAATACGTGACAAGATGGCGGAAAAAGTAAAACCTCATACAAGCACAACGAAGTCAAAGTGTGAAATATAACTCATTGCTCTTGAGTTTTTTGTTTTTAAATAGGTAGGTATTTTTCAGATAGTTATAGCAACCTTATTCTAAATTAAAGTGGGACTTTGCCATTTTCACAACACTTTTTGTAACCTGTGTTAAACTGTCTGTATGACCTGCCTGTACAATAGTTTTTTTAATGATCTTTGAAAAAAAACAACTGTTGAGTGAGAAGAACTGTGACTGTAGAGACAGAAGATCTAACAGAGGTGTGTTGTCAATCATTTGTGTGCACACACCGCAGCCGCGCCGGTACGCCAGCAGCTTTGGTTTCCATTGTACACGTATGTTGAAAAAAATACAACACCAAACCAGTAAAATTTAGTGTTTTGCCACACTCCTACATGAATAGGTCAGACTAATATCAAGTCATTATATTTTAAAACTGCAAACTATCCCTTTAAGCCATTGAGGTTATGTTACAGCCTTCAAAATGTATTTTCAATAATTGCACTTGGTGGGTGAGCTGAACTGCTGCCGGTCATTCATTCATTGTCCCAGCATATTTGTTAATGCTGTGTCATTGCTGACCAGCAATAAGAACCATTCTAATGTTCTATTATACAGTTGCTTTGCCTTTGTGATGTCCTGCTCAGATCTGGACAGTGTGATATTTCTCATTCTCCACAGTCTACATAATAAAATACGTACAATTACCATGGCTTACAGCCTCATGCGGAAAGTACATACAGGAAACTGTTGTTTTCCTTAATTGTCGCACGACTGAGGCAGCGCTATTATTATTATTACATTGTAGAATTCGGGCCACCCAAACCCAAGGGGGTAAAGGCGAGCCTAGCTATTAGTGTGTAAAATGTCTGAAAAAGGGGCACAGGTCTACTAGATACGTGGGGGGAAAAATGTGTAAGGATGTAACTAGTGGTTCTAGATGCTCTTAATGCATTGTTTGTGTTTGATATGTACTGCTTGGCTGTACTTTTCCAGGTTCCTATAAATGACACTAACACCCAATTTGTGGAGCAGACAATTGCAATAATGAAGAACCTGTTGGATAACCATACAGAGGGCAGTTCTGAACACCTAGGACAGGCTAGCATTGAAACCATGATGCTTAACCTCGTCAGGTCAGAAATAACTGCAGTTGACATGCTTTGGTGTCTTTGCAGCTCTACTGTTAATAACAGTTGAAAATATGTAAGACGCACTAGAAGACCGTCTTCAGATTTGTTGTCTTTTGGCTTTTTTCTTAGGTATGTTCGCATTCTTGGCAACATGGTACATGCGATCCAGATCAAAACCAAGTTGTGCCAGCTGGTAGAGGTAATGATGGAGAGAAGAGACGACCTGTCCTTTTGCCAGGAGATGAAGTTCAGGTAAATTGCCTTTTCCACAGTTAAGTACTCAGTGTAAATAATGTTTCATGGCAAGGCTCTAAATAACCTTTTTGCAGGTTAATCCCAGTGACCTGAAGCAAGGGTTTTCTTAAAGGGGTAGTCAACCCTAACATTTTTTTTCAAGAATATGTTCCCAGCAGGTCCACTAGTTGAAACATGGCATTCTGATTAATTTTGCATTTGTGGGATATAAGTTTAGCAGCAAAATACACTCGTTTTTAGCCATGTCTAGAGGCGGCCATTTGAATCGTTGGAACAGAATATGTCGAGTTTTGAGAATGTTCACAAATTAAAATAGCAAAATATAAAACAAAATATTTACTGGGCTACATATGACACGGCCAGCTACAAGTACAAAGACAAGGAAAAAAGAGAGCAGACTTGGAGGACCGTGAGCGAGGAGCTTATCATACCTGCACTGTAAAAAAATGTTTGTGAAATTAACGTTAAAATGCTGTAAAATCATGACATCAAAAATTTGTAATATAAATAACAATGAATCGGTGTGTATTTTAAGACGGCATATTGTAAAAAATGCACTGATTCTCATGCGTTGATTTGCTTTTCTTGGCTGACAATCATGTCAGCGTGTGGAGGTGAACATGAGCCTGCGTCTTCATGTCGCAGGGTTGCCTCCCAAGCAGTCGCATGCGGTGCCCGACACTGCTTTCAGCCGCCACCTTCTGCCTGAGTGAAGCGGCGTGAGAGTCAGTGTTGTTTTTGGCAGGCATTTTAGATTTAGTCTTAGTCTTTTGGACGAAAATGTTTATTAGTTTTGGTCACATTTAGTCATTCCTATTAGTGATAGTTTAAGTCTCGTTTTAGTCGACGAAAACTCAAAGGTTTTAGTCGACGAAAATTCTAAAAGGTTTTAGTTCATTTTAACTAAAAATAGGCATACGCTATTTCGTACATACATTCCGTACATAAAGGCAAATGTTTTTTAACTGATTCGTCAAAAAATGTAAGTACTTTGGCGGCTAACCGCATTGCTAAGGCTAAATAGTCATTCAATATTTGTGAAAAAAAAATCCTGTGGATTCACATTTATTATTGTGTACACGCACACACACAGGTCCGTGGTAGAAAAATGGTTGGGGACCACTGCCTCAATCTACTTTTAATATTTGACTTTACACACAACAAGCTAATGAATTGACGTTAGCTTTGACGTTAGCTCAACCAAAATCACTTATGTCTTAACTCAGCCCAGTTGCGCCACGACTTACATGGAACACTTTAAGCACAATGAAATTGATCACAAGCCGATTGTTGAATAACAGAGTGCAAGTAAATGCATACAGTGTTAACAGGACGAGTTGGGACAAAATATGAGCGTGGTGAGCCTTCAGATGCCGCTTGAGATTCGTCATTCTTTCCACTTAGTTTGTGGCCACATACACCGTTGCCGCTGTCTACAATGCACCGTGTTGTTCTTTCTGCTGGGTTGTACAGAAAGTATGTCCATAGCTTTCCTTCGTTTCTGAACACCAAGCCCATTTGCTGTCACTGTCGCCACGATCCGTTAAAGGAAAGCGTGTCAGTGTGCGTGAGCCGAGACGAATGACCGCAGACCTGTTCGTGTTTTGTTGTGCGGGTGTGTGCGACGCGTGCGCCCTTGCGTGTGCCCCGCGGTGGGTGTGCCCAAACGAGGATAGGTTGCACCAGCATTGCATTTTTTTGAAAGACAGATTATCTGTACAATAGGAAGGGATGTCATAAATTTTGAATGTCTGACGGACCACACGCTAACAATTTCGTCCTGTCTCGTCTCGTCACCGAAAATTCATGTACGTCACATCATGTTTTCGTCATCAAAGAGCCATGTTTAGTTATTCATCGTCTCGTTATCGTCATGAAAAAATGGCCGTTAATGAAATATTTTCGTCATTGTTGACGAAAACAACACTGGTGAGAGTAAGGTAAGCCCTCATCGAACAAGCGCCAATGTTCAGCGAACAAAAAGTTCCAGCGAGGCTGACTGCACAACAGAGTGTGGCCGCATTGGAACGTACCATTTTGGCTATTATGTTCCACTGGACGGCGTGTTGTCGGTCGAAAAAACTGTGGCCATTCCTCATCCAAATAAATGTGCACGTCCACTCATTCCCACTTCAGTCTCTGTAACTATCCTGACTGGTGTTAAATGCCTCGCCCGTCCTAACTGAGCTCAGCAAAGAAGCAGTGTGTGCTCGTCCCAGCATACAGCTATGTAGCTCTGCTCACTTCCACATTTCCTCATTCTCATATAAGTCAGCCACGGAGAGGTTAATCCTTTTGACATGTTGAAGTGGGCATTAGTAGGGATGTCCACATGAATTTTGGTGCCAATTCATCACCGATTTCGGACGTTATAAGCAATGATTTACAATGGAGAGTTTGGAATCGGTTCCTCCCGTGACTCCGGCCGAACAAAGATAGAACGATAGGGGGCGCTTCTAATTAACGAGAGGCGTTATTCATGGAGTTACTTATTTCCTAATTTCTCCAAAATGAATGGATAAAATAGAAAATGGCAACTCTTTTCATTTTCCTGATCAAAAAATATATAAAATGAACTTGTTAGTGAAAACATGGCCATCCTGGCCCCACCGTCCCTTTAAGCAGCAAAATGCGCCTCTTTTTAGCCATCTCAACGGGGTGGTCACTTCTGTCGACTGAAAATGACATCACAACTGCTCAGGGCTCAGGTAACAACCAATCACGGCTCAGCTTCAGAAAACAGGTCAGCCGTAATTGGTCGTTACCTGAGCCCTGAGCAGTTGTGATGTCATTTTTTAATTTTATATTTTATCATTCCACAAACGCAATATGTATCAGAATGCCTTGTTTCAACTAGTGGGCTTGCATAGAACATATTCTTGAAAAAATATATATGTTTGGGTTGACTTGTCCTTTAAGCAAAAATAAATTGATTTAAAAATCCTGCAAGTTACTTTATTGTGCAGATCTCAAAAGTTAAATTCAAAACACAGGACTTGTGAAAATGAACAAATATTAGTGATTAGGGATGTAACGATTCATTCAAACCACGATTCGATTCGATTTTGATTTTCAGTGCCCGATTTTGGATTCAATATATTACATTCATATACTTTTAACCTCGTAGGCCACTCCTCCAGGCAGACGTACCCCATAACGTAATGTAATTAATTTCTGGTTTCTGGTTCCGGTCCTGTGTAGTTGTGTAGCGTTATTGTGTATTTCTGTTCAGACAATTATGAAATTGCCCTCTATTTTGCTCTGCAAAGTAGTATACCCTCCACTTTAACATGGTTCCCGCTGGAAAGTGTACTCGATCACCCAAGCGCTTAACTCCGGTGTTTCACAATTACATGTCAACCTTAGGCCAGGGAACTGCCTTGCAGCCTCATCAGGAAAAAAATCCACAATGGAATTTGTTCTTGTAATATTTTTGGATGATTTTGGTTCCAAATGAAATTCCAATATGCTGAACTTGTCTTTTAGTATTTAATACAACAAATTGTAAAAATTGTAGTCGAGCACAAACATTCAGCGCTGGGTTGTAAGTCCATCTTTTTGAGAGCATGAAGTCAGGCCACTCCCACCCTGGTTATATTTTGTAAATTAGTTCCAGCTCCGCCTTGGACCCAAAGCATGATAAATCGTCTTTCAGTGACAATTACTCAATTCAACAGTTAGTTTTCATCATTGCTTGTTAATTGTTTTAAGGAATAAGATGGTGGAATACCTGACTGACTGGGTGATGGGAACTTCCAATCAAGCGGCTGATGATGACATAAAGTGTTTGACAAGGTTGGTTGGCAGTCGTGTCTTGCGTTGACTGCAGTGTTGACTCCTTAGGGTTTTATTGTTTCCTTTATTGTTTCCTGCCTGTCTGTGTGTGATACAGGGATCTTGATCAGGCCAGTATGGAGGCAGTTGTGTCTCTGCTTGCTGGTCTTCCTCTTCAGCCTGAGGAGGGAGATGGAGTGGAGCTGATGGAGGCCAAATCACAGCTTTTTCTCAAGTTAGAATACATTTCCTTAATTTTTAACTCATCCACTGCCGACGTTTTCATCACAGCCAACCACATATTGACAGTAGCTTCATTCTATAAAGCACCTAAAAGAGCATTTAGGATTGGCTTTTGACTGCATAATAATGTTTTATTTCGTGATATACATGTACTGTGGATGATGCAAACCCACCAGAATGGCGCATTAGCCATATTGTTTTAGTGGCTGGTCAAGTGACGACCATCATCCTTTTCATAGTTCCAAGATTGTTGTTGTACTTTGTCACATTTATGAAAAATACACACTTCTGCTAACTACTACAAAACATACTCTGTGGGTTCTATACATATACATTCCTTGTGCGAGCGTTGGACTTCCATTTGTAGGCGCTGACATTTTCTCATATATTGTAATACAGTATGTCACCCACCATAACAAAATGCGTTCATATCTGGTTGTTTCCGAGATACGAGTTAGTAATGGGTAGTAGGTCAAATTTCTACCCCTTTCATCAATTAACTTTCATTTTCACGAAATAGACATTGTGAAGTGTTCAAACATCACATTATGTAAAGGGTACCCAACAAGAAAGTCAATAATGATCTCAAAATATAGCAAACCAATTGTTCATTACCTTGCCCGTCAACATATGGGTAACTTTATAAAGTTGATGAATCCCTTTGCTAATTCCATACTCATTTTAATAATTCTACATCATTATGAGCTAAAATTAGGCTAGGATTCTGCTTGCTCTGCCATGAACAATCGCAATGAAATCTTGCATAACAACAGTTGCTATGCATGCCCCCAAAGCCGCTAGGCTTATTGCTATTTGTCGTGTAATACGTATCACAGATATGTGCCAGCGCGCTGTAGCAGCTCTGCTCACCGATGTGCCTCCGTGGCAGCCATGTTGGCAGGGTGGCTTTCCCATCAAAGGTACCAATTGTACAGTGTTGTATGTAACTGTATGCAACACAATGGATTGGATCAGATCCAGAAGCGACATCTTAAAATTTCACATTTTCTTTCTTTACATTTATTCATTGAGCTTTTGGAGTGTGTGTGTGTTTGGGGGGGGGGGGGTCTCTTTGGCAAATCTGCTCAAAAGAACACGTTCAAATTAGAGTAAAACATTGTAACTTAATTATTTCTCATCATACATCTTCAAAACTTCACACAATACAGTATTTGGTTTTGAACTTTGTCCCTAATTAGCATAAATTGACCAAACAATTTCATTTATTTTTTAAATGGATGGACTTTAATTTTTTTTTTTCCAAAAGGAATATAATGTAGCTAAGTGTTGACATATGAAACCATAATGGGATTTGAAAAATATAAAAAAATATCAACATTGGTTGCCTTGGTATCAGGGATTTTGTAATAGAATTGATTTGATTGAATATCATTTCACCAGTCATGCTACTTTTCAGGAAGCACTAAATGGATTTGGCTGAACCTTGCTATGCACCTACTTTTAAAGCTATTCAGTACAACTATGAAGTTTGGTGCTACACAGTTAATTCTAGTTGATGCTGTATTTGCCTTATATTGGAAGACACCGCCACAAGCCGTAACATTGACAACAATATCTTGGGAACAGTCATTCAACACTGGTTGAAAAATCTTCTTTGCCTTAAAGGGCAAGTCAACCCAAACATATTTTTTTTGTGAGAAATGTGTTCTATGTAAGCCCACTAGTTGAAACAAGGCATCCTGATAAATATTGTATGTGTGGAATAAGAGTTAATCCACACATTTTTGGATATCTCTGGGGATGGCCATTTTGTCAATTCTGTCGACTGAAAATGACATCACAACTGCTCAGGGCTCAGGTAACAGGTAGGTCGACAGAAATGACAAATTGGCCGCCCCCTTAGATGGCTGGAAACGGGTAGTTTAACTCTTATTCCACAAACGCAATATTTATCAGAATGCCGTGTTTCAAATAGTGGGGCTGCTGGGAACATATTCTTGAAAAAAATATCCTTGGGTTGATGTTCTCTTTAAGGAAACTATCATACAAAAGCTGTGAATATTTAAATCTGTTATCTTGAGTAGTTAGTATAATATGTAAATTATATGTTAGTTGCGATAGCAGCGACGGTCTACCGCTTTTTGGATTAAGCTTGGTTTCATCAGGTCTGTCCATCTCCTTGCAAAAATACATTTTTTTACTAAAAACGTAGAGGATATTCGTTGAATGACGTGAGTAGTAGTATTCAAGCAAATTCATCCACGTTGATACTTGAATTGAATGTGGACTGAGCTTCATGCTCGAGCATTGGCCAAAACTACAAGACTACACAATCGTTGACTTTTTAATAACAACCACTACTACAACCAAAGAAAACTACACCAGCGCAACATTTTTTTTCTTTCTTTCATGCTGACTTCAAGTAGGGAGCAGTTGGGATGGCCACTTCATTAGGGACAGCAAGGAGAATGAAGATGCGACCATGTATGTTATTTTCTGTGTTTGAAAGTTTGAAAGGCTTTGTGCTTAAACATTCCTGGCTTAGCGAACAAAATGAATCACTCCAATAATTGAAGGGAACCTAGATGTTTTTTTGTTTCTCTCACCTCGAGGACGTAGCAGTTGAATGTGCGGGTCTGCACATTGTGAATAAAACGGACTAAAAAGTAATAGTTGTCAACCTTGCTAAGATATTCTGAAAATGGTTTGATGGGCAATCGTTACTTGGTAAGAGAAAGAATTTTCTAAAATATTTTTTGCCCTGCAGGTACTTCACCCTTTTCATGAATCTGCTAAATGATTGTAGTGAGGTCGAGGACGAGGGTCAGGCAGTGGGTGGATGCAAAAGGGGGATGTCACGCCGCCTTGCCTCCCTCCGCCACTGTACTGTCCTGGCCATGTCCAACCTCCTCAATGCCAATGTCGACAGCGGCCTCATGCATTCTATTGGTAAGTTTGCCTTTGTCTCACTCTCAACATTCAGGAAAATTTGTTTGATAGAATGTCGTTATTGTTTATAAGTTTATTTTTCCCAAATCTGAATGCTCAGGTCTGGGTTATCACAAAGATCTGCAAACTCGAGCCACATTCATGGAAGTGTTGACAAAAATCTTGCAGCAGGGAACTGAGTTTGATACACTTGCTGAGACAGTGTTGGCTGACCGCTTTGAGAGGCTGGTTGAGCTGGTCACTATGATGGGAGACCAGGGAGAACTACCTATTGCCATGGCACTGGCTAATGTTGTTCCGGGCTCGCAGTGGGTAAGAAGCTTCTTGCCATTCATGCATGGTGGCAGTTAAATCAAGTATCCATTCTATGTGGTGAACATGTATGACCTTACAGTAGAATATTATTATAATGTTCTTTGGAAAAAAAAATCATACCTCTAATTTTGCTTTATTTATTATTTTGAAACACACTTCGCCTTGGCAAGAATAGACTATCAGAGACTGTAGAGACAGTAGGCGTTACTGAAGGGTGTTGTTAATAATTGACCTTGGTTTCTTTGGCCGGATTACTTTGGTTAGCAACAAAAGTTAAAAAGAAGAAATTAAACAGCACTTGAGACAAAACAAAGGCAACACAAGGTGAATAGATCATGCTAACAACGTAGCAGCCATGGCTAAGAACGGCTTGTTTATTGTGCATCATATAGTTTTCAAGGAATAATGTATTCATTTCCATTTCAAGGATGAGCTTGCTCGGGTCCTGGTGACGCTGTTCGATTCCCGTCACCTCCTTTATCAGTTGCTGTGGAATATGTTCTCCAAAGAGGTGGAGCTTGCTGACTCCATGCAGACCCTTTTTCGGGGAAACAGCCTGGCCAGCAAAATAATGACCTTTTGTTTCAAGGTAGGAAACTTCACAACTCCAGGCAACTTTCTTTGGGCATTACTTTTTTCTTCTAAATTGTAATTCTGTTGTCGTTGTATTGTTTTATCATGTTATGTTAGGTGATATGTCATATTGGAAACTAAAATAATTTTGGATTCATTGTGATTGTATATTAGGTCTATGGAGCAGCATACCTGCAGAAGTTACTGGAACCTTTGTTAAAAGGGGTCATCTCAACCCCTGAACACATCAGTTTTGAGGTGGACCCAACTCGGTATGATCCTCTATTCCTTTTTGTCAGTTCCTTCATTTGTATTTTACCCTCCACATGAGAAACATAACAGCCAGAAATATCATCTGCTTCTAATGTTTTCAATTTATCCACATGGTGGTGCTGTGGCCTATCCTCTTTCCTTCTCTTTTTCTTGATGCTAAAGCCAGCTGCACATTAAGCAACGTGACAGAACACATCTGAACTCTTCAGTCATGTCGTGCAGTGTGGTGGTTCTGGAACCCGTTTTCCTGAGTTACCAACTATCTGCACCTAGTTTGGCCGCCATTTCAAATATCTATTCAAATTTAATGACGTGGTACAGAACCTTTCAGCCAGTCCAGTGTGGCTTGATTAAGACAAAATCCTGATTTCTCTTGATGAGATGCGACCTAATCTCATACACCTTATCATTTCTCATCAAACTCATGTCCAGCTTTTGCTCCCTTATATTAGGCAATAAAGGCAATTTGTGTATTTTCTAGGAATCATTCACCATTTTAAATTCGGCCTCTCACTTACAATGTGAAAGAACACTGTGGAACTTGGTGAAACTATTTCATGTTATTTGTCATTATTTTGCAATTAGTTTTTTCACATACTGCCAGATCTAAAGTGGAAATCAACCAAAATACAACTTTTCAAGAATATGTTCCGACTGGCTCACTAGTTGAAATACGGCATTCTGATTAATATTTCCTTTGTGCAATATGAGTTGAGCAGCAAAATCCACCCCTTTTTAGCCATCTCAGGAGGCAGCCGTTTTGTCACTTATATCGACCGAAAATGACATCACAACTGCTCAGGGCTGAGGTAATGACCAATCACGGCTCAGCTTCAGAAAGCAGGTGAGCTGTGATTGGTTGTTATCTGAGCCCTGAGCAGTTACGATGTCATTTTCAGTTGACAGAAGAGACAAATTGGCTGCCCCGAGAGATGGCGAAATACGTGTGGATTAACTCTTATTCCACAAATGCAATATTTATCAGAATGCCTTGTTTCAACTAGAACAAATTCTTGACAAAAATATGTTTGGGTTGACTTGGGCTTTAATAAGTAAAATAACTGAAAAACATCATTTTATATAGGGATGCACTGATACAAATACCAGTATTGGTGTCCGCACTGAATCTTTGCAAAGGTACTCACACTCATATTCTTGAAAATGCTCCGATACTTTGACATCGATACTTTGACATCGATACCACTTCACCACCTTAACATATACCGGTCCGGTTAGGACCCATGCCAGCCGTGTGGCGATACTTCAGGGAAGTCAGATGCCCTCTGCCAAGCCACACAAATACAGTAGGGATGCTCCGATTGATCAGGCACCGATCATGATCGTCCTATTTTCGTGAAAAATTACGTGATCGGAATATTCAAAGCCTTTTATTGCCGATCTAAGCATCCGATCACCCGCAGCTCATGCTTGGCTGCCGCGAGACGAAATGGCAAAAAAGTTGATTTGTTTAATGACGCCCCCCCTCCCGTCCAAAAGCATCAATCGCGCCGCCCTGCACGCGACTGCGCCCGCGAGCTACAATGACTTCAATTGAAACTCGCCGCCAGAAAGGCTCCTATAACGCAGCCGCGCCTCCGCTGCAAGCAGAGGGGAGGGACACAACACAATGCTGCTAAGCATGAGCTGCGGGTGATCGGATGTCTTGATCGGCAATAAAAAACTTTGATCGAATATTCCGACCACCGCAGTTGGTGTGAACATAGCATTGTCCTCTGTGTGTGTGGAGTTTGCGTCTTGTAATACTGTATATGCCATGAAAAGGTAGCTCGTGCGGGGACCATGGCCAAAAGTTTCAACACAACCAATTTAATCCGACATTTGAAGAACAAGCAATTGGGAGACTATGGTGAGTTTACGAGGCTCACTGCATTGAATAAAGTCAAGGCGGACACAGCGCAGTATAAGTGGCATTATTGCCACAGGGAGATTAAAAGATTAACAGTGACTTTTTTCTCGTTGACAAATGCACAAGAGAGTTTGGCTATGCACAAGACAATAAAGTTCCTGAGTCATTTCAATTTAGGAACGCATTGAATAGTTTATTAGAGTTTATTCGATGTGACTATTTTTTCTACTTTGATTATATTCTGAACCATGCAATGTTTAGGTGGCATGTTATTTATTTGACTTTTTGCATGATTAAGTCTTTTGAGACTGCTGATTATTTTGATCTGTTAAAAACTGTGTTCCTAAAAGCTGGTAAATTTAAGTTTATCTTTGTGACTGAGTAATTGTTATATTGTGCCAGCAACGGTTTTGTATTCCTTCATGCTTTTGAAAATATACATAGATTTTTGTCAAAATTACGGTAATAATATGGCTGTTTTTTTTTTTTCAGATATTGCATAATAGCAGTCACCATAATTAATGTAAAAATATAGAGGTATTCCATGTGATCGGAATCGGTATCGGCCGCTCTCACTCCTGCATGATCGGTATCGGTGTCATAAAACCTGATCGGAACATCCCTAAAATACAGTACATGTACTATATTGCAATGATTGTAAATCTGCACAATTTCCAGCATGCTTTGACTGATCACGCGGAAATTGACTTCTCTGAGCTGGCACCGGGCAGTGGCTGCAAGGAGCGGGGAGTAGATTCAAATGATTAATATCATCCCAATTATTCTCTTTCTTCTCATTCACTTCCACATGCAACTGTCATTTTTTACAACGGTTCGGTCTAAGATGGGTTTGAACTCATTGTCCGGCAGACCTTAGTGTTCTTGAAAATGATATATGTAAGTGTGACCAAATGTTTTCATTTCACTTTAATTTTTTTCAGAAAGCAATAATAGGGAAAATACTATTTCATGGCACTGTAGTGTACAATTCAGTTTGCTAAATTCTGTTACTAAAAGTATTCTGTGAGGTTTGTTTTGTTGTACACCTTCACCTGGGTTTGGAAGAGAATGTAGAAATTTCTATGTGTTTTTTTCTTCCTCTTACTCATCAGACTGGAACAAGGTGAGAACTTGGAAGATAATCAGAGAAACCTGTTGCAGATCACTGAACGCTTCTTCCATGCTATCATCGGCTCATCCAGCGAGTTCCCCCCTCAGCTTCGCAGCGTCTGCCACTGTCTCTACCAGGTAGACACCCCCAAGATCAACACCATCATGACCCATAGCTTCTAACCTTGCTCTTACCCGTTTATCATTTATACATTTCAAGCTCCTGCCTCTCCATTCTCTCCAGTTTCTGATGCTGCTGAACTCACTGCTCTCTTCATCGCACACATACCTGCACAGCTGTTCATATTTTTCAGATCTATAGCCCCCTTTCATGATTGTGATTTTTATCCCACAGTATTTTAATATTCAGTTTTTACTTCCAACTGTTTTATAATGCAACTTATCTCCCGAAAGACAAGCAAGGGAAGCATCACCATGCTATAATTGGCCTTATTTTCTTGATTTTTGCCATCACAATAGTCTGTGACAAGAATTAAAATACCAGAAAGATGAAAACAAAAAAAAAAAAGAGAAATCATATATAATCCTAATTGTACCTTCTGAATGCAATACAGCCTACATTCTCATCTTTTCACAGCTTGACCAGCAGAGGGACAGAACTGAAAGAACAGGGGTTCTCTAACTTTTCGGGGTTCAGGGCGATTCATTTTTCTAAGGACCCCCTCATAATCTGAACATAAACTAATTTCTTATTTTTAAGCATCTTTCACAAAACAGGCTTTAGTAAGAGTGTGGTTCTATGGAGTATTCCGCAATAAAGCAAAATTTGTGCCGGATGATGAATTTAATATCAATATAAATCACGATAGACATGATCGATATCAATAGAAAATGCCTTGATGCAGTGTTCTCGAGACCGCGAGTGACCCCCAGCAATGTGCTTGCTGTAGGCAGCGTGCAGGTGTCCCCAAAGACGAAGAAGAACTTGAATCAGTTAATCAAACAACGAAAAACAAGCTAAAACGGGTGTCCCCGTTGCGTTGTTTTTGATCGACCAATAGCTCGCAAAGGTCGATTGGATGGCATTAACTCAATCACTGCCAGCCCTCCCAGTTTTATGCTATTGATATAGCTGCCTGTCAACGGAAGTGAGTGAGTTTAAAAAAAAAAGGCTCCCTCCTATCATCCGTTGTGAAATTTGTTACTTGATTGACATAGAGGGCAGCCAGTCATATGCCTGTCGCATGCCTGTACGTGCGTGCACATACAAAGGCGCTAACTGGCAAAGCTAACAGTTTCCATTTTGTTTCATCTACTCTAAACTCAATAAAAATGATTAGGGGACCAAGTAAGCCATGTATCCCCTTACAGAGTGAGACGGGGATTTTTGTTTTGCGGTGACCTATGTGGCTAGGCGTCTCCGACTTGCTGCAGAGCGAGCAGGCCAAAGTGTAGCAGTCATTGCGCTCGGCCCCACACTCGCGGTTTGACCGGCGCCAGAGATTGACCTTGATGGGGGAGTCATCCACCTGAAAACTGGCACAAAGCCAGGGGCCGTCCGATGGCAGGTGTCGCGGCTGCCGCTTAATGTGGTGGTGGCAGTAGTGACTGGGACCTCCTGCTGACCGTTGCGTCACGATGGTTGGGCCACCCTGGGCGCTTGCTGGCCAGGTGAAGGAGGGAATGTGGAGCAGCATTTTCAGGCCGTTGATAAAACCATTGTCCAAGTGCCGTTCCAACATGACTGATTGTCATTGGGTGGTGTGCGTAAGACTCGCTATCAGCATCTCCATTCCTGGCTGATTCCATTCAGCGCAGGTCATCAGTAAAGTAAGGACAGAAAATGTACACTAGTTGCATTGTGCAATATGGGTCCATGCAGTTATGCAAGGTACACCAATGTATATTGTACCTATCAAGAATTGTAATTGAATTTAAATAAATAAAGTAGGTAGATCACTTGGACTTGGTCATTTCAGAAGTAGCTCGCATGCTGAAAAAGTGTGGGCACCCCTGAGCTAAACCGCTCTTGCAATAAGAGGGGGGGGGGGGGAACTATTGTTGAAAAGTATACCATCCTTGCAGTCAGATGAGGGGGCACCGAACCACTGGTTCCAGCACAGTCAGATGAGGGGGCACCGAACCACTGGTTCCAACAGCTCCCCAGGCTTCAGCTACCAGTAATAACATAATTTATTGTAAATTATTTAGCGGAACCCCAAGGTACAACTCGCGGACCCCAGGGGGTGAGGGGAACTGAGTTTGAGAACCCTTGCTCTTGGACGTAAGCGTTCAGTATGTCAAATTTCATTGAGAAACTGGGAAATAGACACCTGAAAGAAATTGGCCATTTAGACCTGCAATTTCAATTCAACAATTAGAAAACCATGGTTATTAATTGATTTTTACGATGGCAAAAAATGTTTAAATTAGGTTCTCCTTGCAAAGATAATTCTCCAGAGAATGGCTTCACTGCAGGTATATGTATTTTCCCCCTGGGACATTTGATCAATTAGCTATTCAAGCAAAGTTTAACTTTAATGTTTTTCCTCTGAGTTGTATTATCTGGAAAATCCTAAACATTTAATACATTGAAGGCTTTGATCACATCTAAAGCATGAGCGCATGTCAGACTCCTGTTCCACAATGAAGAAGAAGGTTGCTTTCATGACTAAATGTCAACACTCAGCAAACGCGCACCTAAAAGAAAAATATATTTTTAGTCTTTTAATCCTATTTTTTGGGACAATTCACACACAAGTTCTATTTCAAATGGATTTAAAAATTGGATCCGCTTCAAGCTGATGCAGTAGGTGTGATCACAGTACTGATGAGTGAAAACATATATATATATATATATTTTTTTTTAGCCATGATAACACACACTTATTTTGCCTAAAACCTGGGCAGCTTCACACTGCTGCTGCTGCCACTACTGCTCTTACTGCTGCACTTCATGTTGGCGCTGTTGTCCAGGTATTGAATTTTATGCTTAAGTAAACACCCAAACAGTGGTCCTGTCCTTATTCATTGATTTTGCTTTTTTTTTTTTTTTTTTTTACTTTTGGTTTCCCATTCTTCATTTGGAGTTTCCTTTTGCAGCTTATGAGGCACAGAAAAAGAGTGCACTGAATTCCAGCAAAAACAGTGTATGCATGGCATGCTTCCTTGCCAATTAACAAATAGCTCTGTGACACATCTTTTCTGTCATTGACAAGACTTTACAGCCTTCAGCTTATATCTGTGTACCTTAATTGGTAGGGTTGTGTGTAAATGTGTAGCTGGTGCTGTGACCATGATTGTACTCGTCTCTGTTCTGTAGGCTACTTGCCACTCTCTACTGAATAAGGCAACTGTAAAAGAAAAAAAGGAAAACAAAAAAGCAGTAAGTTTGGAGACTCTATTTTCCCTCAGATACTTTTCCCCAGATACTTTCCCCCTTAAAGCAAAAAAGCTTTTTTTGCATTTTCCTCACTTCATTTTTTTAGTTAATTTTAATTGCGTGTCCCTCAAGAAATGTTTTATTCTTTTCTGCATTTTCAACTTGTGTACAATAGGGATGCATCGATTGATTGTATAGTTTCAGCTCAATTGGTCGCCATCAGTCTAAACCAAATCCTGTGCTGATTTTATGTAAGCCTATTTATACTTTTATCCAGAGAACTAAACGCCTGCCTCTGCTCTGTGTTTTAATTCATATTTATTTAAAGTTTTTATGTAAATCTGCCAGCTTTAGTTTTACACAAGTGTTGCTCCGACTGTGCTCTCATACTGCCTCCAAAGGTAAAAAGTATTGGCAGAGCAGTTTAAATACTGAACAGATCGTAAACTTCATAACACAAAGTTTCAGTGAGACGCATTTGGTGCTGTAACTCATGACTTCTCAAACAAAGACTTTGGCAAGTGGAAGTCAACCCAAACATATTTTTTTCAAGAATATGTTCCCAGCAGGCTCACTAGTTGAAACACGACATTCTGATTAATTTTGCGTTTCCGGAATATAAGTTTAAGCAGCAAAATGCAGTCGTTTTTAGCCAGCTCTAGGGGCTGCCATTTTGTCTTCTGTCGACTGAAAATGACATCACAACTGCTCACAGCGACCAATCATGGCTGACCTGTTTTCTGAATCTAAGCAGTGATGTTGTTTGTGCCTATGCACCAAACAGCAGTGCATAGTACCCACCCTTTTTGGAGTCCTT